>NC_063177.1:15482802-15785824 GCF_023159225.1 Perognathus longimembris pacificus
AGCTAATATATGCAAAGCCCTTAGAACAATGTCTAGTACCTCTCCCAGAAATCTCCCAATAACTCAATTTATCACAGAATGCTCTGAGAAAATTGTTAGTCTTAAAATTATTCAATAATCTTGAGGGAGAGATTTCTGATTTCTTTTTCATTCAATTGGTTTATTATGGTGTAGGATTTAGTAGGTATGCTGTGACCAGCCCCAGAAAATGGGTGCTAGATAGCATTAAAAGTCTATAGACAAAAAAAAAAACTGCAGACAATTTGAAAAATTGAAAAAAAAAGTAGAAGAAAGTAAAGCATGTATTACTACACAAACCACTGATAGAAGTTTGGATAGTTGATATTTCTCTCTCTCCCTTTCTCTCCCTCTCTCTCTCGTTCTCTCTCTCTCTCACTCACTCTCACTTTCTCTCCCTCTCCTCATCTTTCTAGTATGCTAATATAAAATCACATTGGATAATTTTCCCCCAAGTAGTGAAAAGTCTCAAGGCTGTTTTCCTACCACTTGAGCCACAGCTCAATTTCCTGAGTAAGTTTTCATCCTCCTTTAATCTCATGACATATACCATGAATGTTTCACATTTAAAAATGTGGTTTCAACTGTATTTTTCCTCACATCCCATCAACATAAACTGATGGCATTAATGAAATAATAATTTTGTTCATTTGCTTATCTTGCTACTGTTGTCTTACTAATTTTTCTCATACTCTCCAACATATAAATTTTACTTTTCCATGTCTTTATGTGAGTTTTTAAATATTTATTTATTTGTCAAAGTAATGTACAGAGGGGTCACAGTTTCATATATAATGCAGTGAGTACATTTCTTATCCAACTTGTTACCTCCTCCTTTGTTTTGCTCCCACCTTCCCCCCTCTTTAGTTCCCTCCCCACCCTTCCCCAACTTGTACAGTTGGTTTACAGCATACTGTCTTGAAAGCATTGCTGTTGCATTGGTTCACCTTTTACTCCTTGTCTCTCTGTTTTGGTGTTCTCCTTCCCTAGTTCCAATAAAGTTACATACAATACCCAGTGTACCAATGTCAGTTACAGTGACATCAGGGGTAAAACCATGGGGAAGAAAGACAAAAGAAAAAGGCATAATTTCATATGGTACATTGAAAATAACAGCAAAGAAAAACCACTTATTTCCAAATCTTGTAATTAATTTTGCTTAGCATCATCTTATGAGATCATATTTATATTGCTATTGACGTGAATTTTGCTAATAGCTTTAAAACAGTTATTTAAAAAATTATGTAATGGTATCTTCCCTCTCCTGCTCCTTATATCCCTGGTGATAGTCTGTTATCATCCTCTAGGAAGACACTGTAATATCCTTCTTTTTCTAGATGACAACAACTGGGTGTTTCTCTTTGAAAGAATCTTGTTCTGTCAAATATTTTAGACAATTAATATGACATATTATTATAATTACACTGACTCCTAAAAAATCTCATTTCTTATGTTTGCTATCATTTAACAATGACAAATGATTCTAATTTAAAATTTTCTCCAATATTTATATCGAGCATTTTGTTTGTTCAGTTGTAACCAGTATGTTCTCTAATGCTATTTTTCTTCCTAAGAGATTTAGATTTTTAGTATCAGTTGTATGTTAACTTCTTAAGAAGAACTGGTATTCTTACATTTTCTGTGCTTTAAGAAAGTTCATATGACATAAGAATACTCAGCTTCTTAAAGTTTAAACAAAACTTTCCTCAGTATCTTTAAAAACATTCAAACTTCTACCTAAGATGAGTATTTTATTATTTTACTTTCAATTGATGAATAACAATTATGCAAAATGGTCTGGTATATGTATATGCTGTAAGATAATTAACAGATCTGTCACCTTACATGCTTTTGTTCCTCCCATTCAATGGAAACATGGTACCATTTAATCATCCTCTGTGGTCCCACAACCCCAGCTACTATTCTACTCCCCCTCCTTCTGAGCTTTTAGATACCACATGTAAGTGAGATTCTGAGCATTTGTGTCCTTGTGCCCAGCTCCTGTCACTTAGTGTATTGTGCTCTAGATCTACCTATATTTTCATAAAGGACAAAATTCCCTACTCCTTACAGGCTGAATGGTACATTTCATGGGCACCCATGTTGATCCTACATCTTTGCTATTATGAGTGATGCTGCAATAAACAGAGGAATGTACTTTTCTCTTTAACATATTGACTATATATAACATATTGGCTATATATCCAGAAATAAAATTGATGTATTATGGATTTTTTAAGTTTAAAAAAAATTTTAGTTTTGAATTAACATACACTAATAATACACGAGGAGTTTACTGTGATAATTCCATAGATGTGTACTGTGTACTTGAAACAGGACCACTCTCCGTTATTGTTCTATACCCTCTCCTCACTTTTTCTCTGTTGTTTTATCCATGAAATGTTGTTAATACCATCTATCCATTTTCCCATTGAGTTACTGGTCTTTATACATTGAGAAATAGCTCTTTTATTGTTAAGAAAACTAGCTATTCTTTCTGGTATCCATTTGCAAATATTTTTCCACATTTGTCAAATTCTGGTTATGCTTATACTAGAACATTTATAGAACATGTATCCACTTTTCCATTTCATTTTATCATATTTTAAAATATTATTTCCTGGGCTGGGAATATGGCCTAGTGGCAAGAGTGCTTGCCTCCTACACATGAAGCTCTTGGTTCGATTCCCCAGCACCACATATATGGAAAACGGCCAGAAGGGGCGCTGCGGCTCAGGTGGCAGAGTGCTAGCCTTGAGCGGGAAGAAGCCAGGGACAGTGCTCAGGCCCTGAGTCCAAGGCCCAGGACTGGCAAAAAAATAAATAAAAAATAAAAAATAAATAAAATAAAATATTATTTCCTTATCTATCTGAAGTCCCTAGTTTTTCTCGACTAATGTGCCCTTTATTGACTATTTTCTTGTCTTTTCTCAGCTCAGCTCATTTTCATGTCCTTATCATTTGTTTCTTGCCCTTTTATTATGTAATCCTTATATAGATCTTGTTCTTATCTGGTTTTTGTTTTTGTTTTTTTGGCCAGTCCTGGGCCTTGGACTCAGGGCCTGAGCACTGTCCCTGGCTTCTTCCCGCTCAAGGCTAGCACTCTGCCACTTGAGCCACAGCGCCGCTTCTGGCCATTTTCTGTATATGTGGTGCTGGGGAATCGAACCTAGGGCCTCGTGTATCCGAGGCAGGCACTCTTGCCACTAGGCTATATCCCCAGCCCCTTGTTCTTATCTGTTTTTGAACTTTGAATGAAGTGAGTTATTGATAAAGTAGACTTTTGCAGGTTACCGTTTATCAAAGAAGTTTAAGAACATGTTTCAGGTTGGCAGGAGTTGACTTTGTGATTCCAAGTTGAAAACAACATTTTCCTATTGTTTACTATTAATCTCCTGCCCTAACTGTAACATGCATTTATGCCTTTTTGATGTATTTAACTTTTCATCTAGCCCTTCTTCTGTTTCTCAAATTCCACTTAGGATCACCAAAAATCATGGTGCTATCCTTCGATCTTCCTCTCATTATTGCCATGAGGGATTTTGTTTTTGCTCCTATTAGCTACCTTTTTTCTTTCAAGTGTTCAAACTCTTCTAGATCCACCTCCTCTTCCATTTTCTTTTTCTTTTTCTTTCTTTCTTTCTTTTTTTCTTTTTATGCCAGTCTTGGGTCTTGAACTCAGGGCCTGAGCACTATCCCTGACTTCTTTTTGCTCAAGGCTAGCACTTTGCCACTTAAGCCACAGTGCCATTTTCTATATATATGGTGCTGAGGAATCGAACCCAGGGCTTCATGTATACAAGGTAAGCACTCTTGCCACTAGGCCATATTCCCAGCCCCTCCTCCTCTTCCTCGTCTTCCTGTTTTTTTCTTTTTTACTGTGTCAAAACTGGGGCTTGAACTCAAGTCCTGAGCACTGCCCGTTAGTTTTTTTTGCTCAAGTCTGGCACTCTACCACCTGTGCCACAGCAATCCCCCCAGCTTTATAGTGGTTAACTGTTATTGTTTGTTTTTTTGTCAGTCATGGGGCTTGAACTCTGGGCTTGAGCGCTGTCTCTGAGCTCTTTAGCACAAGGCTAGTGCTCTACCACTTGAGCCACAGTGCCACTTCTGGTTTTCTGGTGGTAAATTGGAGATAAGAGTCTCACAGACTTTCCTGCCCAGGCTGGCTTTGAACTGTGATCCTCAGATCTCAGCCTCCTTAGTAGCTAGAATTACAGGTGTGAGCCACCAGTGCCCGGCTATGGTGGTTAATTGGAGGTAAGAGTCTCTCAGACTTTCCTACTCAGACCAGCTTCAAACAGCAATCCTCAGCTCTCATTCTCCTGAGTAGCTATGATTATAGGCAGAGCCACCAGAACCTCACTGTTACAGCTCTTCTATAGACAGGGATTTCCTCTTGGCTTCCTGCCACTCTCCTATTGAACTTCACTGTTTTTGAAGCCCTTCAATTTGATATATTTGCTCGTTTCTTTGAAAATATATTTTATATGTTTATTCTTCTCTTTGATTTTATGGGATATGAGTTCTGAGAAGAGAAAGTGCCAGATTTAATCTATTATACTCAAACCAAAAGTTGGCATTTTGCTCATTTATTTTTCCCAAGAGTTTTGCCCCTCATTATCCGCATGAATGAACTCTTTAGCTGGAGGATAGAAGTCCAGAACACTAAAGTCACCTGAGAACGAAGTAAAGTTATTGGGGCAAATGCAGTTATACAGTTAATATGCATGATGTCAGGAGTAAAGAACCCCTTTCTCAGACAAACAGCAACCAGCAAAAGGCTAGGCACGTACAAACAGGACCATTTCTTCTTCTTGAATAATAAACTAATTGAGAGGACTGATCATTTTCTTCCTTGCATGTTTCCTCTCAGGAACTCATGCAACCAAAGTCTGGGACCAATGAAACAACCATTACTGAATTCATCCTGCTGGGTCTGGTGGAGACACCGGAGCTACAGCCACTTATCTTCGTACTTTTCCTCTGTGCTTACATGGTCACAGCGGGAGGAAACCTCAGCATCCTGGCGGCCGTGGTGGTGGAGCCCAAACTCCACACCCCCATGTACTTCTTCCTAGGGAACCTGTCAGTGCTGGATGTGGGGTGCATCAGTGTCACCATTCCCTCCATGCTAGTTCGCCTCTTGACCCATAAGCGTACAGTTCCCTATGGAGCCTGCCTCACACAACTCTTCTTCTTCCATCTGCTGGTTGGAGTGGACTGCTTCCTGTTGACAGCCATGGCCTATGACCGATTCCTGGCCATCTGCCGGCCTCTCACCTACAGCACCCGCATGAGCCAGGCGGTCCAGAAGATATTGGTGGCTGTGTCCTGGGCTTGTGCCTTCTCCAATGCCCTGACCCACACCGTGGCCATCTCCACACTCAACTTCTGTGGCCCCAATGTGATCAACCACTTCTACTGTGACCTCCCGCAGCTCTTCCAGCTCTCCTGCTCCAGCACCCAACTCAATGAGCTGCTGCTCTTTGGTGTGGGTTTCATCATGGCAGGTTCCCCAATGGCTCTCATTTTCATCTCCTATGCCCATGTGGCAGCTGCAGTTCTCCGGATTCGGTCGGTGGAGGGCAGGAAGAAGGCCTTTTCCACGTGTGGCTCCCACCTCACTGTGGTGGCTATCTTCTATGGGTCAGGTATATTTAACTACATGAGATTAGGTTCTGCCAAGCTTTCAGATAAGGATAAAGCTGTAGGAATTTTTAACACTGTCATCAACCCCATGCTGAACCCACTCATCTATAGCCTCAGGAACCCCGATGTGCAGGCCGCCCTCTGGAGAGTGCTCACTGGGAAGCGATCCACACCTTAAGGAGCTCTGCAGTGTCTTTTCCTCTGTGTGTCTTTTTATAAATGAATGAGGGGAAATCCTAGAGAGTCAAGGACTAGGACAAATGGTTCGAGACTGTTTCCATCTCTCTGAGCTTGATGGCTTCATTGAGAAGAATAATTATCGTCTCCTAGAGAAGCCCTACCCAGTTATAGGCAGTGATTTATAGGTTCTACCAGGCCAGTCCCTTCGACAAATTACAATCTCAAGTCACTGTGTCTTCCTTGTAGTTTGAGTTCCCAGAAGTACTCCCAAAAACTTTCCCTCAAATGTAGGTATAGTTGGTTTGTTTATAAAACATAGCTCTTGGGGAAAAGGTAATGCCTTTCCTTTAACACAAATATTCCATAAGAATCGGGAGGGGTAGATAAGAATCCTTGATTATATATTTTCTAGTAATTTTGTAGAACAGGATGCCTGTATCTTAAACTTGTTTTCAGATGTGAAATCTCTTGTTCATGTATATGATATAGCTCAGGATACAAAAATTAGTTTCCCTCATATCTTCTTCCCCACTTGCTTCAAATCTTTTGAGATATAAGAATGTACCATCTAAACATTATTTAAATATTTCAAAAACAATATATATATATATATGAAAATCTCACTCTTAGTCACCAGACCTCATAGCTGGGATGATTCATCTGTAAATGCAGGTTGTAAGGGGTTGCCTCACCCTGAGTTCCTATGATCAACAGGGAAGTGTGGCTCTGACCTAGAACACCATCTCCTCTAGTTTTCACCTTACCAGCATTCATCATTTAGATACATCACGTATACTACTCATCATTTAGATACATCTTTCTTCCAGCATCCTTTTTAGGACTAACTGCCCACTCCCGGCAATTCTATTGTGTCACCGATAGTTCTTGATTCATTTTTCTAAACTTGCCATCAACCTGTTTATGAAATTTCATGTAGATGTAGGGTTGGAGGGTTGGAGAGGGTGGGGTCAGCTAAAGATGAAAAGATATGAATGAAGAAAATAGAACAAGATTGGAAGTGAAGGGGCTGGGAATATGGCCTAGTGGTAGAGTGCTTGCCTTGTATATGAAGCCTTGGGTTTGATTCCTCAGCACCATATATATAGAAAAGGCCAGAAGGAGCACTGTGGATCAAGTAGTAGAGTGCTACTAGCCTTGAGCAAAAAAAACAAGCCAGGGACATTGCTCAGGCCCTGAGTTCAAGCCCCAGGACTGGCAAAAAAAGATTGGAAGTGAAATGTTGATGAGAAAAATGAAAGTAGAAGATGGAGAATAAGAAAAAAATAGTGGGATAAATCTGCAAACCAAAGAGAACTAAATAAAATACTAGAAGCATTGCAGAGGACAAACTGGGGCATAGAGTTAGAGTGGGAGATGAGAAAGAACAGAAACTTTGGGTAAAATGCATCCAGCATGTTAAAAGATTAGAGGAGAGATAAAAATTAACGAGTCATATTTGCTTCCTAATTCTGAAAGCCTTGAGGCCATTACTGTAGTAATCCTTTCTTTTAAGAAGAAAATAATATTATAAGTTTTTTTTCTAAATGTGCTAAAGAGTACAGAGGAGCTTGTTTTCCATTTCTCTAAACAGAGATGGCCCTAGAAAGTCCAGAGGGTACATCTGGTGAGGAAAGACAGAAGTGAAAGAGTGCCAGGTGTTTTATCCAATGTTAAATCTCAAACATTATCTAAGTTTAGGACTAATACCCAGTTTACACTCCCTACCTTTGGGGTCATGCCTACTAACAGTGTCAAGCCACAGGGATGGATGGATCTTTCCTAGTTCTTTATGAGTCATCAGGCTAAGTCTAGGGATATAGCATAGTAAGCTTCCTTCAAGGACCAGGAAACTGTTGGGACAAACCAGCAACATGACACAGTTTTCAACTTCATCAGCCTTAAAAAGAATTATTATCCTTAAGTAGCTGTACCAAGGGGTTGTCACTCAACAAGGTCATCAGCCTTCGTGTTCAAACATTCCTGACCTTGAGTAACTTCATCTCTTCTGGGCGTGTACTTGGCAGGAGGCACAGGGTAGCCATGAACATTCTCCCACTGTAGACGGCATCTGGCGCTGTTCATCTAATTGACTAGAAAGACTTTCTCATTCTGTTCACCCTGAGAGCTCTTCCAGTTCTTCCACCAGCACTTCTCCCTGCCAGTGTTTAACACTGCAGCATCATACCACTTGTTTGTCTACAAAATCTCTAAGCCTCCAGCGTTTCCTTTCCCTGACTGGTCATGTCAAACTTCAAGGGGTCACTTTGTTTTAGCACCATCACTGGAGTAGAATGAAGCCACTGGGCTCTGCATCCCAGAGAAAAACCAAGGACCTTGACTTCAGCTCTCTTTATACCCTCCAGATCACAAGGTTTCTTTAACAACTGGGGAGATTTTGTCATTCTTGCAATCTGCCTCCTGTTCTTATTATAGATTAGAAATCTCTTTTGGACTCAAAACTTTCAACAGACATGAAATACATTGTGTGGCAAAAGTTCAGAAGATACAGAATACCATTATCACCTCTCTACATCAAAGCCACATCAACTCCAGCTTTTTAAAACTAATGCTGTTAGTTGTTTAGTTTTTTGGACAAGTGAAACACCGTATTATTTAATTTACCTTTCTCTCTTTACATTGCATAGTATAACTCTTTACATTAATGTAGAAATCCATCTTATCTATTTTTAAAGCTGCATGACATCCCACGTTCTATGTTTGCAATTGTGAACAAAATTGACATTAGTGTATGTGATTTTACTTCCAGTGGTTACGTTCATGAACAGAATTTTAAGGTCTGGGTAAGAGTTAAACAATTTACAAATGCAATGTTAAACTTTGGTGAGTATTCTATCTTTCTTTTTGCCAAAAATAATGTGCACCATTTCATGTCTTGTTTGACATTACATGAAAATGTTTTTACCTCACACTTTACACTTCACTGGGTGCTAGAAATATATATTGTTATCATTAAGACTAGATAAAATATTGTATTGTTCTCTTCTATGATTTTCTTTGTTTATGAGTATAGACAGATTTTTCTGTACTTATTTGTTACTCATATCTCTTCTTGCCTGCTCATGGCTCTGTTTTTTCTCTGATCATTTGAGGTAGCTTATCTTTTTATTTCATTTCTTCTATCATTAATTAAATTTATTCTAACTACCAAATAAAATTGACATATTAATATGCTGATATGTCTTTGATCCATGCATGTATTGTGTAATATAATGACTGGTAGTAATTTTTCATGTTTTAAGTGAGTCTCAGTAATGGTGATTCTATCAATGCTAGGGATTATCTCTAGCTACCCCATTTCCCTTAACACTAATCCCTAGTACACACACACACACACACACACACACACACACACACACACAACTTATCTCAGGCTCTGCTTTGGTAGGGACCCAAGTAAGACAGTAATGGGAGTAATTATAGGGAGCATGTACTCCAGATGGAATTCTGAAATAGTGGTAAGTCTATTTCAGAAGTTTTAAGGGAAATGGGGTTCCAGGGAATAAGCTAGTCTAATTACGTGTGTTAAATCCCAAGAACTGTGAGCAAAGAAAAAGAAGAAAAAGATTAATCGATGAAGAGTACAAAACTGAATGCGGAAGACCCACAGGACCTTACTGAGAGCACATTTCCAAAGTCCTTGCTATAGACAGCAAAGGCTTGATTGCCCAAGAGATTTATAGAGTGCTTTCCAGAAGTGCATGCATGAAGAAGGGTCTGGAGAATTTATTCATTGCCCCCCCAATCCAGTATTGCCAAACTGTACCTACACTTCTGAACCCCACAATTTCTATGCTGGAAGAATTCCTTCAGTGTTCTGGACCTTAGAGGATCAAAAAAAAAAAAAAAAAAGAGTCTAACAATAAACATAAGCTTTCAGGGAACTGGTAATCCCAGCCACAGCCAAAATAAGAAGACAGGCCAAGCAAGTGTGGGCAGAATATCTAACATCTACTATAAGCTACTTCATAGTCTTGTGGTGATGTTGGCAGAGACCTTAAGACTGTACACTTCTTAGCTTGTTGACCATGTATACAAGAAGCACTCATTAAGGTCACTTATTCATGGGCTGGTATATTGTCATAGCTCTACTAGTAGCTTCATGA
The DNA here is from genome assembly GCF_023159225.1 of Perognathus longimembris pacificus. Classification (NCBI taxonomy): domain Eukaryota; kingdom Metazoa; phylum Chordata; class Mammalia; order Rodentia; family Heteromyidae; genus Perognathus; species Perognathus longimembris. Next base: position 15,492,777 of record NC_063177.1, read on the forward strand.
CTCTTTTTACTCTTTGTAATGATCCCAGCAATGCTCTGTGGCAGAGGTTATATTTATAGATGGAGAAATTGAGGCACAAAAGTGTTGACAGCTCCCTCAAAGTCAAACTGCTAACAACCAGAAGAGCCTGTCTGTCCACGTGCCTTCACTATTGTACTGGACCTCTCTTGAGGGGCGGACAGGAAACACTTCTTTAAAGACAATAATTTGCCAACATGGTGAATTCTTTGGGGGAATAGGAGATGGAGGACCACTACACCACTACCACAATCTCCCCCACCTCCCTATCCATTAGTCTGTGGCCCTCGCTAGAACTCTCCAAGGGCCTGACTTGGGAAAATCATGTCAGCAGAAGGCTTCCTACAACTCTTTCTAGCACAGTGGAGATTTCGCCATCACCCCTTTCTAATTCATTGTAGGACTCCCCAAGCTGCAGCCCCATAGGCCCCCACTAACAAGGCCCCAAGAGGAAAGCACCACATTCCTGCATTTTCAAGGGAGACAGCCTCCCCTCCTCCTGCTTTCCTTCTGGGGCCTCCTCCTGCTCCTCCGTTTCAAGGCAAGTCTGAAAATGGGTTTCTTGTGGCTCAAAAGCCCTGGGTTGAATTCTAGGAAAGAAAATCTTTCCTTAGGAAGCCTCTATTGAGCCTCTGTCTATCCTGCTTTCTGGGGAGCTGTGAAGACATAGACAAGTCCTCCATGTATCAGTCACCCCACTGTGCAATGAGTTTGTGTCATGTGCCTTGGCTCCCTGACTGTTAAACCGGGATTATAGAAAATCTAAATGTCAGAGAAGATCAGATGCTCTTACCAGCTACATATATATATATATATATATATATATATATATATATATATATATTAAGAACTGAAGGTATTTTCCTTCTCCTTCTCTTTTTCCCTCTTTCTCTGTCTCCTCCCCTCTCCAGGGGCAGCTAATTTCTGAGTCCCTCCGGGGGCTGACACAATGGTGAAGAGAGACCTGTGGCTGGAGAGACATCACCTTGCTTTCCCCTTATTTATACCCTGAACTGCAGCCCCTCATTTGCTGTCTGTGTGGATGGCAGGGTTTGCTCAGCTCTTCATGTTCTTTCTGAGGAAACCTCACTGGCATCTTATGCCCACCCCAGGTAAGTGTCTTCATGGGCCCTACTCCCACTGAAACAGAAGAGGCCTTGGTTGCCATCAGCTCAAAGCCGACATGATCTATTTTTGTCAGTAACACACCTAAAAGAGGGAAATGATTTAGGGAGTAGCTAGGATGATGATGTCCCAGAGGCCCTGACTCCTTCTGTTTCTTCTTTCACCCTTGTGAATGAAATTTGATCTCTGTTCCTTTTAGGAGTGAGTACAAAGGGATTGGCTGAGTCCAGATCACTGTCCAAGGCCCCCTGTACCAGGAAACTTCCCTCTACCAAAAGTCTTTTTGAACGTTCCATCGTTGAAGGCAATGGTTCGCGTTTCACAATGAATACTGTCAGGCTTTGAAAATGCTCAGCAAGTGACCCTGTCAGACTTTCCAGATAATTCAGGGCAATCAGAGGTCAGCTCCGGATCCAGGCTGTACATCTAGCTGGGTAAGTGTTGACAGAGGCCATTTCATTGTTCTTCTATCCTTGTCTGTGACTCGCTTGTTCATAAGGCGAACCTCTCCCAATAGTATTGGCCTTGTTTGGGGACTGTTCATGTGAAAAGGAACATGCCAGCATGCATTGCTACACATCTTGTTTATCTCATCAATACAAAGAAGTTCCTGCAGCAATCTCATACCCTGCACTTGCCCTACACCTGCCTTCTGTCATGCTCATCAGTGAAGGTCTCACCTTTAAACAACTACCTAGAGATAATTTTTTAATGTGAAAAAAAAAACACAAAAAAACCTGAAGGATCCAGGCCAGCCAGGTAGAAAGAGAAACCCTATTAAAAAACAATGAGAACAAAAGAGCTTGGTGGGAACTGGTTTAAGTAGTAGAATGTCTGCCTTGTAAGCCCAAGGACCTGAGTTCAAACCCTAGTATTAACTAACTAAATAAAATATAAGTAAACAAACAGCATGGGCAAGGAGGTAGAAAATCATAGGGTCACTATCTAGTGTTTGTGCTAAAAGAACCTGAAGGAATGTGGGAAGTGGTTGACTATAACACATGATATACTGTTTTAGCACATAGATTTGTCCATTCAAAAAGCATTCCTCAGTTACTGATATGTTAATCAGATCTGAGGGAATGTCCACCTTCCTTCAGCTCAAAATTTAAGGACATTTGGAAGATCACCTCATCCAAATTCTCCTCCTTGTGGTTTCCTCCCAAATTACAAACATAACTGAGCTCCTCTCTTCAGGCTAGACATTTAAACCACCTAAGAAACACTTATGCCCAAGCACCATGAATGATTTAATTCTGATTTAAGAATTCTGATTTAAGAATTCTTGCTCAAAGGCCTGCACATGAATATTTTATCCTTAAGGCTTCCCATAATCCATAATCATAATCCTATGACTCCAATAATCATGGGGCCTGTGAACCTAGTCGTAGGAGATTCAGGAATTACAGCTAGAAGTACTGATCCCCAAACTTTGTAAGATAGCTCTAATTGCTGTGGTTTTCTGTGGGTTACTTTTCAAACTATTGTTTCTTCTCCCTTCAGGACTATCAAAGTCAAATGAGACAGGGAATAGCAAGAAAGAGCTGACAATTGGAAGTACTGTTCTTGGAATTTTGAGACCAAAGTGATGAGGTGGAGGCTCTGAAAAATATTAATTCTGGGGTCTCATATTCAGAGGCTCTGATTTAATGAGCTAGGGAAGGAGGAGTCTCCATACCAGGGTGTTTTGGGGGGGGGGCGTTGTGTTTTGTTTTTGTTTTTTTAAACTACATATTCAAACGTGCAGTCAAGGGTTAGATTTTCTAAAACACACTTGATTCATGCATGGTTGGTCCTGAGTGCCTTGGGCCTTTGCTTCTCTCTCGTCAATGCTGATGGGCAGCTGTGAAGCTGCTGACATGGTCTTGCTGCCACATTTCACATGAAATCTGTACAGTCAGCATGCCTGTGGGGGAGGGGATTTCATTTACTCCCTCCTTCTCTGCCTCTCAGATCAAAATTGAGACAAGAAAAATCCAGGCACCAAAATGTGCATTCATTTCCAGCTTTGGTGCAAAGGATTAAAGGACCTTCTTGGTTTTTATCTCCAAGCACTGACATTGGTCATAAACAAGTGTCTCTGATTGTGGGGGTCTCCTTACCCACTCCTGTCCCTGAATGGTATTGCCACAACTCATGCACCGATCACCTATCCTTTCTGTTAGAATTGCTAGGCCCCAGCTGTTTCCTACCTCCAATTCTAGTCTATTTGCAAGGAAGTGGCTTTACCCTTCATGAATTCCCAACTGTACTTATTCCTTGGAAAACAGAGTCAATGCTTATTTTATTGTTTTCTTCAAATAAGTGTACAATTCAACTGTACACAATGCATGTATACAATGCATCTTGACCAGAGCCACCCTTTCCATTATTCTCCCCACCAATCTTTGCCCTTCTACCCATTTTAGGTTTTCTAGTTCCATTTTCACAGATGGACTTGAAATATTATGGCTATATTCACTGACCATTCTTCTTTCCATTTGTCTGCTCCTTTTAACCCTCACCTGATCAGTTAAGAGATGTTTAAGCTTCCTGGGATTAATGTTGTTGAGCTGCCTATACCTGAAATATAAACATTCTTGAAAACACATGTATGGCCATATGCATATGTACACAACCAATCCAACTAAAGGATGGTAAAGGTAGGAATGGGATCCCATGGTGTAACTTCTTTGAACAATTAACAAGCAATTTTTGATCCAGAGATAAAATATAAAATCCAGATATAAAATCTAAAAGACAAGTCAATCTGGCTTTCTAAGCCCATACTTGGTTTTAGACAGAAATATCCAACCTTTGAAACAAAATAAATAACTTCTAATAAAGCTGCTACCCAAAGCACAGTGCAAGGACACTAGAAATATCTTGAACTATAGAATTTGGATGTGGCCTTGAGAAATGTACCTGCCTCCTCTTCCCAAACCCATAATTGTAGATTCAGATGATTCATTCTTCACTAAACTTCCACTTGACTTGCACTATTTCTAGAATCCATTAAACCTAAGTAATGTTTTTAATGGCTTTCTAGTCTCTGAAAGCAATAGTTTTTCTATCTCAGCATCTGATTATAGGTTTGGGCAAATCTCTTAAAGAAAATAATAGAGGAAACTCAGTCTTCCTTTCTTTAAAGCAGTAGTCTGCTTTTAATTTAATTTTCTAAGCATTCTGGTCCTTTCAACTAGGACACAATGTGAGGGAAGGGGTGCTGTGGTAGTTGGACATCTCAGCTACGAGCAAGAAAAGGCATTATGATAGTAGAGAAGGTCAGTTAATAAGGCATGTCCTGGAGAGTGGGACAATACTTACATGCACAGGTGGAAGCATTACCATGGGGGGTTGAGCATATTGATTTAAGATATTTATATTGTCTAAATGAATGAGTAGACTTATATATCCTCTCATAGGATATTACCTTATAGAAACTCATGGATCCAGAAGCTGGGACTAACAGAACAGCTGTCACTGAGTTCATTTTATTGGGCCTTGTGGAATCCGAAACACTACAATCTATGGTGTTTGTCTTCTTCCTTTTTGCCTACCTGCTCACAGTCGGGGGAAATCTCAGCATTCTGGCTGCCATCTTGCTGGAGTCCAAACTCCACACCCCCATGTACTTCTTCCTAGGGAACCTATCCGCACTGGACATTGGGTGTATCACTGTCACTGTCCCTCCAATGTTGAGTCATCTTGTGTCCCACAGGCGTACAATTTCCTATAGTGCTTGCCTCACACAGCTCTTCTTCTTCCACCTTTTGGCCGGGATGGACTGCTTCCTGTTGACAGCCATGGCCTATGACCGATTCCTGGCCATTTGCCGGCCCCTCACCTACAGCACCCGCATGAGCCAGGCGGTCCAGAGGATATTGGTGGCTATGTCCTGGGCTTGTGCCTTCTCCAATGCCCTGACCCATACTATTGCCTTAAGAAGTCTCAACTTTTGTGGACCAAACAAGATCAATCACTTCTATTGTGACCTTCCCCAGCTATTCCAGCTCTCCTGTTCCAGCACCCAGAGCAATGAGCTGCTGCTCTTTGGGGTGGGTTTCATCATGGCGGGTACACCTGTGGTTCTCATCATTAGCTCCTATGTTCATGTGGCAGCTGCGGTCCTCCGAATCCGTTCGGTGGAGGGAAGGAAGAAGGCGTTCTCCACATGCGGCTCCCACCTCACCGTGGTTTGTCTGTTCTATGGCACAGGTATCTTCAACTACATGCGTCTGGGTTCAGAGGAGGCTTCAGACAAAGATAAGGGGGTCGGGATTTTCAACACGGTTATTAATCCCATGCTGAACCCACTTATCTACAGCCTCAGAAACCCTGATGTACAGGGTGCTTTGTGGCGTGTGTTTGTGGGAAGGCGCTCACTGACCTGAGAGGTCACAGGATTCTCCCTTTTCCTGCCTTTTTTTTCTGGAAAGAAAAAATTTTCCATTGAGTCCAAAACCAGGATAAAATAGTTCTTTACCATTTCCTATATTCCATCATGTCTTAAGATCAATGTTATAGATTTGTCCAAAAAGGAAACACAACAACATTCATTCATTTGACAAATGTTGAATTGAATCAAGATCAATTGAATTGATCCTCTGTAATCTAGCCCCCCTTTTATTTTTTTTTCAAATTTTTATTATCAAACTGATGTACAGAGAGGTTACAGTTTCATACGTTAGGCACTGAATACATTTCTTGTACTCTATGTTACCTCATCCCTTATTCCCCCCTCCCCCCTCCTCCTCCCCCTTTCCCTTTTCCCCCCATGAGTTGTTCAGTTCATTTATACCAAACAGTTTTGCAAGTTTTGCTTTTGTAGTTGTTCTTATTTTTTACCCTGTATACCATTGTTTACCAGTATACATGGTTTCCAGTATACTCAGATAAGATACAGAGATAGTGTAGATACAACCACAGGAAGGGGATACAGGAGGATCATCAATAATAGAAGCTACAGTTACACATAGCACGTTGACAGTAGTTACAACAATGATATAACAACCGTTTCCATAACATGGAGTTCATTTCACTCAGCATCATGTTATGTGTTCATAAGGGTATAGCTATTGGTCTAGCCCCCCTTTTAAAGAATTGATAAAATAGACAGAAATCTCTGCAACTCATATGTTGTAAAGTACACAAAATGCATGTGCATCACACATAATGTGTCATTGTGGTGGGAAATGTTATAAAGAAATACAAGTATGGGGAATATGAGGTGAGGTAGTACCAAGCAATGCTACCAAGAAAGTAGCAACTTTACTTTTATCTATGCTAACTTTAGCTGTATAGTTGAAGTCTTAGGATCTGTATGTGTAGGAAATAAAGCCCCACTGGGAAGATCCATTTGGTTTACCTCAGCCTGCTTGACTAAGAATATCACTGAAGATTCCTTCTAGTGTGAAGTTTGTTCCTATGGTCCCTTGGCTGTCTATGAGTTGTGTGTGATGAAAATGACTCCATTTGTAAAATTATTTATGACACCACCTCCTTCTGGTCAAGATCCTCCTCTGAAAGCATCACTGATCCACCATCCCATCATTAGGTTTTGGTTGTCCTTTTCATGTGGGAACAAACCTGTCCTGGTGATTGGTCCATTCTCAAATGTAGCACATAGTAGCACATAGGAGCCAGTGATAGAGATCTAGGCCACATTTTAGAAACAAAATAGCCAAAATGTTCCCATGTCTACCTAGAGTTCTGTGTTGAGTTCCAACTTCTAGCCCCACATGTATCATCAGACATATCAAAGACTTGGGCTAACATGCTGTCAGGAGAGAAGAGACCAGATAGGAGCAGGATCACGGTGTTGATACCACAATGCAAAGCAGAGTTGGGAACAATAAGAGCCCAGCTTGTATATGAGCTCCAAGCCATGAATCCAATCTTTATGGGATACATGGCACTAAGAATGGAGCAATACATAATTAACGAAACATGCACAAGAATGATTTTTTTAAAAAAGGAAATATCTAGCCAGGACAGGAAAAATTTAACATTACTATGTCAGAGCAATGAACACAAGAATCGGATATCATTTCCTAACCTTAGGTTCAACAGAAATGTGTTAAAATAGCCATATTCAACATTAGTTAGGACACAGGAAAATGATTACTACTCCGGATGAACTTAAGGTAGTGAGAGCACAAGTACAGTGCTGAAGCTGAAGGCCTTGGATGCAAAACCAAAGGCAAGTGTTAAATATGGTTGGAAAGGAAAAGTGAAGCTTAACATGGAAAATCCAGAAGCCCCTGTTGATTCCTCATGTCAGTTTCAGACTGGGATCCCATTTTATACCCCAGTGCAAGCTGGGATCAGAAGAGCATTGGTGGTGTTCACTCTGGCCATTCTCTTTCAGTTAAGCTCGAATCTATTTGGGATTTATCTCTCCAGGACACAGGATGCTCTGAGAAGTTGTAACTAGCTTGTGGGAAAATGGCCTAAATGCCCTGTAGCTGCAATCACTTACCACACTCTGCTTCAGCTCAGAAGGCCAGACTAAGCACTATTATTAACACAGTAGACTTCTTTAAAAGAATCACTTGAGAGGTTATGTTTTTCCTTCATTGCTGTCTTTCTTTTCTTTTCTTTTTGTCTTGTTTGTTCGTTTATCTGTCTTTGGGAGGTTAAGGGGGGCATAGAATTGGAGGGACAAAGGGTGAATAAATACAGTAGTGGTACTCACTAGACACTATGTTGAAAATGAACTATATAAGTTGTGGGTGGGGATTGGAGGGAAAAACTGGGGGAGGGCAAGGGAAGGGATTACATTGTCCAAAAAGAAATGCACTCATACCTGACTTAGTAACTGTAGCCACTCTGTACATCACTTTTATAATAACAATAAAAGCACAAAAAATTATTGGAGTGAAAAGAAAAAAAAAAGAATACAAAGGCACAAACCACCACATTCTTTTCACCTTTCTTAAAAAATCCAGAGCAGGAATCTATTCTCTGGAATTCTTGCCTTTTGGATGATCATTCAAAGGAGGTGGGTCCTTGTGGATACATCAGCCTTAGCTCCTGTGGGATGCCATCACATCCCAGGCAAGAAACCAGTAACCCAACTAGTGGTCCAGGTCAGCCCCCACTGTACCCCCACCAATGCCTTCCTGAGGGATGATTGACAAGATTCTCAGAGGTACCCAAGCAGCTGGTTGCAAGTCAGAACCTGGAGCATTCATTTTAATTGTTGCTCCATTTTTTTGATATACCAACCCCCTTCTTAGCCCAAGGTTCGAGCACAGAATGTCCAAAGAAGCACAAGGTTATTGAACTTTCTGGACAGGACTCAACATTTCTGAAGCCTCTTCTACACTCATTGTTTCTGGAGCTTCCTCTGCTTTTCATGTGCCAGAGTCCAAGGAAAGTAAATACAAACAAAGAAGTCCAAGGGCTCCTGCTCCCTCTTGGAGAAACTGTGAATTGTTTCAAACATTGTGGAGGCTGAGGAAATATAATCAAAGACCCAGGAAGTAAAACATACTTCACCAATTTTCCTTAAGGAAATAATAGGTAAGTGAACAGTGATGTACCACAGAGACATTTATTGTCATTGATTCAAACAATGGGAAAAATGGAAGCAATTAAATACAGGAAAATAGGAACTGTGCTCAAAGAATTATGATATATATATACATATATATGTAGGACTTTGAAATACTGTGCAGGCATTAAGTGATAATGTATCTAAATATTTTCTGTCATAGGAAAATGTTATTATTATTATTTTTTTGCCCATCCTAGGCCGTGAACTCAGAGCCTGAGCACTGTCCCTGGCTTCTTTTTTGCTCAAGGCTAGCACTCTGCCACTTGAGCCACAGCACCACTTCTGGCCATTTTCTGTATATGTGGTGCTGAGGAATCGAACCCAGGGCCTCATGTATACGAGGCAAGCACTCTTGCCACTAGGCCATATTCCCAGCCCCGAAAATGTTATTCTTGTTAAATAAAAAGCAAGTTTCAAAATAATTTGAGTTCATTCTAGGAAAAAAATTTAGACTACAGTCTAAAACTTAAAGACAATGGAAAAGATAATTGTCTTTGGACAGAAGAAATACAAGTGATGTTTCTGGCCTATTTGTATTCCACAACTTTTTATAAACTTCATATTACTTATTTAATAAATAATGTGGTTGACCTGGGTGTTGGAACATGCAAGCCTCAACAGGACATACATCTCACAGAAGATGTAGTGGATTTTCTGTGCGCTCCACAGAAGACCACCCTGGTCATTAGGAGGGTGTAGATGAGGCCGTAGAGGACAGACAAGACCCAGCACAGGGCGAGGAGGGAGACACAGAGCTTAGGGCTCATGGTGGTGGTGTAGTGGAGGGGGCGGCAGATGGCCACGTAGCGGTCGTAGGCCATCACTGCCAGGATGAGGTTGTCCAGGGCCACCAAGGAGACCCGGAAGTAGAGTTGCTTCAGACACCCCATGTAGGAGATGGCTTTGTTCTGGGACTGAAGGTTCACCAGCATCTTGGGGATGGTTTTGGTGACGAAGAAGAGGTCGGTGAAGGAGAAGTTGGCCAGGAAGAAGTACATGGGCGTGTACAGTCGGGAGTCGGAGGCTATGGCCAGGATGATGAGCGCGTTCCCCACCACGGTGACCAGGTACATGGACACGAAGGCCCAAGAGAGGATGGACTGCTGCTCGGGAATCTCTGAAATCCCCACCTGGAAGAAGCCAGAGTTCCCACTCTGTTTGCCGCCATCCATTCCCCGACTCTTCTGCAACATAAGGTTGATAGAAAGCAAAAATTAACATGGAAATAATTTAAAACCATCTTACACTAAGTTTTGTAATTTTGAAAAGTAACCCACAAAGCATAACATGCAAAACCTTTAAGCAATGTATTTAATCATTCCAGCAACTTTTATCATAAGCAACGTTCTAAGAATAATGTATTTTTTAAAAATCATATCTTAAAGCCCCTTGATGTGTTAAAAGATTAGTGTACTGAGTGTGCCATGTTATGGTACAGAATTGGCTTTTAAATGATATTTAAAATATATATAAGCATTGAATAAATGGAGATTGAACAATCAGGCAAAGGAGAAAGAAGAACGTATTGGAAAGGAAAATGTTATCATTATTTGTTGACATTGTGATGTTTCTAGGAGACTTAAGACAATCAACTAAAGTGTCACTAGAAATAAAAAGAGAGGTCAGCACTTTAGTAGCCAATCACTGAATGAGTAGAGCAGCACATTGGTACATACCTAGAACACCAGGACTTGGGAAGTTAAGGAAAATTCTAAACCAGCTTGGGCAAGACTCTGTCTCAAAAACAAGCAAACACAAGAATGACTAGACACAAAACTCACATTGCTCCCAGGAGATCCTACAGTGTCATGATTGACTGTGCTGTCAGAATATTGGAAAACAAGTTTGAGCAAATTGACATTGCCAGTAGATACCCTGGACTAGTTCCTTGACTTTTTTGAGACTTGGTTCCTTCAAGTACAAAAAGGTTGTGACAGTAATAAAATTGTGATTAAAGTGTTCAATACCAAGAGTTGGCATGCAGTGAGCACTCAATAAATACTTCCTATGTGATATATATTATACATATACCATATTATATAACTAATGCAGTATAGTATATACCATTATACACTATATATACTATATACCTCTATAGAATATGATATGTGTACTGCATAGAGTATATTGAGAATATAGAGTATAGATTGTACAATATATACATTCTATGTATAGTGTAGAGAATATGGTGTTTAGAGCATATATATATAGTATATAGGTCATATATATATTATATGGTATACATATATACTATTCATATATATTATGTAGATACTATACTATAGTATGCCATACTACAGAATACTGTACTATAATATCTATGGTATCTACATACCATTTATAGTATATATACTACATTCTGTATATAGTATATACTATATATGTTATATACTATATGATACATGCTATAATAAATAGTATATAGAGATTCTATAAAAATCTATACATATATCTATCTCTCTATATATATTAGTATTTTAGTTCCTGAAAAGTCCTAGAAATATGCTTTAAAAATCAACATACACATACACACAATAGCACACTATCATTTTCGCAAATATCTTCTCCAACATTAACTACTCAGCATGTTTCCATAGAAACAAAAAGTAGAACAATATAATCTTAATGCCATCTCACGATTTTGAAAACAAGCAAAAATGGGGAGCAGCAGGCTTCCTTTTGGTTGTTTTCTAGTACTAGAAGTTTATCTTGAGACAATGAACAAATGATGTAGTAGTGGTTTGCACATGTAATCTCAGCCCTCTGGAGGCTGAAGTAGAAGGATCATGAGTTCCAAGCCAGACGGAGCCACAGAGCAAGGCCATGTCTCAAAAGGCCAGGTGCCAGTGTTTTGTGCTTATCATCCTAGCTACTCAGGAGGCTGAGATCTGAGGTTCTGCAGTTCAGAGTCAGCCCACGCAGACAAAACCATAAGATTCTTATCTCCAACTGATAAACAAAAATCTGCAAGTGGAGTTGTGGTTTGGGTGGGGGAGTACCAGGCTTGAGCAGGAAATAGCAAAGCAAGAACTAGGAGCCTTGAATTTAAGCTCAAGTGTCAGAACACACACACACACACACACACACACACACACACAGACAAAATGTAAGTGTACTGCTCAGTGATTATCAGAGCCTTAATAATAATAAAACTAAGAAGTAAGATAAATATTTGACTTTAGAGATCGGATTTAAGAGCTTGCAAACTAAACACATTCATAGATACAGAAAGCATACTGTGGCTTTTTGGAGCTGGGCCTTCTGTATATATGGCATGAAATGGGGAATGATCACCAATGGGAAGAGGTTTCTTTTTGGAATTATTAAAATATTCTAAAATTTGGTTGTGGTGATGGCTAAAAAGACAGAGGAATTAGCACTTCTGCTTTCTGCCCCAAACGCAAGGAATGCATCCCAGATACTTTGGCATGCATCAGAATCACCTAGGATGCTCTTTTAACCAAAACATGGCAAGTTCTGGTGGCTCACACCTGTAATCTGAGCTACTTGGGCTTCTGAGAGCTGATCCTGGTTTGAAGTCAGCCTGGGCAGACAAAGCTATGAGATTCTATCTCCAGTTAGCCAGCAGAAAGCTAGAAATGGAGCTGTGGCTCAAGTGTACAGCACTAGCATTGAGCAAAACAATTTAAAGATAAATTAAATAAAATAATAAAGAAAAAAACAATAAAATAGGATGCTCAAGCCCTCTTCCTTGTGATGTAGTTAACAGCTGACTTCTCAAAATCCAAGCACCTGGAGCTTCAGATGCTATGCTGAGTCTGTAACATCTGCATGGTCAGAAAGCCTGCAAGATGCAAACCCCTCAGCTGTGGGGTCCACAGAGAACAAAGAAAATGTGGGGATGATATGGAAAAGTGCTGTGGGCTAAGGGCTAAGGGGCTTTGTAGAAAGAGGAAATTTGATCAGGGGACATTGTGCACACATATGGAAATAGCACAATGAAACTTTTGAGCAAATAATATACACATAAGAAAAGAATCAAACTGGGATTTGTACCTCTCCAATGCTGCCTGATTATTCAAACTTGAGGGGAGGACAGAGGACACACTCCCCCTGGAATGTCTTACAGTGTTCCATGGTGCTTTCTCTTTTCAATATTTTATTAGCATATATTAATTGTACCCAGGGGGTTCTTTATGGTATTTTCTTGGATCAAATTCACTCCATTACTCTTTCTTATTCCCACTCTCCCAATTTTTAAAATAACACAAACAGGCTTCATTATTCTAGTTTCATAAATATATCTGAAGTGCTTCAATCTTATTGCACCTTCTCCATTATGTGCTCCTTTCACTCACCCCCGCAGCCGGTTCCCACCCCACATAGTCCCCATGTCACACTGCTATCAGTCATGTTTTTTAAAGGTAACCCTATATATAGCAGAGAGAACAAGTGATGTTTGTCTTTCTTTTCTTTTTAAATTTTATTGTCAAGGTGATCTACAGAGGGGTTAAAGCTACATAAGGGAGTGAGTGCATTTCTTGTCATATTTGTTATACATGCTCCCTCATTTTTCTTTCCCTTTCCTAGTCCAGATAAACATATGTACAATACCCAGTATACCCAAATCAGATACAGTGACTACAGGGAGTACACCATAGGAAATTTACCTGGTACATTAAACATAATGACAACAATAAAATCCTCCTGTCTCCATCCCTTGGAGTTCATTTTGCTTAGCCTCACCTTATATAATCATATGTATATAGTTGTTAAGCTATTGTGATCCTCTGCTAGGACTATCCTAGATATTTTTATGTTTATTAGTAATTGTTTGGTTTTAGAGACATGATGTAAAGTCACTGACCAAAGCATGTAGAAATACCATTTGAAAAGAAGTTTGTTATTTTACAGACATGATCTCTGCTTTCTCCCCACCCCTGCCTAACATCTACATATCAGAGAGACTATGTGCCTTTGTTCTCTGTATTCTAGGCTTGTTTCTCTCAACATTATTTGTTCAGTTTCTGACCATTTCCCTGCGAATACCAATATTTTATCATTTCTAATCACTATGTAGTAGTCCATTGTGTACAGGTACCACATTTTTTGGATCCATTCATCTGTAGTGGGGCATCTGGGTTGTTTCCATCTTTTGGCTATTGTGAATTGTGCATGAATGTTCAGGTGTCTTTGTGGTATCCTGGTTCCTGTTGTTCTGGATGGATGCCTAGTAGTGATATGGCTGGGTCATAGGGTATGTCTATGCTGAGTTTTTTGAGGAACCTCCATACTGTTCTCCAGAGTAGGTGTACTAGTTTACACTTCCACCAGCAGTGAAGAAGGGTTCCTCTTTCTCCGCATCCCCTCCAGCATTTGTTGTTGCCTGAGTTCAGAGTATAGGCCATTCTAACTGGAGTGAGGGGGTATCTCAGTGTTGTTTTTATTTGCATTTCCTTTACTGCCAGGGATATTGAACACTTCCTCATATGTTTCTTTGCCATTTTTATTTCTTCTCCTGTGAAGTCTCTCTTTAGTTCTCTTGCCCATTTAATAATTGGTCTACTGGATTTGGAAGGGATTAGTTTCTTGAGTTCTCTGTAGATGATGGATATTAGGCCTTTGTTGCTTTGCTGGTGAAATCTTTTCCCATATGGTTGGCTGTCTTTCTAGTTTAGTGGCTATGTCTTCAGCTGTGCAGAAACTTCTTATTTTGCAGTAATCCCATTTGTCGAGTCTCTCCCCTATCTGTTGTGCCCCTGGGACTCTATTCAGGAAATTCCTGCCTATGCCTATAAGTTCTAGTGTCTTTCCTACTCTGTCCTTCAGTAGTTTCAGGGTTTCAGGTCTGATGTTGAGGTCTTTAATCCATTTTGAGTGTGATGTTTGTCTTTCTTACAAGCTGGAGAATCACAAGCAACAAGGCAAGTACTTTGAAAATGAGGATTAAAATGGTGGGAAGGATTATTATGTTATCTTTAAATGCTAAGTCAGGTTATAAGGGTTTTCAAAGTGTGTATCTATGAGAGAAATGATAGCGACAAGAGAAGATAAGAAAAGGAAGAGAGAGAAAGGGCATAGCCTGGGACATCCAGATCTTGCCCAAGTCTCTGTGCTGTTCTCAGAGTCCCCTGCTTCTGCCACACCCACCTTCCTCTTTTATCCCTTGCAGATTCACAGACCTGACAGAGAAGGCCCAGATCCAGACTGTATAGGGCTTAGGACTCAGCAGATAGGGCAAAGATGGAAAACAGGGGATTGGTATTCAGCTCTTTGATCTCTGTAAAAGAGTGGGCACTGCAGCAAGGTTCAGGAACTTGAAAGCTGATTGATTCCTGAGCCTTCTTTTGGAAAGAAAGGGGCTGAGCCAGAACTGTGCCAGTCCTATTTATCAGCTTGAGGGAGGCCTCAGGGAAGCAATCCCAAGATGGTATCTTCAGAGGGACATGAATAATTGCACCAAGGTTAGTATCTATGAGCAGGGGCCTTAGGAGATGAGCCCTGTTTACAGGAGTACTCCAGACTCTCTCTCCTTCCCACACCTAGTCTCCTCCTGGTCTTCTCTCCTCTCCCCTCCATTCCCCCATGTCTGTGAGTGGATCTTCCAAACCATAGATCTCTCAGCAAACATGCTCACTGCCCAAATTCTTAGCACCACCATGTCAGAGCTAAAAGGCTTTAGATTCAAAGCACCCAACTCCACATGCTGTAAAGTACATCCCTGTCCAGGTAGCAGGATGTCTAGATGGCAACTCAACTTGTGTTTGCATGGAACTGCTGTGGTGGGGAATTCCCTGCATTCACACAGCCTCCAGTTTCATGCTTCACAGATGTCAAGCACCCTGTTTGAAGACCTCACATGGGCCAGACAGCACATGAAGGAGAGCTGGCATGGTTTCAGGTGTGTTCTATTGCTGTATTAGTTATAGTTGTTGTTTTAGTTTGCCCCCACTTTTCAAATCAAAAAGCAACAAACTTTTCTCTTGCTGAGTTATGAGGTAGAAACCCTTCACTTAGGGTTCTTGACTTTGATGGTAGAATAAGAATTTCTGGACAAGTAACAATGGTAAGAAAACTTGGCAGAGCTTTATTGAGTAAGTAAACAATCAGGCAAGCAGACAGACAAGAAGAAGGGCAAGGACACACTAACAGAATTTGGGTGCTCTCACCAGGTGATAGAGAGAGACACACATAGCTCCTTGGCCGTTGGGATATTTATGTGGTAAGGCAGAGGGTCTGGCTCAAAGTTATGCAAAGATGTTTTGTCTTTGCTTTAATCACACCTGGTGTTACTTTCTGAGTTTCCAAGTAAGAATGCATCCTACCATAAAACAGATCCTATACCTGAGATTAGGGGATGACTTGCTATCTGCATTTGGGGGCAGGAGGTAGCTTAAGCATTTTTCTCAGGAAGGTATTCATCCTGTCAGACAAGTGTTAATTCTTGGGGTGAGGAATGCATCCCTCAGGAAAGAATGCACTGTGTTGTCTCTCTTTAAGGCAAAGATGGCCCTTCTATGTTTCTAAATACTCTTATTCCCAAGTTGCCTTCACTAGGCCTCAGCTTCCTTAAGTTATCCTACTTCATTTTCCCCTAAATGACTTTGGTCCCTTAATCTTAAGGGAAGCACATGAAGAAATATCTCCTGTATTTTCTGTAAACAGACTGTACCTCACTTCCCCTTTGTCTATCTTGCTTCAGGCAGAGTTCTATTGGTACCACTAATGGAGTCATTGTACACAGTAGCCCCCCATTATCCAGGGTGGATGCATTCTAAGAGCCCCAATGGATGTCTAACATCACAATCCCCATAGAGACTAAGACTTTTTTCCCTACCCATACATACCTGTGACAAAATCTGTAAGTCAAGCACAATAAAAGATGAACAATAACAGTATGATAGAATAAGTGTGAGGATTATTGGAATAAAACTTACTTAAAACTTCTATTTCTGGTGTTTTCCATGTTTTGTATCACAGTTGACTGTGGGTGGGCAATGGAAGGTGAAAGGGAAGGTGAAAACATGGGTCAGGTAGACTGCTGTCCTTGCCTCCCTGGCTACTAAGACTAGCATTTGGCCTTCCCCACCAGCACTCTTTCCTGAGAGAAGCCCAGATTGCCCACACCTGTCACTAAGGCAACCCCTTCCTGCCCGAGAATGTTTTCTTGCCCTCAGTCCTCATCTTGCATTAGCATCATTCTTGCATTGATTTTTTTGTCAATGGCAGTCATTGGGCTGGGCACTGGGTACACCATCCTGATCAAGGTGGCCATAGCCACTTGCCTTCACAGAGCTTCAAACCCAAGCAGAAGAGGCCTACTAAACACATAAAGAAGTGAAATAATTACAAGCCGACAAGGGCCCCAAGAAAACGAATCTAAAAGTAGAGAATGGAAGAGAGGAAAGGAGCAAGCCCCTTATTAGACTGGGTGGGCAGGAAGAGCTCCAAGAGAGGACCAGCATGCTGCTTAGTGATAGAACTCAGCATAAGAAAGCCCTGGGCTCCAGCTCCAGTAGCAAAACGACCACCACCAGCAACAACCATAGATCTCTGAGAAAGAGACATTTAAGCTGAGAGAAGACTGAGATGGGAAGGCACCTACTCGAATAAAGCATCAGGAAAGACAAAAGTGAGGAATGACCTTTGAACATTCTAGGGCTGAGTGGAAGCAGATGCTGGTGCTTTCTAAACTAGGTTGTGAATAGCAGGGCATGAGACTGGAAGGTAGGGACAGAGAAAGCTGGAAAGCTACTTTTTTTGGCGGGGGTGGGGTGGGGTGGAGTGGGCGTGGGGTTCATCATGGGGCTTGAACTCTGGGCCTGGGCACTGTCCCTGAGCTCTTCAGTTCAAGGCTAGCACTCTACCACTTTAGCCACAACACTACTTCCAGTTTTCTGGTGGAGATGAAGAGTCTCACAGACTTTCCTGCCCAGGGTGGCTTTGAACTGCAATCTTCAGATCTCAGCCTCTTGAGTTGCTAGAATTGCAGGCGTGAGCCACCAGCACTCACTCTGAAATGTACTTTAGATAAAGCCAAGACCTAGCACTTTGGGCAGGAATCTAGAGAACAGTGGAGATTTTTTTTTTTTTTTTTTTTTTTGGCCAGTCCTTGGGCTTGGACTCAGGGCCTGAACACTGTCCCTGGCTTCTTTTTGCTCAAGGCTAGCACTCTGCCACTTGAGCCACAGCGCCACTTCTGGCCATTTTCTGTATATGTGGTGCTGGGGAATTGAACCCATGGCCTCATGTATACAAGGCAAGCACTCTTGCCACTAGGCCATATCCCCAGCCCAACAGTGGAGATTTTTATCTGCACAGTATCAAAGCTCTTCTGCTGGTTGTGTTTTTATTTTGTTTTGGCATTTCACATCCCTTGATTTCTTTGACCTTTCCTAATTTTGTATACAACTTGGTAACGCTACTATTTTTATCATCTTTCTTTTGACAAATGAAAATGGAAGATGGAATTAGAATATCACCACTTTGCCACCCTAGTGAATGACTGCAGCTTCACAATAAGCATCAGCTGTGTAAACATCACAAAGAGAACTGATCATGTCATTCGTCTTATGACGGAACAAAGCACATCCCCACCTACAGCCTTGAGCAGAAAGAAGCCAAGGACAGTGCTCAGGCACTGAGTTCAAGCCCCAGGACTGGCAAAAATAAAAACGAAGATATTATGAAATATCATTATGCACATATTTGTCTCTATAACTATACTCCTAAAGAGACATGTCCTAATAAGTCATCAGAAATGTGGAATTTTCACAAAGATATCCAACACAGCAATCATTATCACTTTAAAAGATAAAAGTAGGCTGGGGATATGGCCTAGTGGCAAGAGTGCTTGCCTCGTATACATGAGGCCCTGGGTTCAATTCCCCAGCACCACATATACAGAAAATGGCCAGAAGTGGCGCTGTGGCTCAAGTGGCAGAGTGCTAGCCTTGAGCGGGAAGAAGCCAGGGACAGTGCTCAGGCCCTGAGTTCAAGCCCAGGACTGGCCAAAAAAAAAAAAAAAAAAAAAAGTAAAATGAGGGCATGCCTGAGGTTATTGGTGGTGTTCATAAAGGGTGAAAACATGCATAGGATATTTCTTATTAGTTAATGACGAGAACTATTCTTGTCATTTCCTCCCCACCCACAAAAAAAATATTAGAAGTGCACCTAGAAAGATGCTGTATGCACTGACCTAGAGTGGGATAGTCGATGTGGTTGTTGTCTATGTCTGTTCTCCACTGAGCCAAGATCTAGGGCTTCTCCTGAGCAAGATTCAATGACGTCTGCCAGTGTCCGCAGGTCTTCAAGGCAAGTGTTTGCCTACCAAAGATTCCACTTCTCTATGTTGTTTGGCTCATGTGAGAAGCACAGGGAAATTATAACCCAAGGAAATTTGCTCAGTAAAGTAAGTTTGGGTTTCTAGAGAGTCTGTGAAATGACCCTGGAGCCTGTCAGAGCACTGTGTTTTCACCTCAAGATCACATCCTTTCTTCCCCTCTCACTCTCAAGAATTGATCGATGTACCAAAAAGTTGCTCGCATACCCATGTATGTTGCAGTTCTGCTCGCAACAGCCATTGCAGATTCAGCCAAGGTATCCAATGACTGATGAATGGATAAAGGAAACCGATTGCTTATACCCCAGAATATTACTCAGCCCTAAAGAAAAATGAAATTAAGTCATTTGCAGGAAAATAGGTAGAACTGGAGATTATCACATAGAGCAAGATGAGCCAAGGTCAAAAAATCAAATATTCTATGTTCTCACTTATTTGTGAAACCTAGACCAGAAAACAGGAGGAGGAGGAGGAGGAGGAGGAGGAGGAGGAGGAGGAGGAAGGGGGGGAGGAGGAGGAGGAAGAGGAGGAGGAGGAGGAGGAGGAGGAGGAGGAGGAGGAGGAGGAGGAGGAGGAGGAGGAGGAGGAGGAGGAGACGACATAACTGTAAAAACAGGACCATGTAGGGAGCATGGGTAGGATGGGGGAGAGAAATCATGCTGAAAGGTAGAAAGAATCAAAATAAGTACTTTGCCCATCTGCTTATAAATAAATGATAGATAGATAGACAGACAGACTATAGAAAGTGGGAGAAAAAAGGGGGTGAGATTGTTAAAAGTGCACATCTATACACACAGAAGTATCTCAGTGAAAATCTCTCATGTTATTAATGTATTCCAACTCAAAATAAAAAGTTAAAAAGACTAGACAAACGAGCAAGCCACCCCAAACTCTGAACATCCATGGCAAATACATTTTCAATTTGCCATATGTTCCTGCAGACATTTAAAGGAAAAAGTTAGAAAATTTCAGTTCTTGACCTTAATCAAACAACTGATTCCAAGCAATTGATTTCTAACTATAGACTGTGTGTGTGTGTGTGTGTGTGTGTGTGTGTGTGTGTGTGTGTGTGTAGGAGAGAGGGAGAGTATATGTATGTGTGACAGTACTAGCACTTAAACTCAGGGCCTGCATGTTGTCCCTTTGCTTTTTGGCTCAAAGCTGGGTACTGTACTACTTGAACCACAGCTCCATTTCTGGCTATTTGATGCTTAATTGCAGATACAAATATGACATATTTTCCTGCCCAAGCAGGCTTCAGAGAATGATCTTCAGTTCTCAAGCCCCCTCAGCCATGAGGCTTACAGGCATAAGCCATCAGGGCCCAACGTCACCCATAGACTTTTACTGAAATGGGATGAAAATCTGTTCCCGCACACAGCCCTGGGGCATAGATCTCTGTCAGACATAATAAGAACTCAATTTCCCATCTAGTGGGACCAGGCTATAAACATGCACAAAGAGGACATACTAAGATCTCTCAGGCTGAATTTTCTTGGAGCCAGAGACAGGATCTGATTCCATAGAACTACCCAGGGAAATAGGTACTCGTGCTGAGAAGTTGTACTAGGACCATCCTACAGCTGTATGGCTTGTCTGTTTTCCCACTAATGAGACTCCAGGGAGGCTCTGCTTCCTCCACTCCTAGGCTCCTTAACTCAGATGCTGAATTAATCCCTAGAGAAAGTCTTGGCAACCCAGTTGTGCCCATTTACTAAATAAAGCTTTGGATTATTATTCTAATTATTTTAAGTTTGTTGGTAGAAACTATTTTAAATTTGATGGTAGAAACTATTTTAAATTTGATGGTAGATTCGATCTTGAATTATGTTAGGTAAACCCTGGGAGGGGGATCAAAAATGTTTGTTCTGCTATTATTGAAGAAAGCCATCTACAAATGTCAACCCCTTTGAGTTGCTGCTGTTGAAACATTCTATATCCTTACTGATTTCCCATCAAGTGGTTCCATCAATTGTTGAAGGAGGGGTTTTGAATTCTCCTGTGATAAGTATGGTTTTGTCTGTGACCTTTCTTTTTTACCAGTTTTTCCTCACATGTTTTTTTCATATCAATTTTGTGACAGACACAACTAAGGATGACAATATTTGTTTGGTAGACTGACCCCTTGATCAATACACAGTGATATATCTTCAATATTGCTCTCTGCCTCCAGTAATTTTCTTTGCTCTGAAACCTACTTTATATGAAATTAATGTACCCACATCTCTTTATTCTTATTCACATCTTCGTATTTTCCCATCATTTTACTTTCAAATGGTTTGATTATTTGAAGAGGGCTTCTTGTGGAGATCATACAGTTGGATAATGTTTATTTTTAACTCACTCAGCTAGTCCTATCTTTTACTTAGTTTATTTAGACTATTTATATTTAGTTACTAAGTTGTTTTAATGGAATGGTAAGTGAGGAAGGGGGTGAGTTTGGCATGAGTACATTGTATGCATGTATGGAAATATCACAATGAAACCCCCTTACAGAAATAATATATGCTAATTAAAAATGCAAAAATAAGAAATTCATTGAAATAGAAACTATAATTTACCCTGTGACTATTTTTTACTCCTTATACAATAGATTAACAAGGAAAGATCGGGGCTGGGGATATAGCCTAGTGGCAAAAGTGCCTGCCTCGGATACACGAGGCCCTAGGTTCGATTCCCCAGCACCACTTATACAGAAAATGGCCAGAAGCGGCACTGTGGCTCAAGTGGCAGAGTGCTAGCCTTGAGCAAAAAGAAGCCAGGGACAGTGCTCAGGCCCTGAGTCCAAGCCCCAGGACTGGCCAAAAAAAAAAAAAAAAAAAAAAAAAAAAAAAAAAAAAAAACAAGGAAAGATCGGCAGTCTTTCCTAACTCAGATGACGGATTACCATTGCTGCTACATAATTGAAAAGGAAACCCTATGTCTTTTACCTGCAGCTTTCATGTAGCTATCTCCTAGCACTTCCTTCAGAGACGCAATAACTGTTAATGAGCAAAATGAATCCTTACAACACACACACAAAAAATGAAATAGCTATAAACACAGGTGCAGCATAGGTGAAGGAAGAAGTCATTCTCCCAGAACTGCCCAAGTGATCACCTCAGTGAACAAAATCTAGATAGATGATAGCCTTCAGTTACATCCAAAATATGCTTGCATCTTTTCTCAACATACGTATACTTAAATCTTTCTACCTTTTTTTTTTTGCCAGTCCGGGGGGGCGGGGTGTGCTTTTTTTCTGTTTATGTGGTGCTGGGTAATCGAACCCAGGGCTTCATTCATGTGAGGCAAGCACTCTACCACCTGGCCATATTCCTAGCCCCCAATCTTTCCATCTTGTAACAGGCCACAAACTCAAAGGAAAATCTTAATTATGAGATATATTTCCACTCTACTCAGAAAGGAGTGGGGCCAGGTACACTTGAGTAGCAATAACAAATAGAACTCCCATGTTATAGAATGGGATCTGGGTAAAATGGGAAGCTACCAATGGTTTTGAGTGACAGAAGGCACTGATTATCAAACACCAGCCCTAGGCAGCTCTTCATTCTCTCTTCACTGTCTTCTTTCTGGAAAAAAGCAACTTTTCCAAGTCCATGGCACTGATACTGACTCCCTCGTTATTACTATAGGAAGCAAAAGTGTGTGCCTGCAGCAAACTCTCCACTGTGGCTGGAAACCCACCTGAAGCTCAGAGGGCATGGACTGTTGGCAGCATGCCCCCGACAATCACAACACACTGTGACTTGCACAGACAAGGAAGAAGGTAAGAGAATAGCTTCACACTAGTTCCCACAATGTTTAACTGAAATTTATCGGATCTTCTCATTAGAAGTTGCACATTCATCTTTTTTTTTATTTTTATTTTGTCAAATTGATGTACAGAGAGGTTACAGTTTCATATGTTAGGCCTTGGGTAAGTACCTAGATCATGCCTATTGTCAAGAGGTTTTTTTAAGTTGGTGAAAATATTTTGATGGTTCATAACCTTCAGGCATATTTTGCATGATTACTTATTTTCACAGGAAAAATATGGCTGTTCCTTTAATGTTGTAAATACTTAAACATGCAATATTGACCATACTCATTCATGATCAATTACATTTTGATTTGCATATACTTATCATACAAAGTAATGGATTTCATATATTTTCATGCATGCATTTAATGTACATTGACAACATTCCTCCATTTATCACTCTTATCCCCCTCTCCTTTTTCCCCTTCCATATACTGAATTGTTACCTTTTTACTTTCATGCCCTTTTCCCACTTTATATTCCACATGTGAGAAAAATAAAGCAACAAGTGATAGTTGTCTTTATAAGACTGTCTTCTTTTACTTAACATGATCATCTCTACATCTATCCATTTTCCTCAAATAAAAAAATCTTCTTCCTGGCTGAGCAAAAGTCCACTACTTATGCTTAACATACTTTCTTTATCCATTTGTCAGTTGATGGTCCCTTAGGCTTATTACATAACTGGTTTGCATTTCCTTTATGGCTTAAAATTTTTGAAGGTTGATGCATTTATTATTTGTACTTCTTTCAAGAGCTACATGTTCCTTTGTTCATTATTTTCTTCAGTAATTAATTTTTGATTACTGTATATATTCTGCATATTATTTATGATGAATAGCTTGCAAAGATTTTCTCCCATTCTGTAGATTGTTTGTTCAACTTGGAAATTGTTTCTCTTGATGTACAAAATCATTTTAATCTGATTCAGTCGTATTTTTCAGTTGTTGCTCTGATTTCCTGAGAAGATGAAGTCCTAGTCAGAAAGTTGTGTCTATGCATATATCTTTACAGGTCTCCCCTGTATATTCCTGTAGTGATTTCAAAGTTTCAGGTAAAGTCTTTCATCTATATCAGAATGATTTTTTTAAAGGATGAAAGATATTATCTAGTTTCAGTCTTCTATATATGGATATTCAATTTTCCCAGCACTATTTGTTAAACAGCTACTTTTTTCTCTGAAGTATGTTTTTGTAGCTTTGTCAAAGACAAATTGGCTTTTGGGTGAACTGCTAATCCATTCTATCACTCAATGGACAAAAAGTAAG
This sequence comes from Perognathus longimembris pacificus, assembly GCF_023159225.1. Lineage (NCBI taxonomy): Eukaryota > Metazoa > Chordata > Mammalia > Rodentia > Heteromyidae > Perognathus > Perognathus longimembris. Next base: position 15,516,830 of record NC_063177.1, read on the forward strand.
CATCAGATCAGACAGCTAAATGTCGTTTAAATGGTTGAAAATGATAGCAAAACTGCAAAAGTGATAAAAAATGAATGAGCTAGAATATGTATCATCGATTAGAAATTTTAAAATTCAAAAGTGAAAGTATTAATAAGCAATGCAAACAAGGAAATGGGCAAATGAATAAAGAGAAAAGATATAAAATAAGAAAGAGACAATATACATTGAAGGTATAAGAAATAATAGTGCTGGGCACCAATAACTCACACTTGTAAGCCTGGCTACTCTGGAGCCTAAGAGCTGGAAGACCATGGTTTGGCACCATTGTAGGTTAAGAAAAAAGTATTAGGTCCCATCTCCAATATAACCAGCGAAAATGCAGAGTTGGAGATGTGGCTCAAGCAGTAGAGTACCGGCCTAGCAAGTGTGAGATTTTGAGTTCAAATTCCAGTACTACCAGAAAGAGAGAGAGAGAGAGAGAGAGAGAGAGAGAGAGAGAGAGAGAGAGAGAGAGAGAGAGAGAGAATAATAAGGACAAACACCAAAATAAGCCAAAAAAATCAAAACAAACATTTGACCTCTTTCCTGAAAAGACAGAGGACAGAGATGATTTGCTTTGGTTTGCTTTTTAGACTAGGCTTGATTTGTCATTCTGAAGTGTACTTGTACTGCTGAGCCCCTCTGCCAGTATTGAGCCATGTTCTTTCTGAAAATCAGCAAGGTTAGACCCCCTAAAAGGTTGTTTGCACCTTTCTTGCAAGGTGGTGGTGTCCTGACTAGGGGACTCTCCTCCCCAGCACTAGTCCCTGGTGCCAGTGCCCTCTGACACTTCACTTGGTATTCACACATATGCTCCATTTCCCAGAGGTCAAGCCACACTGCCCAGTAGTGAGGACCTCAATTTCCCTCAGCAATGAGTCTCACACACCCCACCTAGTGTACCAGTGACTGTGCATCTGTTCAAGTAACAACCAGTTTCAAGGGCCCATTCTGATGCTCAGGTTAGTCACTCTCTTTGCCAGTGATGGAGATTTGGAGCTATGACGCTTGGAGTTACCAAAATGGTAGAGTTCTGTTTTGCCAAGTTGAAAGGTTTGACTAAGATCTCTCAAGATGATTCCCAGACAGGGACTGGTGGCTTGTAATCCCTAGATACTCAGAAGGCTAAGATCTGAGGATCAGTTCAAATCCAGCTCAGGCAGGAAAGTCCATGAGACTCTCACCTCCAATTAAACACCAAAAAAGTCAGAAGTGATGCTGTTGCTCAAGTGACAGAGCACTATCTCTGAGAAGAAAAAAAAAACACCAAGAAACAAAAAACAACTCATGGACAGAGCTCAGGCCCTGAGTTCAAGTCCTGGGACCAGTGCACACACAAAAAAAATCTCCAATCTCTCCAGATCTCCCTCATTAAACTCTATCTTTGCAGAGTGCAAGAATGTGCACCTATGGATCTTGACAAGGATTTTCTTTTCTGTTTTGCTCAAAGCCCCAGTTGAATGGGGGACTCTCCTCTTTCCCCACTGTGAAGCCTGGCACCCAATATTTGGGTTCATCATATCTTTTAAAAATCTGAAGTTTGATATTTCTGGATTTTACATGCTGTGCCCAACTCCTTATGTGTACTACACATTTATGCCTTCCTTGCTGCCTGAGCTGGATTTGAACTGATCCTCAGATCTTAGCCTTCTGAGTATCTAGGGATTACAAGCCACCAGTCCCTGTCTGGGAATCATCTTGAGAGATCTTAGTCAAACCTTGCTGCCTCTGAGCTTTTTTGCTCAAAGCTAGTGCTCTACCACGTGAGCCACAGCTTCACTTTGGGTTTTTTTGGTGACTTTCCTGCCCAGGCTGGATTTGCACCATGATCTTCCGGCCTCAGCCTCCTGAGTAGCTAGGAATGCAGGTATGATCCACCTGTGCCTGGCTGATGAGTCTCTTCTATCTCCTTCATTCAGGTTCTTTGGAGATAGATCAGACCTTATTTACATCCCCCCTCCCCGGATTTTGGATGTACTAGTTTTGAAGTGATGAACAGGAGCCCTCTATGGTTGCGTCCCACCCCCATGGCGACACTTACCATGCTAGCCACATCCATCTCAGCCACCATCACAATGACCCGTGCCACTGGCTCACTGGAACTTGGTGTGGAAAGGCTGCCTGTGTACTCTGAGCTTGTCCCTTTCAGGTACAGTCTGGTAACAAGCTCATGGCTTCCTCCTCTGGTGGCCCAGGGCTGTTCCACAGGCTGTCTGCAGCACGGCCGGGTTCTGTTCATTAACATCGGGAACTCTGTAACAGCCCCAGGGTCCCAGGCCTGGGCTCTAAGAAGAGTCACCTTTAGACTTTATTTCCCACATAGTAGCAGTGTGAGCTTCCACGTGTCCTGTGGGAGGCTGGAGCTCAATAATTGTCCTAAGCCCTACACATTCCCACAGGAGCAATTTCTTGGGAGGAAGAAGGATATAGTCCAGTGATATTGGCCTACCTCCAGGAAACATTACTAATTGACTCTTTCTTAGACTGAGCTATCCACCAAAAAGCACCCCTCCTTTTCTCCTAGACATCTGGAATATCACCCTTTAATTTAATTATGGTAGGCCACTGCTAAAGCTATTCATTGGGTGGACTTCTTATGTAAAGAGAATAACTCCTTAAGACAGGCATGTATGAAGTCCTTGTCATTTTCATTGCAGCATAATTTTTCTTATAGTCTTCAATCATGGAAACATGTCAAACGACAGAGAAACCAACTTTAAAGGTCCTTATTGGCCACCTGTGAGACATTAGCATAACAAAATTATGATAGTAAAGAATTATTACTCCAAGGCTGGTGCTGGTGGCTTATGCCTGTAATCCTAGCTACTCAGGATGCTGAAATCTGAGGATTACATTTTGAAGCCAGTCCAGGCAGGAAAAAATCTGTGAGGCTCCCATCTCTAATTAATCACCAAAAGCCAGAAGTGGAGCTGAGCCTTAAGTGATAGAGCACCAGCCTTAAGTAAAAATGCCAAGTGAAAGTGGGAGGTCCTGAGTTCAAGCTCCAGTACTGGTACACACGCATAAAACCTAACTCCAAGAAGAAAATAAAAATAAATACATCATGCTGATATAAATGAAAGGCATGATAGAATTTTAAAAAAATACTGCATTTGTTTAGACTCAAAGATGACAGATTGAAACTGCTCACATTTCTAGACCTCCATGAACTAGATGCAAAACCTCATCTATGTGCTACAAGGAGAGTCAGGCAAGTTAGTAAGCCAGGGGAGATCACTAGCAAAAGAACAATTAGTGCTAGAGAAAACAAATTAAAATGTTGATCTTTAGATCTATAAAACAGAGAAAAGTTTGCTGCAGTGGAGCCGAGTGGCTCTGTGGAAACAAGACCTGATCTGCGTCATGCCTAGACTCACTGCATGTTGTGGTAAGAGCCACCCCCGTGCCACCTTGCAAACCAAACACCAGCCTGGGGCACAAAGCGCAAGCCAGCAAGCCTTCTCTTGGCCTGATGGCTGGCAGCCAGTGACGGTATGATGGATGGCAGCCCAGGGCACAAGAGTCCTTTCAAACTGTGGTCCTTATGCAGGGAAAACATTGGTAAACATTTGCTGGTTAAATATTTTTTCTCACATTAAAAAAATTAGTATCCATTAGCTGAACATGAGAGTTGTGTCTCTATGTGTACAATGTACCTTGATCAGATTCACCTCTCCAGTCCCCTGCCACCCCCCACGCCTCTGCCCCTGCCCCACTCTCTACTTCCCAAACCAGCCTTCCACCAGTCCCCACATCAGAACCTGCTTATATGCCTGTCTTTCATCTGTAAGTGTATGCTAATTGTTCAAAGGGTTTTTGCCATGCTATTTCACCCACACATGTAAGATATTTTAATCAGGTTGTCTCATTCATTCATAGTAGCCCCTTTATCACTGTACAATTCCTCTGTCTCATGGTGCACTCAATAAATACAACATAGAATTCAATAGATTCTGAGGTGGACACATAGATTCTTATATGCATACTTAGGGGACTTCATTAAATCCATGTCCTGAGCAGAGACATTATCTGGACATAGACAATTCATAACAGAACCATCAGGATGATGTGATCTGAGACTTATCTAGAGGAGAATATACTTCAGCAAACATTTAACCATCTACTGTAGACAGAGATTGGTGGATATGGAGAGGTGCTGCATGACTTGTAGTGAGACAGGAAGTGGATAGGCAGTCGGGAAGAGGTGCAGAGACAGTCAACAGGAGCAAAACAAATGACAACAGTTACTAAGTGCGAAGCTCATGCAGGTATTGTTGAATAATTTCTCAGCTGGAATTCACTCAGCTCCCAACTTTGTGAGGCTGTTGTTGCTGCCATAGCCACTATCATGCTTATTTCAGTGAGTTTCATAATGGCCCAAGGTCAATTACAGTCAGGAAGTGAGGTGCCTGCCAGGGCTCACCATACAGGTGACACATGCATAAAGAGGGATAAGGAGCACCTAGGTGCTCTAAATCACTAGAAAATTGGGGAGCCTACTACTATCAGCCTGTAGGATTAAAGCAAGAGTGCTCATGCATGAATTTTCCCAAAGTCAAATGCTAGGGAAAAGATGGCAGGTAATGTTTTAATTTACCCCACTAAACAGAAAAAACCCTCAAGCATGGGCTGGTAAAATGGCCAAGAGCTCAACCATACTGTTAACCTATGCAGGTTCCTGGAGGGGAACCCAGGTAATGCTGAAGAGCAGAGGAGAACAGCAACGCCTGAACAAAGTGATGGGCAAGGTCAGCCCTGAGCTTGGGCCCTGGAGACACAAGTGCCAGGAAACCCTGGGTTACTCTTGGGACATATTGTGTCCCCCTAGGAAACAGCCACATGAGTTTCTAGGACTCTCAGCAATTACTCTGACTTTGACCTGAGTGAAGATCTGGGAGCCACAGGTTCAGAAGACTTTATAACCTTAGGTTGCTCCATGATGTATGTCTGGGCTGCATCCATCACTGATGAGTGGAGAGTGACTCTCTGCTCAGACTTGCCCAGCCCCCTTAAGGAGATGCTAGCCTCCATCCAGACAACTCCTTCCATCCCTTCTTCCCATGGGGAAGAAACCAGGCACTCCTCTTTCCAGTCCATCCCACTGTGTCTTCTCCACCTCAGCCTCATGGCGGTGAAATGCCACCATTTGAAATACCCATAGCCCTAATGTAATGTGTGCACTTCCAGCCTGGCTGCCTTCACTTCCCTCGTGAGGTAGATGTGAAGGCCACAGGGCCAGGAGCCTTTATGACAAGGTCTGTGCTGACTCCTCAGGTGTTTGTGGGTGGATGCTGGAGAGATTATGACATCAGCACGAAGTAACTGAGCACCAGGACCTGCACCCAGCCAGCTGCTCCCTTGACCACTCAAGTCCCAACAAGGTGAGTAGAATTATTGTATTATTTCATTGGATATTTCTTATCAAGTGAAGTAGACTGACAGAAGTCCCACAGAGAGATATCAGTAAAACTTGGATACAGTTGTCTGTCTGAGTCCAGCACCCAAGTCCTTAAGATGCAATGGACAGATGGCAAAGTGAGAGAATCTCATCCTGACCAGGTTCCCTAGGGGTTCCTGTCTGAGAGCACTGTCCTAAACAGGTTGTTGTGACTGGGTTCCTTCCTCCTAAGCTCTACCATCATCCTGGAACTCCACTGTGTGTCATGTGCTGTGAATGCTCACACCCGCGGGCAAAGCATGGTCTTAGAGAGAGCTCCACTCTCACACTCCATGGAGCCTGGCCCTGGGCCCTTCCCAGAGGTATGGTATCTCACCAGAGCGCCAAGTTCTCACTTATCAGAGAAGTCTGAAAACCCTCCTAAGATGCATTTTTACCTTATCTGTTTCCCCTCAGATGACAAGGAGAAAAACCTGCAAAATTGTCCACAGCATCATCATACTCATGTCACTGATATCTCGGAACATAGACTCTTTCTAGGGAGGTGGATATTAGTGGTAAGTCTGACCTGATTGCTATAAGCTAAGGACTTTGTTCTTGTACTTTGAGGATCCTCTCCCTGAGCTATGAGTCTTTTGCTTCTTCCCTGGCTTGCCAAATTGATGATCTCTCCCTATGGCAATGATCTAATGTTGAACATTGTGTCTCCATCCTGGAGTCCTTGTGCTCAGAAACCTTTCTGCTCAGGTTCTTTGGTTCTTTTGGTCCTACATTTGGGCATACTTAATTTTTTTTCTTTAAAATTGTGATTTGAGCACAAGGCTTTGTACTGGACCAGTTGAGCCATGACTAATCCGGCATTTTTCTGGTTAATTGGAGATTTGGTCTCACTGACTCTTGTGCCTTGATCCTCCATGTCTCAACCTCCTTAGGAGCTGGGATTAGATATGAGCCACTGTTGCCTATCTCCTTTATTCTTGAGCTCTATTATTTAAATGACTGTAGTTATCCTTATAAACTAACCTTAGTGAAAATATGGCACCATGCATTGGTCACACAGTGAAGAGGCTGAAATGTCTGTATTCACACTAAATAAAAGACGAATACCTCTATTGCCACAAGGAGTTAGTGGAACTCACATTACTAATCATTACTAAAGACCTTGCCTTGGATCAAAATCTTCTACAATAGAAAACCCAAACTTCTTTTTCAGGTAGATTTTTTTCTTTTTCCTTGTCCTAACCAATATTCTCTGCTCTGATAATGATGTATCACAACACATTTTTGCCTGAATATTCTCTTTACTGTTTCAGTGACTTATCCTTGAGGTTCTGTCATGGTATGTGACTTGGACTTCATCTATAATTAATGGGGAGAAAGTGAATGATTTTCAAGAAGCAGACACATTGACAACCACATGTTAAAGTATGTTCTCAGGGTGGTAAACAGACATCTCTACAAACAAGCCAGCTTCAGAAAAAGAACACAGAGATTAAAAAAATGGTTGTTAGACAGAATGAAAGGGTTGGAAGTTTAGTTGAATGACTAAGAAGTGCTGGTATGGTCTGGGGATATGGCCTAGTGGCAAGAGAGCTTGCCTCGTATACATGAGGCCCTGGGTTCAATTCCCCAGCACCACTTATACAGAAAACAGCCAGAAGTGGCACTGTGGCTCAAGTGGCAGAGTGCTAGCCTTGAGCAAAAAGGAAGCCAGGGACAGTGCTCAGGCCCTGAGTCCAAGGCCCAGGACTGGCCAAAAGAAAAAAAGAAGTGCTGGTATTAAGGCACAAATTTAAAAGAACATACAACTGAAGAACCTGATAGGGCAAAATGTCTGAGAAAAACAATGAGAGTAGACTTGACAGATGTTTGTTGTTTTTTTTCTAGGTCTTGGAAGGATGGCGATAAGGTTGGGGGTGAATGCATGGACATAGCATCCTCTGGACTACAGTGAGGAAACACTCCCTCACACGTTGAATTGTACCAGAGATGAGAAAAGTGACCCCCAGGCTTCTGGAAAAGTGCTCAGATAGGTGCCATGGGGAAGGGGAGGAGGGTCACAAAGGTTTGTATGACCTGCATTTATAATTGAAGGGTGCCAAGTGTCCAGATGGATTTGAGATTCATGAATTCTAGTCCCAGACTTCCGTGGTTTGTCTACTCTTCCTGAAGATGCTGCACGAGCTGGGTGGAAGAATGAACAAATGGTTTGGGGTTGCATATTGGCAGGATTATCCAGGTTTGGGGAAAGTGGGTTGAAAAGGGCCGTGTTACCCACACTATAACAGAGAGGGTGGCTCTCTGAGGAGAGCTCATCATGAGTGAAAGAAGAGATTACACAAAATGAATAGTCTGAGAGATAAAGAACACTGGGTGATTAAATAGCGTAATTACAGAATAGTAAAAAACATCCTTGATCACATACAATTTTATTTCCTCTAACCTGTATCCTCCTTGTAGGGAACTTGTCTTATGTGATTCTTTCCATTATGGAGCACCCACACACCTCCCCCCTCTCCCAGCTCCTCTGGGCTCTTGAATTGCACTGAGCTGGGTCCATGAAACAATTACTAGTTTGTAGATGAGTCCTTCCATTGACAAAAGAAGGACTTGAAAAGGCCTTACACTTTGTCAAAGTCTCCCAAAAATAATATCTTTGCCTAATGTCTAATAACATAAGCATATGGTTCTTCTCCATTAAATTGTAATGCTCTTGGGAAGAAAGAAATATGTTCTAGATCTTGAATGAACAGATAATAACTGTATTTCTCCTATGCTTCTGCTTTCTCTGTTAGCAGGCCTAAGAATAAGAATGTAAATTAGGAAATGGTTAGGTGCTGGTAGGGCATGTGAATCACCTCTGATTGGTAGATTGCTCATTCTAAATAGCAATGTCCAGAGGTAAAAATGTTAATTCCCAAGGAGAACAAGGAGTTCTCTCCAAATGGTGAAGAACTCTTAGATTTCATAAAATCTCAGATAGAGACAGTTAACTTCTTCAGTAAAGTATATTAGCTTTGGAACACAGCACCCAATAATTGCACTAATAATTCTGAATTCCTTTCCCCTTTCATGCTGAAGAAGCCATGAGGTAAGAAAACCAACCTTCTGGCACAGATTTTATCCTCCTAGGAATGACAAGGAAACAGGAACAGGAAGACAGCTTCTTCATCCTCTTCCTCTTCATTTACCCCACCACACGGTTGGAAACGTGCTCATCATCCTGGCCATTGTCTCTGATGTTCATCTCCACAACCCCATGTACTTCTTCCTAGCCAATTTCTCTCTTGTTGACATCTTTTTTGTTTGTTTGTTTGTTTGTTTTGGCCAATCCTGGGGCTTGGACTCATGGCCTGAGCACTGTCCCTGGCTTCTTTTTGCTCAAGGCTAGCACTCTGCCACTTGAGCCACAGCGCCACTCCTGGCCGTTTTCTGTCTATATGGTGCTGGGGAATTGAACCCAGGGCTTCATGTATAGGAGGCAAGCACCCTTGCCACTAGGCCATATCCCCAGTCCCTCTTGTTGACATCTTCTTCTCATCTGTCACCATTCCCAAGATGTTGGCCAACCATCTCTTGGGTAGCAGAGCCATTTCCTTTGCTGGGTGTCTGACACAGATGGGTTTCATGATTTTCTTGCCTGAAACAGACAGCTATATCTTGGTTGTGATGGCAATAGATCGAGCTGTGGCTATCAACCGTCCTCTTCATTATACAACAATTATGAGACCCTGTTCTTATATCCCACTAGTTGTTGGGTCTTGGATGGTTGGAAGCATCAATTCCATTATTTACACTATACTCACAGCTAGTTTGAATATCTGTGGCAACAAGAAAGTGACCAACTTCTACTGTGACATTACCTCTTTGCTCAAGCTGTCCTGCTCTGACATCCACTTTACTGTGAACATGATGTACCTTGGGGTTGGCCTTTTCTCCTTGCCATTTCTGTGTCATTGTTTCCTATACTCATGTTTTTGCCACTGTCTTGCAGGTTCCATCCACTAAGGGCATACTCAAAGCCTTCTCCACCTGTGGCTCCCACCTCACTGTGGTTTCTTTGTATTATAGGACAGTCATGGGCATGTATTTCCAACCTCTGACCAGTTACAGCCTGAAGGATGCAGTGCTTACTGTGATGTACACAGCAATGACCCCAATGTTAAATCCATTCATCTACAGTCTGAGAAACTGGGACATGAAGGCGCCTCTGGGGACTCTTCCTCCGCAGAAGTTCTTCATAGCCACTGTGAGGTCACGCACTTGGTGCTGGGATCCACATTGGGGAAGGACTTAGAGATCCAGGTCCAATGACATCTGCTACAAAGAGTGGCTTCTCGTCTTTCCACAATTCAACAACTTGTCTCATAAGATTTTCAAGAGAAGGAAGTTGTTGAATTGTTAATGTTCAACTCATGTTTATTCCCTTTGTCAGAGTGGCAGCACAGTTGGTTCTTGTACCATCTATGCTGATGCCTAGCAGAGAGTAAAGTTGGGGAAGCCTCAGCCTCAGCTTCTATTTCCATATTAGGAATGACCAGATTTTCCCTGATTGTACTGCAAAATATAACTGCAGTAGCTCATGCTTTGAAGAACATCAATCAGTCTTTACCTGTCAAATTTGACTATCATATTTAATCCCTCTGACTAAACCTTCAATCCTCAGAAGCCAAGGTCTATGCTAACACATGTTTATATATACCATCCTGACCATGTAAAGAGTCTCCCAAATATATTAATCAAGGTGAAATTAACAAATAAAAATGCTAGTCTCTAAAATTTAACCTAAAAATGATTACAAATAACTCAACTGTATAATATTTACCTACATTAAAATCTCTGAGAATTTGATTTCTTATTCTTACTGAATTATAGTGTCCTTAATGGTCATAAGCAACCCATTCCTAAAGTCTTACTGAAATGACATTTGTCAGATTTATTTTCATTTAAATAATATTCAGTTCTAATTAATATAATAAAGTTCTAGTTTAACTAACTACAACATTAAATAAAAGCACAGTGACCAAGGAAATGAAGATCATATAAGAGGTTGGATATAGTGACAGACACTAGTATCCCAGCTTAAGAGGTTAAGGTAGGAGATGTTCAAGTTCAAGTCAGCCTAGGCTCAGGTCAGCTTCAGTAAATAAATAAAACACATCCCCCAACACCCCCACTGAAATCTGGAAGATTTAGTCCTTGACTCTGAGGTTGCCAGCTATATAAGAGTTTCTGTTTAACTTATTTCATTCATTAAAATGCTTATAAATGTGGTTATACATTTTTACTTTCAGAAAATTTGGAATTGGTCAGAAAACATTTTTGCAAGATCCAGTACCTAATGTGGCATTTTCTGATGTAATGTAAGGTTGTCTGACAGAAAAATAAACAAATAAACATTAATAAATGCATAAATAAATATGGATTTTAAAATGAAGAATATAGAGAAAACATCTAGGAGAGTGCAAACACCTAAAACTAGAAGCAGGAATATTTCTGCACATCAGACCTGAAAGGTTATAGATGGAGCCCATTATCAACACACACAGAGAGAAAAAGAGAAACAGACACCAAGAGAGGGAGACATGCCAATCCAACTGACTGACCAAATCTGTGAGTTCACCTAAAGATGAAGAAACCTGTAGTTTGCAACTCAGGAATAAATGCACTTCACTATCTTCTCTCCCTCCGATCTCTGTGGCAGCTCTATATTGACTAAGCCCAACCATATACTAGAGGATGAGGCAGCCAACTATGGATCTAGGATCAGCTTGTTTATCCAACAGTATCACAAATCATGAAATTCAGGCAGAACATTAAAAAAAAAATCACAGAGAAACAGAGGCAGTTGAAAAACAGCAGTTAACAGTCCCAAGCCCCTGCCTGGATCCTTAGGGAGATGGGAAAACAGAAGGAAAATTACAAATAAGTCAAATGTCCCTGGTGCCAGGCTAACAACTCTAGTTGGAGGGTAAGCACATACCTCCTACAGCTCTTAAACCCTACATGGGGATCTGGGGAAGCAGTCACTGCTCTGGTGCAGAAGGTTAGTTTGTCTCGGTGAAGAAATGCATTCTGTCACTCCCCAGAGCACAGAGATCTATAGCAAGACTCCACTTTGATGGCTACACAGGATAATTATGCCTTAGGGAAGCTTGGGATACCCTGTCTAAAGTGTCTTTTGGAGAATTGCCATGTGTAGCGGTTGTGGAGAGAAAGGCCTTTAAGCAGTGAGTAGTTTCACAAGTAAAGGTCTCAGTGGTCAGAGTCCCAGTTCCCTGGTGAGGAGTGAGTCCTATCATCTGAGGGTCATGGCAGGAATAGAGGCTAAGGCTGTTGTGGTCTTCAGCCCCTGCCTCCTGGCTTCCAGGAGAGTGTGAGGGCATCCAGTTCACCACTCTGCATCATATGATGTCCATAGCTGCCTCCTTGCCATGGGGAGAATCTGAAAGCAATGCGAGCCACCTCTGGGAAACTGTAATTTGGTGTGTGTTGACAGCTGGGACTGAGGACCTTGAGTTCAGAACCTCCAAATCATATGATTTCCACAAACTTCTCCCCACTTCCCCATAGCAAGTTCAACTGCTGGGCAAGATCTGAAAAGACTGAGATTTACAGCCAGGAATTGCATTTTGGTGTGGTATTCGCTATAGGCCAGACTGAAGGCTCTAAGAAAAACCCTTCCAAGTTACATTCTTTATACATACTTCTCCCCCTACATGGAGGTAAACCTCTGGGCAGAGTCTGATAGCACCTAGACCAGCATGTAGCATGCTTAGGTTCCTCAGTTCTCCCCCACCAATACAAAAAGTTAATACTCTGTTTTTCCCACTCCCCAATGTATTCAGAGGTCAGCTGCCCTTTGGGGCACAGACTAGGGTGCTTGTGGATATTCTTTCCAGCCAATGGGCTGTAAAGCTCCCTGCATCAGCTCCCAGCACACTTCTCTCATGAAGGTAGCCTATCAATTGTTCTACAGGAGACTCCTGCCAGTTTTCCACCACCTGAATAGATCTAAGTATATGGATGAATGCTTAGTGACTGAGCCATATCCCCAGTCCAATAGTAACAAATGTTAATGCAGGCCTGCCACTGAAGGTCCTGACTGAACATTAAGAATATTTCTATTGAAATACTACAGACAAGTAAAAATTCTACCAAAGATATGGCCTTGTATGTGTAAATCCCAGTAAAGTATCACAAGACATGTGAAAGAACAAGGCAACATGACTTCTCTAATGCTCAACAATTCCACAGAAGCAAACACTAATGACAGTGAAGTGGATGAAATTTGAGATAAAGAATTCAAGAAATCATATAGAAAAGATAGATGAAAGAGGACACAAACAAATGCCTAAATGAATTCCAAGAAAACTTAATGAAGAGCTAAATGAAATTAAAAGCACAATGTAGGATATGAAAGAGGAGTTCATTAAAGATTCAAAAATTTTGAAAAAAATATTATTTGAAACTGAAAATGGAAAACTCAAGAAGCCAAGTTAAGAAATAATAATCAGTTGAAAACCTCTCCACCAGTCCAGATCAATTTTTAGAAAGAATATCATGGCTTAAAGATAGGCAAATGTAGTAAAATATTCAGATAAAAATGAAAAGAAAACTAAATAGAAGAAAATGCAAGACTTTTGAAACAGTGTTAGCAAAACCTATGAATTCAGGCATAGAAAAATGGAAGGAGATATAAACTAAAAGCATTTTAAAATATAATCAATAAAATAATAGCAGAAAACTCTCCAAATCTTGAAAAGGAGATGGCCACCAGATGCAAGAAACTTTTAGGATTCCAAATAGACAAGACCAGCAAGGGGGGAACACTAATGATCAGGGCAAGAAATAACAAAATAAAATGAAAAATATAAAGAATGAATGAAACCAAAATTTTGTTCTTTGAAAATATGAACCATCATCAAATCCTTAGCCATACTAACCAACAGAAAGAGGAAGAACATTACAATGCTAAATAAGAAGTGGAAAAAGGATATCAAAAACTAATACCAATGAATCTCAAACGATGGTTAGAGAATACTTAGAAAATTTCTATCCTAATAACATAGGATTTAGAAATCAATAAAGTAGTATAGTCACTATGCAAGTAAGTATATCAGTTCTCCAGGAAAACTAAAAATAGAACTACTGTATGACCCTGCCATATCACTCATAATACCTCAGCGATCAATAGTGATCACTTGTAACTCCTCCTTATTATTTTTTGATTGTCACAACAGGTAAGTTATAGAATCAACCTAGATGTTCACTGATAGATGAATGGGTACAGAAAATGTCACTAATACACATAATGGACTATTAGCCTTAAGAAAAAGGAAAATATGTTGTTTGCATTAAAAATGTATGGAACTTGACATCATCCTATTAGCAAAATAGGCCAGATTCAGGGAAACAAATATCACAGGTTGTCTCTCACATTCATAATCTAGATCAATAAATACAAATGAACCAAAAATTTATCTCAATGGCAGTCTAATTAGGGGGTGAGTTGAGGAACAGCGAGGTGGGGGATAGGAACAGAGACCTAAATATGCTCACAAGTGTCATTTCAGGCCAATAACTGACTCTCTACTAACAATCCTGCCTTTAGTTGTACAAGTTCCCTATTGTCCTGTCTCTTACTCCCACGACCCCATATGAAGAAAGTCAAACGCATCTTTACTGGTCTAGGCAAGACCATCATGCTTCTCTCCTTGTCTTACCATGCAGATGTCATATCCACCTGCGGCACATCAGGAAATAAGCAGCCCCAGGGCAACCACCCAGCTCACAGCCATGCACAGCATCTATGTCCAGAACCAGGGCTATGGGGCTTTCCTTTAAAGCTCATCCTTTCCCCCTATCTGTAGGAATGGGGCTTTTAAAAGAGCAGCTCATCCTGTTCTTACTTCACCTGGGGGAAAAAATCACTAAAACTTTACTTTCTTTTCTCCAAAAATCCCTGCTGTCATTATTTAACTGACATTAATTCAGGGGCCAAATTTCTAGAATCAGAAAACTTTGAGGTCCATTTCATTTAGGGTACAATTTTACTCCAATAATTTCTTGGGTTTTTTTTGTTTTTGTTTTTGTTTTTGGTCTCTGAATGGTCTATTGCTGGAAGTGTCACATTAAAATATACAATTATTGGTCTTAGAATTGCCTTTCTCCTTAGGTCTTTTAATATTTTATTTGTCTAATTGAGTGCTCTGATATTAGTTGCATGCATATTTTAAAATGACATTTCCTCTGGTTGACTTGATCCCTTTATCATCATATGATGATCTGTCTTGTCTCTGTAAGTGACTTCTTATTTAAAATACCTTTTGTCTGATATTAATGTGTCTACTTCTGCCTTCTTTTGGCTCCCATTCACATGGAATATCTTATTTCGTCTCATTGCTTCCAGTCCACATGTGTCCTTAGAAATGAAATGAGTTTCTTGCAAGCAGCAAACAGTTGGGATTTTGATTTTTGTTAGACAATTTACTAAAATATGAAATGTTAATATTTAAAGCATTTTCTTTTTATACGTCATTTTAAAACATAAAAAGTTTTAATTGATTATGGAAAGTATCACAGGCTGTCATTGAGTTCTATGTAGTGAACACATAGAAACAAGACAATAACAGGCAGCATAATATAATATGAGATGTAGCTACAGTAAAATGCCAGTCAACAACTATATCTATCATGTGCAGGCTGATAGATGTGAAAAATCATTATATGACCAGTGGTATAATAGGAAGGGATACAGTAGTAAGGATACTAATATAATTAGTAAATAACAGTTTACATTCACTAAATACCAGCTGTATGTCCAACACTATTTTAAGAAAATTTTAAATACTATCATCTAATCTTTATAACATTATGAGAGTGATATCATCATTATCATTACTTTTCTATTTTAATGGTGTATAAATAAATGAAATCCTGATCCTGGGCCAATAGTTGGCAGACATAAGTGCTGAGCACAGTTCACAATTCAATCCTCTCCATTGCTTTCTGCAAAAACAATCATTTTACCACAGGAATCACTAAGTTATCATAAGGTGTGACCATTATTCCAAGGTACTATAATGGTCACCTGTATAAAATAAGGTAAATAGCATCTAGACCCTTTCTATGCCTAAGAATTTGTAAAGTTTATAGATCTGCTATCAGCATGATGGATTAAAAAAAGCATAGCTCCCACAGGACACTCCTAAAATCAATGCCTAGAGGAAAGATGAAATGCAGTCCTTTCCCACTGCCACACTGAGCAGCAGGAAGGCTTAAGCATGGGCTTAAGAGAGGCATCAGTTCAATTGTAACATCATCTTTAAAACTCATTGGTGCTACAGAGTATTGCTGAGAAGCAAGGGAGAGGAGACCACATCCAAACAAGGAGGTTGGGACAGGTCAGCCCAGTGCTTGGACCCTGGAGACACACTCTCCAGAAAAACCTCAGGTTACACTTGAGAGCCACTGTGTCCCTCAGGGCAAATCCAGAGGAGTTGCCATAAATCTCAGTAATTACTCTGACTCTGACCTTGGATGAGGACTAAGGAAACTCATATTTCAGAGGGCCTTATAACTTGTTGACTAATTCCCAGCTGTCTCTACTAAGACTCATCCAGCTTCCTTAAGGAGGAACTAGACTTTTCCCCCTCAGGTTCCTTCCAGGAAAACTCCCTCCTTCCTGCCTCAGAGCTTGAGGCCTCCTGTTTCCAAATCACGCCATTCCTGCCTTCTCCACCACAGTCACAGAGCTCCAGGATGCTTCCTCCTGGCCTGTCTGGTCCCCAGAAAGAATGCTAGCAGGTGCTAGACCACTGCCTGCCATCTCACATGTGGACAAAGATTGAAAGTCACAGAATCCAGGAAGATTTTTGACACCATGTGAACTGACTCCTCAAGTGGGGCTGTAGATGTTGGAAACAGTTTTATGACCCTGCCATTCCCTCCCTTGACCACTGGAAGCTTCATGAGGTGAGTAGAATTGCTTTGTCGTGTTAGCAGATGTTGTTTCTCCAGTGAAATGAACTGATAGTCATACAGAGAGATGGCAGTAAAGCTAGGATACAGATGTCTACTTGATTCCAGATCCTAAGTCGTCAAGACACAATGAATAGGAGGAAGGGTGAGATACTACCACCTTGTGCACACTCCTCCTGGGGTTCTTGTCCACAACACAGGCAGGGAAGGCAGCTGGGACTAGTTCACCTCAGTCCTCAGATGTATCGGTCCCCTGAGGTAAACTCTGAGTGTGTTGTAGGCATGGACATTCACTAACACACACGGCCTTAGGAGAGGGCTACAGAGTATGGACAGAGTAGTGATGGGTTACCTGTTCACAAATTGTGATGGGAAAGTTGTTCACTCAAAAAAAAAAGTGTGTGTGTGTGTGTGTGTGCGTGCGTATGCCAGTCCTGTTGCTTGAGCTCAAGGCCTGGGCACTGTCCCTGAGCTTATTTAGCTCAAGGTTATCACTACTACTTGAGCCACAGCTTCATTTCTGGCTTTTTTAGGGAGTAATTTATTGAAGATAAGAGTCTCACAGACTTTCCTGCCTGGGCTGGATTTACAGCCTCCTTAGTAGCTAGGATTACAGCATAAGCCAAAGGCACCCAGGTAAAAGTAACAAGTTTTTTTTGCCCTTCCTTCTGTGTTTTGGCTCCTTTGTTTTTAATGTCCATTTATTTTAATAATTCTTATGAATGCTGATAACTAATCCCTTCTTATATCCTTTTCATAAAATGTTTTACAGTAGTTAAATTTTAGCATATTTTTCTTCAGTCATGTGCTTTGTGCCTTGATTTAAGTCAATTTCCACCTGATACCACATACACATAGTCTTTTTTTTTTTTAAGATTTACATGCTACAATTAATTCTTTGGGAATTATTTTCTATATTTTTTTATTGATGTTCCCTTGGTCATTAGTAAGGTTCAACATATTTTCATATGTACATTTTTATGTCCTTAACAAATTTCTCCTTTCTTTTTATAATTTCTTCTTTCTTTGCTAGAGGGACTTTTTCTTCATATTGATTTGCCAATACTCCTTTTAGCACTTTCATTGGCATATATTACTTGAGCAACATTTTTTTTTGTGATATCTCCATATATACGATGTTCCCTGGCTAGATACACCCCCTCTGTAACTGTCCTGTAAGTATCAACAGGTTTCATTGTTCTCTTTTCATATATGTACATAAAATACTTTGACCATATTTACCTTCCTCCAACCCCTTTGTTCACCTTCCCTTCTCCTGTTGAGATCTACTCCCTCACAGAGCCCTTTTACATTCCTAACGTTCATTTTTGTGAATACTAATTGTACAAAGTGATCTTACCATAATATTCCATACATATTATATTTTAATTTGATTTTCAGTATTATTTTTATATACAGGTCTCCATCTCTTTCCATGATTATTTGCTATAGTCAGTCCATCCTTTTACCTAGCCATTTCTAAACCAGCCCCCATCATATACTACCTTCTAATAAATGCTTCACCTGATCTGTTTTATAGACTTATTTGTTCTTCTCCCTACCCAAACTCAGTCAACAGTTCATATCTATAATATTTTTATATCTGTTGGAGCAACAGATATCTTTGTTCCTCTTGACTTCTTAGTGACCCACAAGATTTTTTAAATCAGTTTACTAAATTCTAAAAAAAAAAACAAAACTGTGGTGTTTGGATTAGTGTTTCATTAAATGCAGAGATTTATTGGAAGAGAAAAGTTGTTTTTATATTAAAGCTTTCCATTCATATTATTTGTCTCCTCATTTTCTCTTTTGTCCATCAAGGTGTATATAATTTCAACCCAATTTTGGGCTTGTTTTGATAGAATTATTTCTAGAGTTCTCAAATTTTTCAATTGCTATTTTGAATAAGAGTCCTTTTTGTAATTTTTTCTAATTTCATTTTACCTAAGTACAAGAATAGTACTGACTTTTTTTTTTTTTTTTTTTTTTTTGGCCAGTCCTGGGGCTTGGACTCAGGGCCTGAGCACTGTCCCTGGCTTCCTTTTGCTCAAGGCTAGCACTGTGCCACATGAGCCACAGTGCCACTTCTGGCCATTTTCTGTATATGTGGTGCTGGGGAATCGAACCCAGGGCCTCATGTATATGAGGCAGGCACTCTTGCCACTAGGCCATATCCCCAGCCCCCTGACTTTTTTTTGTTGCCATTTGTGGGGTGAACTCAGGGCCTGGGAAATCTCCCTTAGCTTTTTTGCTCAAGGCTAACGCTCTACCACTTTAAGCCACAGCTCTACTTCCTGTTTTTAGAT
Organism: Perognathus longimembris pacificus; assembly: GCF_023159225.1. Lineage (NCBI taxonomy): Eukaryota > Metazoa > Chordata > Mammalia > Rodentia > Heteromyidae > Perognathus > Perognathus longimembris. Next base: position 15,535,538 of record NC_063177.1, read on the forward strand.
GTTTAATTGGAGATAAGACTTTGCTGCCTGGACTGGCTTTGATTTCAGCCTCCTGAGTAGCCAGGATTACAGGTGTGAGCCACTGGTTCCTGGCTAGTATTGACTTTTTATGTATTGATTTTACCAAACAACCATACTGAAATCTCTTCACTTATGTAGAGCCCCTTGGGTATCTGTACTCTCTTTCCTTTCCTTTCTAATTACTACATAGCAAAATTCTTCATAGTACTCTGTTCACATAGGAGGATTATTCTAGTGTTGTATACACACCATTAATCTCTGAGCCTTGTGTAGATCTTTGGCCTCCCTGTTCCAATTCTCAACACCTAACAAATCCCTAACTGTAAATTTGATTGCAAATCCCATGGGGTTATATAGCATCTACTGTGGCTTACAATTCTTGCTCCGAGCTTTTCCTTGTGTTTTATACCAAATTAGTCTATATCTCTTTTAAGGTTCATTATGTGTGTTGAGTGGGATTTTTTTACTATCATATTCACCTATAACTTTTATGTTCCTAATAGGAATCAAACTCATCAACATTAGATTTAGTCTGGCATGTAGCCAAGCTGATCTCTGAAATCTTTCTCTTCTCCATTATAGGAACTAGCCCTGCCTGCCAAACCAGGTTACTAACCACCTTAAAACCTAAGCTATTATGGTGCTGAATAAAGAGGGACACCTTAAGAGAATAGACCAAACTGCTTTAGGCTAGAGACAGGGATACTCATTATTAGAGGTGTTAAAAAATTATATCTATGTCCCCAACACCTAGCATATAATTCACATAGGTATTTGGGAAACAATGAAAAGCTGGTGATTGAAATAATCACAGAATTACTTAACTTTTAAGTAGAAAGTACTTTGGAGAAATTAGTGAATTACAAATTCTACCTCAGACCGCTGTAACAAATTGATGACAGAGCATAAAATGACTTAAACATTAAGTTACATTTTTCTCTCCTGTGTAACAGGGCAGCTCTCTTAGATGCAAAAAACTAGGGATTCAGACCCATCCACCATGTCACTCAATCAACCCATTCAGCTTCCTGAATATTTGAGCATAGTGAAAAAAGCCCAGAACAGGAATGTGTAAGAGGATGGGCTAGAACTCAGTCATGTGACCACAGCTCCCTGAAAGGACATCTAGGAAGTGTGCTCTAATTGAGTGTCCGAGAAATAGAAGAAAACATGGAGTTCAGCAAACAGCTAGTCGTGTCTGCCATATTTAGTACATTTTAAAGCACAGCATGGATCCAGGAACTGAGAATTCTGGTGACCCACTTACGCAAACATTATAACTGTTCGTCATTGAAGGTATGTGAGTTAAATGTGAGCAGTATGATAGTAAACAGAAACTTATTGTTCTAAAGGAAGAAGCAACAAGAATTAATGTGCCAGCAAGACACAAATTAAGTGATTATGCTTGCAAGCATTCCACAGATGGGAAATCAACGAGAATTCCACTCAAGAAATATTGAGCACAAACTGATTGGCTCATGAAATGAGCCACTACAGTAATCATTATTCAGGAGTTGAAAAGAAACCATCTATCACTTCTCTCTCCGCAAATCTTACAGTCTGGAGCTGGATGTGCAGTGTGTGGAATTTGCCAGGCCATGTTGGCAGGATGCCTAGATATGAAGTTATGGGGAAAAGAGATCAAGCCTCCAGAAACAGACCTTCCATGAGCAAGTGTAGCAACTGTGAAGTTATACAAGTCCCCTAAAGAATTCACTAAGAACAGGAAGAGAAGACTGAGAGAAAGACCTATGGTTATGTGTATCTGAGATTTTGTCAAAAGGATAAAGCCTATCAGTAATATTAATATTTCACAAAAAGGAGACTAAGGAGAAAATTCAGCAGGATGATTATAGTAGTCCCTAAATCCAATGTTCTTATAAATAAATTACACTATCCCAGTGCTGTTGGAAACACCTAGCTTCACTGTCGTGTGCTACTTTCTGGGATCACTCCATGTTGGGTCAATGAAACAATTCAAATTTCTAAATTGATCTTTCAACCAAGATGTTCTGTACTCAAAGACTTTGTCAATGACCCCAAAATGATGTCTTTTTCTTTACATGCACACTAAAAATAGTGTGTGAGGAATGATCACCTAGGAAATTGTAAGATCCTTGAAGGCAGAGAATGACTTCTATGTAGAATGAATGGGTGAAACTATATTAATGACATGGTTGTGATTTCTCCACAAGGCTCAGAAAAGGTGTCAGCAAATGGAGCATGAGCTTTCTTACAAAGGATTGATCTGAGTTGTTTAATGGTGTTGGTGATTGGGGAGGTTGAACATCATTCACTGGCATGACCTCCTACTCTTAGATGTGACCCTTCATGTGTGAATGAGAAATTCCCTCCAAATGATGGCATACCAATGAATTTTATGAACTAGGTTAAAAATGCAGATGCTGATAACCTGAGCCAACCATAGTGGACATGGAAGGTTATAATACTTAGTAACTGAACTAATAATTCTAGCTTCCTTTCCCCTTTCATGCTGAAGAAGCCATGAGAGAAGAAAACCAGTCTGCTACCACAGATTTCATCCTCCTGGGAGTGACAGGACAGCAGGAACAGGAAGACATCTTCTTCATCCTCTTCCTCTTCATTTACCCCATCACACTGGTTGGAAACATGCTCATCATCCTGGCCATTGTCTCTGATGTTCATCTCCATAACCCCATGTACTTTTTCCTAGCCAACCTCTCTCTTGTTGACATCTTCTTCTCATCTGTCACCATCCCCAAGACGCTGGCCAACCATTTCTTGGGGAGTAAAGAAATTTCTTTTGGGGGATGCTTGACACAGATGTATTTTATGATCGCCTTGGGTAACACAGACAGCTATATCCTAGCTGCAATGGCAATAGATCGAGCTGTGGCTATAAGCCGCCCTCTTCATTACACAATGATTATGAGACCCCATTCTTGTGTCCTGATGGTTGTTGGGTCTTGGATAGTTGGAAATGCAAATGCTCTTCCCCACACTCTACTCACATCTGGTTTATCATTCTGTGGCAACAAGGAAGTGGCCAACTTCTACTGTGACATTACCCCTTTGCTCAAGCTGTCCTGCTCTGACATCCACTTTAATGTGAAGATGATGTACCTTGGGGTTGGCATTTTCTCTGTGCCATTGCTGTGCATCATTATCTCCTATGTCCGGGTCTTTGCCACTGTCTTGCGGGTTCCATCCACTAAGGGCATACTCAAAGCCTTCTCCACCTGTGGCTCCCACCTCACTGTGGTTTCTTTGTATTATGGGACAGTCATGGGCATGTATTTCCGACCTCTGACCAGTTACAGCTTGAAGGATGCAATAATTACTGTGATGTACATGGCTGTGACCCCAATGTTAAATCCTTTCATCTACAGTCTGAGAAACCGGGACATGAAGGCAGCTCTGGGGAAACTCTTCAACAGAAGTTCTTCATCCCCACAGTGAGATCTACTACAAGAAACTGCCTCTCATCTCTGCTGCGTAAAATTTCTTTTTTAGGAAATCTGTTGGTCTGATACAACAACTTATTGGAATTATCCCTTCAGACACACTTCTGCTCTGTCAGCAAGATTGCAAGGTGTTAGGTTCATGTCCTACCTATGTTCACAACTTGTGAAGATAGGAAAGTCAGAGGCTCAGGTTCCACATGTGTGTATGAGGGAGGACAATGTCTGCCCCACTTGTGACAGGTTGTGGCCATACTTCCAATAGGAAAAATTAGTGTGCATGTCAATTTTTTTAACTCAGTGCCTCACACTTGAAAAGGAAGTGTTTGTTACTTGAACCAAGACCCCGGCCCATTTTATTTGAGTTTTCAATAGGGTCTTGCTCTTTTCCCCTGGGATATGTCTTGGACCACAATCCTCTTGCCTTCTCCCATATATCGTGTGTCACAACTAAGAACCATTGTGACCTGATTCTTCTCTGTGACAGGATCTTGCTAATATCTAGCTCAACTGGCCTTTAGCCATACACATTTTATCTCTATCTCCCACATAGCTGCTATTTTAGAAAAATGCAGCCACATACATCTATATGTCAATTTTTATTTGAAATGATGGATAATGTTCCCTACTGGGCTGATAAGCTTCAGAGGGAAAGAAATGGCTAAACACATGACTACACTCACAACATTCATCATGTAAAACACACCCTTTAAAAATGTTGAGAGAGGGGGGCTGGGGATATGGCCTAGTGGCAAGAATGCCTGCCTCGTATACATGAGGCCCTGGGTTCAGTTCCCCAGCACCACATATACAGAAAACGGCCAGAAGTGGTGCTGTTGCTCAAGTGGCAGAGTGCTAGCCTTGAGCAAAAAGAAGCCAGGGACAGTGCTCAGGCCCTGAGTCCAAGACCCTGGCCAAAAAAAAAAAAAAAAAAAAAAAATGTTGAGGGAGATGAATAAATGAATGAAAGTATTAGACTGTAAAATATAGTAGAAAATAATCACATACAATCTGAGTAGTCATTGTGCTTTTTCCATAAATAACCAAATTTTAAGACCTCATTGCAGCTTTGAGTTTTCAACTGCCTTTTCTTTCCTTTGGCTTGAGCCAGAGGTCATTCCTAAATGCCTGTACATGGTTGGACCTGATTAAGGTACGATAACCATTTTTTTCAAAGTAGAAAATTTTATATAATAAAACTGACAGGCCAGATGCCAGTGGCTCACACTTAAAATCCTAGCTACTCTGGAGGCTGAGATCTGAGGATTGTGGTTCTAAGCCAGCTCAGGCAGAAAAGTTCCTGTGAGGCTCTTATGTTCAATAACCACCCCCCCTCCCAAAACAAAAGCCTTGAGCACAAAGAGGCTTGGGGACAGCACCCGGGCCCTGAGTTCAAGCTTTAGGACTGGCAAACAAGAACAAAAACTGACAGGACATTTACACACACATGCAATTAAGTTTTACTTTAGAAATGTAAAACGTGCATACAAATTGAGCTCAAAAATGAAAACTGGCCATTATTCATTTAAAATACTCTCTAATAGGAGAGACAAACAAATAAAATTGTGTAGACTTTCATGGACCCCCATCTTGAAAAATTACCTAGATAAAATGTCTTTATTCTCCCCATCATTTGATGAGTCCCTCACTCAGTTTGTATTCATTTGTAATCAAACCGTCTTTAAATGAAGATCATTGTGATGTTTCCTACTCTAGGTGATTTATGATCCCTGAAGTTAGTAAAACGTGAACCCACTTTTTAGGAGGGCAAAAGGAGGGGCACAGAAAGGGAAGTAGGGAGGAAGGGTGAATAAGTGCAATCATGGTATTCAGTACACAGTGTGTGGAAAATAAACCATGTAACTTGTGGGCAGGGATGGGAGGGGGAAACTGAGTTAAATGAAGGAAGAGTGACATTGTCCGGAAGAAGAAATGTGCTCATTACCTGACTTACAAAGTGGCAATCCCTCTGTATAACACTTTAATAATAATAATGAAATTATATATTTTTTAAATGTAAGCCCATTCATCCTCCAACATCCATGGACAAATTCCTGATCATGAGAATTAACTACAGAAGATTTAAATAATACATTTTCCTGGTAAAAAGAAAAAAATTAGAACAATTTGTACACTGTCAAAATATATACTCAATCTTTAAATGTTAACCTGATTGCAAATATAAGGTTGTTGACAATTGTCAATGTTATGAATACTTTGAAATTTTTCAATAATTTTCTAAGTGGAATGAAGTCATAGACAGTCAGGTTTCTCGGTGGGAATTTAATGACCTGCTGTAGTCGAAGTCAGGAGCCATGTAATCACAGCCTCTTTCTCACAGAATCATGCTGCAGAAACAGGGCCACAGTATTTCAAGTGCTCTTTTATTTCCTTCATGGATCGCTGTTTGAACGTGTTGCTTTGTTTCAGATGATAATTAAATAATTGGATTTATTAAAATCTTTATCACCTTACAATGTAGCGAACCTTGGTTACTGTCATTTTAGTAAGAATATGGGAAGTCTTCACATCTTTAGAAGCAAAATATTTTCACCGGGCATGGGTAGTAATTGTTGGTAATCACAGCCAATTGGGAGATGTAGATCAGGAAGATTGACACCAGAGCCCAATCCATAAAAAAGTTACAAGGGGAACTAAACAGACAAGACAGGCATGATAGGACACACCTGGAATCCTAGCTACATTAGAGGCGTTCATAGGAAGAACACTGTCCGTGGTCATCCCAGATAAAAGCCTGAAACATCTGAAAAATAAATACAGCAACCCATGCATCGCATAGCTCACACCCAGAATCTTAGTCACTGAGGAGTGGTAGTGGTTTACTTTGAGGCCGAAAAACCTTCACAAGGCTTCATTTCAACAAGAGTCTTGGCATGATGACATATGCATGACATCCCACCTATGGGGGAAGAATAAATAGGATCAAGGCCCAGGCCATGGTCAGGCATAAATGCAAGATACTATTTTTAAAAATTGTTTTAATATCACAAAGGGCTGATGATGTAGCTCCAGTACAAGAGCAATCGATCCACCAGCCCAAGCACATGATTTTAAATACATGTAATACTGAGAGAGAGAGAGAGAGAGAGAGAGAGAGAGAGAGAGAAAGAAAGAGAGGAGGAGAGGGGAAGAGGGAGAAGGAGGGAGGGAGGGAGGGAGGAGAGTTTAATCAACTAAAATAAGCACAAAAATGCAGGTTTTTTTTAAATTCAGTGTTTTGAAGCATGGGTAAATTGTATATAATTATCCCTAATCATCAGATTACATTTCTGAGACTAATATTTTCTTTCATTTATTTATCTTCCATTAATATTTTTAAGATTCACTTCACAGGTGTGACAGTGTGAATGTACAACCATGTATAAAAACAGCTCCAGCCCACTGAAGATTACAGAAGAGTCAAATAAAACTTGACCTGAAATGTTATAGACCTGAAAGCACGAGCAACTGCAGGCACACGTGAAGACATTGGCAGGACAAATAAAATCATTTCCAGTATGAGGGTGAAGGAGACATAACCCTTACTTTCCATCTTTATTCTGAAGGACAGAAACATAAACATGAATTCAATGCTGTCACTATCACAAAAGAGCAAAAATGAGTTGGAAGGGATAATTTAAACAAACTGGCTGATCTGAATATTATACTATTTCTGAACACAATGAATTTCAGACTGGAAAGATAAAGGCAACACCTGAAAGAAGGTAACATTGGACATGAATCTGTAAGTGCTTCTAGCATCCAGGGTGTGACCTCACAACAGAGATAAGAACTTCTGTTCAAGAGTTTCCCCAGGGCAGCCTTCATGTCCTGGTTTCTCAGACTGTAGATAAAAGGATTTAACATTGGGGTCACAGCCATGTACATCACAGTAATTATTGCATCCTTCAAGCTGTAACTGGTCAGAGGTCGGAAATACATGCCCATGACTATCCCATAATACAAAGAAACCACAGTGAGGTGGGAGCCACAGGTGGAGAAGGCTTTGAGTATGCCCTTAGTGGATGGAACCCGCAAGACAGTGGCAAAGACCCGGGCATAGGAGATAATGATGCACAGCAATGGCACAGAGAAAATGCCAACCCCAAGGTACATCATCTTCACATTAAAGTGGATGTCAGAGCAAGATAACTTGAGCAAAGGGGCAATGTCACAGTAGAATTTGGCCACTTTCTTGTTGCCACAGAATGATAAACTAGCTGTGAGTAGGGTGTGAGGAAATGAATTGATTGCAACAGCCCAAGACCCAACAACCATCAGGACACAAGAACTGGGTCTCATAATTGTGGTGTAATGAAGAGGGCGGCTGATAGCCATTGCAGCCAAGATATAGCTGTCAGTGTTGCCAAAAGATAACATGAAATCCATCTGCATGAAGCACCCCACATAGGAAATGGCTTTATTCCCCAAGAGATGGTTGGTCAACATCTTGGGGATGGTGGCAGATGAGAAGAAAATGTCAACAAGAGAGAGGTTGGCTAGGAAGAAGTACATGGGGTTGTGGAGATGAACGTCAGAGACAATGGCCAGGATGATGAGCATGTTTCCAACCAGTGTGATGGGGTAAATGAAGAGGAAGAGGATGAAGAAAATGTCTTCCTGTTCCTGCTGTCCTGTCACTCCCAGGAGGATGAAATCTGTGGTAGCAGACTGGTTTACTTCTCTCATGGCTCCTTCAGCATGAAAGGGGAAAGGAACCCAGAATTAGTAGTTACTTCCTGTCCTTTCATATCCACCACTGGTAGCTCAAATGATCAGGTGCCTGATTAATTGAGTTCATGAAATCCCAATGGAACCCACTGCTTGGAGGACCCACCTTGGTTAATGGGATTAACCATCATTCACACCTGGACATTCATGTCTAACAGGAGCAACTTGGAAATTGTATATTCTTTTGTTTATCCTCCCCATGGATACTACCGTGCAAATACCTGTGATTTGATCATGTTGTAATTAAGGCTCATATTCTTTGCAGAAAACTCATAAATATGTGAATGCCTCTCACATCCATTCATTCTGATATAAGAGAGTGCCCCTCTCTCAGAGACCTTATGACCTCTTATAACAGCCAAGTGTCCCACAATAGTGCCCCCACACTAGTGCCCCACACTACTGTGTACATACATGAAAATGGAGAGAGAGCATTATGGAGTCTTTGACAATCTATTGAAGTGCAAGGGTCCTTTAGTAGGAAGTTTAATTTGGGAATTAGGAATATTCCCCTTGGTCTGACACAGGACTTCCACAACCCAGGATAGAATAGGTATCTACACGGACACTGGAAGATTCTCAGTCACTGTTGGTCATTGCACTTAGGTTCTACCAAAATAGGCCCAGGGAATTTCCTTCAAAGCTGTCCCATTTGCCAAGTAGATTTTCTCTACCACCTTTACTAGGCTTTCTCCTTTGGAGAATCCTTAGATAGTCATAATCACAATGGTTTCTTCTTCAGTCTTCTCTTCCTGTTCTTATTCTTTAGATGAGTTATTGAATTGCACTTGGCTGTAACTACTGTGAGGTGAATGCCAGCTCTCTTTTCCCTGTGTGTTTAGTCATCCTGACTACCAGCTTGTTCACATTCGGCCATAATTGCAAGATTTTAGAGGAGAAGAAATGTATATATTGTTTATTTTTAATTTTATATGACTATTAGGAAGCAATGCTCATTCTGTGAACCAATTTGTTCTCGCTCATTCTTCCTTGAGTTGAATCCTGGTTTATCTCCTCCAGTCCCTACATGAGGAAGGCATATAAGCACAATCACTTTCCTTGACCCCTGCCTGTACCTTTGATCTTCTTGATTTCTTGTTTTCCTAATAATTATTCTGTATTCTATTTTCACTGTCTCAGTGCTCTATTCTGGGCCATGTAGTTGCAGTGTTTTCATAACTGCTTCACCCCAGTTGCCCCCTTCTTTACTGATGCTGTACTCTATCTAAGACATGCTAAATCCAGCAGAAAGGACTAGCTAGCTTGCCCAGACCCACACTCTTCTCTTTTTCTTGGCCATTCAAAAAGACTACATTTCTCAGGCCCTCTTTCAGTGAATGTGATCATGTGACTGTGTTCTAGTCCATCCACTTATATATTCTAGTTCTGTAATTCCCCCACTGTGTGCAAATATTCAGGAGCCTTGATGGGAGGATGGAGCAACATGGACAGATGAACCTGCTTCCCTGTGTTGTCCTTGCTACAGGAGAACTTCCCACATCAAAAAAAAAACCCACTCACTTGGACTGTTATATAAGAGAAAAGTGATTTTTCAGTCATTACAGTATTACCAACTTATAGTGCTCTGAAATATTGTTAGGTAATTCGGTAAGTGTTCTAAGATTATCACTACTCAAACATAATTCAGGCTATGATTAATTTACTCACCAGTTCTCACTGTTTCTGTAACACCTATGAATTAACACAATAAACACAAGAGGTTTTCAATCAAATTACCTTTATCATATCTCATTATGATGTACTCTCCTATCACTGAATCTAAATCAGTATGGCTAAATCTTTACTATGTCCTCCTCCTTCATACAGAACCATAATATCCCAGATATTAAAACATTCAATAAATCTAGATGGCCTAGAGACTATGTTAGCTCATATGACACAAAAGGGAAATATTTCAGAGCTGGAGCTCTGAAGTCAGAGCCAATGTTGAAAAGTCTCATTACTATGAAAACACATAGGAACTACAGATAAACATAAGTTTTAAAAGACATGAAAACATAATTGCTCTTTAAAAAAAAAAGTGGGTGCTGATAGTTTCTGACTCTAATCCTAGCTACTCAGGAGGCTGAGAGCTGAAGATCATGGTTTGAAGCCATTATTGGCAGGAAAGCATATAACATTCTCATCTCCAATTACCCACCTATAAATCTCTGAGTGGAGCTATGGCTCAGGTGGTAGAGTGCTGACTTTGAGCAAAAAAAGATCAGGGACAGAATCTAGGCTTTGAGTTCAAGTACCATCTCTCTTTCTCTCTCTCCCTCTCTCTCTCACTTCTCTCTCTCTCCCCCTCTCTCTCCCCCTCTCCCTCTCTCTCTCCCAAACACACACACACACACACACACACACACACACACACACACACACACACACATATTTATTGATATACAAGAAAGTGCAAGTACTGGATGGGAATATCCTCTCAATCACTGAACATTGCTATCTGGTGAGTAAGAGGGAGAAAAATAAGATTTGAGGTAGAAACAAAAAATGTAATGTACTTTTTAAAACTAGAACTAAGAATAACTGCTACACTATTATATCCAGAAGGTTGGTTGCGGGAACTTTGACTAATCTTCTAATAATATTATTTAATGGTTCAGTGCTTCTCCTCCAGGTTATTCATTTTTCATTAACCTTTTCTTCTACTCCTGGCAACTCTAGCTGGCTAAGCCCTTTGTTACATCTTGGATAACAGTCCAGTTATGGCACTTTCACACTCCCAGCCAAAAAACAGGGATGACCATGCACTCTTCTCCGTAATGGACAGCCTGTTCATTTTCTCTTCCAGGGTAACTGAGGGAGAGTGGAGAGACCATGCAGCCCGGGTCTGTAATTCACAATACCCAGTTTCTACTGGACTCTTCACATTCCTCAGTCCTTGTCCCCATTATCCATGGAAGATCAACCAAAACTTTGCCATTCTATGCCACTCACCAGGACACCTACAAAAGCACTGCTCCCAATACCCAAATGTCATGTCTCTCTCCTGTGAGAAACTTAACCCATAGAAGAATGTTTCCTCCACACTTTCCAATACACTTAATATACACACACATTACATCTTACACGCTTTCTGCTATGTCTCAAGGAACAAAGTCTGTATGTGCAGTCTGCTCTTGTCTTCAAACTTCTTTTCTCAGATATTTTCCCTATTAATTCTTTCAGTTTTAATGCTTTCCCTTTTCAATATCCATGTCAACACTAGCTCTTTTACATGAAGTGGGCAGAGTGCCTAACCTCTGTTCATTCAGTGTATCATCCTCTGCCTTGTAGTGTCCTAACTTTTCTTTCTTCCTGACCTAGGATTGTTTGTAGGGATGACTGAAATACACACACACACTCACACACACACACACACTCTCACACACACACAATTTGTTGTACCAATCATGATGCTTACACTCAAGACCTGGCCACTGTAACTGAGGTTTTTTTCTTTCTTTTTGTTTAAGGGACTAGTGTTCTAAGACTTGAGCAGTGCTCCACTTCCAACTTTTGGGGTGCTTAATTGGAAATAAGAGTTTCTTGAACTTTCCTACCCAGGTTGGCTTACCTACCCAGGTTGTCTCACCCACCTGAGTAGCTAGGAATAAAGAAGTAAGTCACCAGCACCACACAAGAAATAGATTTTTAATATGCAGATGTGATTATTCTACTATAGTCAAAACCCAATTTGCACATTATAAAGAAAACTTCCCAATCTCCCTCATAGGGAATAATTAGCACAGGTTTAGGCTAGTCACAGCAGAGGATCACAAGAGCCCAATAGCTATACCCTTATGAACACAAAAGATGATAAGTGAAATGAACTCCATGTTATGGAAACAACTGTTATATCACTGTTGTAATTACTTTCAACATGCCATGTGAAACCGTAGCTTCTATTGTTGATGATCCTCTTGTATCCCCTTTCTGTGGTTGTACCTACACTATCTCTGTATCTTATCTGAGTACATTGGAAACCGTGTATACAGGTATTAGAACTAGGAAACTGAAAGGGAATACCAAAATCGAGAGACACAGGGAAAAAAAGACAAATGATTACAAGAGCAATACTTGCAAAACTGTTTAGTGTAAATCTACTGAACAACTCATGGGAGGAAAGGGAAAGGGGGAGTGAGGAGGAGGGAACAAACAGTACAAGAAATGTATCCAAAGCCTAACTATGAAATTGTAACTGCTCTGTATATCAGTTTGACAATAAAATAAATAAATAAATAAATAAATAAATAAGAAAGAAAGAAAACTTCCAGGAACAAAAGTTCAGACAGTGGAGTGGAAAGTAAGGCAAAATTATGTTACTCATATTTTTCAGGGGCTTAGGATAGAAAGCAGGACGGAGAATAGGAAAACATCTGGAAAAGAATTTTGGATTTTGTTTTCTAGAAAGTTTAGACCCAAGTCAAGGATTTCACACTGGAATATTAAGTGACGACTATAACTATAGCATAAGTGAGGTGCACTAACTCCCTGATAGCAGAGGTATTTGTCACTTTGAGGTAAATGCAGGTGTTTGAGCACAATCACTATATGACTAATGAGCAAGGCAACATTTTGACTGCCAGTATCTCCCAATGCTTACCCGAGATCGGTCATGAAAACTAGAGTGCAAAAATGAAAGGAAAAACTGCACCAGAAAAGGGGGAATAGTTGATAAGGCCAATGCAGGAACAAAAGAACCAGGGAAGCAAAAAGAGAGGATTCTGAGCAGAGGGACTTCAAGATGGAGACACACAGTGCCAGACATTACATGTAGCCACTGGGGCATCCAGCACTCATGGGAAAAGACAGAGAGACCCTCATAGCCCAAGGAGAGGAGACAGAGGTGCATGAATGTGAATGCAGGTGGCATAGTGGGTGTCCTGCATGCACGGGATGTCACTGACTCTGTTGGGGTTGACCATTAATATACAACTTCCTAGAAAGAATGTGTGATCTGAGCACCAATGAAATGAAGGTAATAATGCTGTACACAACTTTTCAGAGATCAATAAAGCCAACTGCTTTAATCTTGTTATCCTAGGTCAACAGAAGCAGGGAAAACCTATCTTTTCAGGGCATTCATATTCGTCTGCTGGATCCACAGCTAGTCCCTGACAATGAAATGCTATAGTTCTGTGAAGGACCCACTGCCAGACTCCATGGAATATTAGTGTGTGCAATGCCTTTATAGCTCTGCCTAAGACCATGACTTTCCTTCCCCTCGTGTGTGTGGGTGTGCGCGGCGTGCGCACGTGCGCTCACATCACAGAGCACAGTATTGCTTCAGGATGAAGATGAGCTGAAGATGGGAGGAACCGAGTCACCACCTTCCTCCTCCACTCTGTGTTCATGGACAAGAGCCCTAGGAGGAGCAGGTCAGGGTGGGAGCCTCTCACTCTGCCTTCTGTACACTGCACCTTGAGGACTCTGATGCTGGGATCAGGGAGACCTTTGTGTCCTAGTTTTACTGCCACCTCTCTATGTGACTTTTATCCATTCAGTTTATGAGATAAACCACATCTGATCAAAGACACAATCATTCTACTCACCTCATAGAACATAGTGATGGTCAAGGGAAGGAGCTGCTGAGTGTCACCACTGATGTCTGTTGCCTTCATGAAAACTGTTTCCAACATCTACAGCCCTAGCTGGGGAGTCAGCTCCGTTGTTGCTCACTTTTTTGCTGCTGTGGTCCTCACTCCTCTCCCACATGTGGAAAGACTGCAGACAGCTAAGTCTAGCACTGGCTAGCATTCATTTTGGGGGGACAGACAGGCTGAGAGGCCACATCTTGGTGCTCTCTGGCTAATGTGGAGAAGGCAGGAAAGTCACTCGATTTCAACCATCACAAGAGGGGCAGAAGCCATTTTCCTGAAGGAAACCTAATGGCAAAGAGTGTAGGCTCCATCTTAGGGAAGCAGTTGTGTCTTAGTATTGAGAAGAGTAGGAATTTGTTAGGTCTTAAAGTCTCTGGAACCCTGAGTTTCTCTCTTAGGATTTCATTCAGGTCAAAGACAAACTAATTGTTGAGTCATGGAAATGAATCCTGCTGTGCTCTGAGCAAACACAGTGGCTCTGCAGAGGAGCCTGTGTTACCTGGAGTGTGTCTCCAGGGTCCAAGTTCTGTGCTGACCTATTCCATCCATGTGGTTGGGATGCGATCTCCTATTCCATGTTGCTCAGCACTGAGCACTGTGTGTGGAATTGCAAGGATCATAGTACAATTACTTTGGTTTGTGCTATTTCTTCCTGCCCATGCCTGAGTGTTTATCTCCCTTAGTGTGTGTTGTAAACTAGGATTAGACTTTGGGAGGTCTCAAGTGTGTACTTAATCCTACATGCTGACAGTAAGCTTCCACATTTTGCAAATTCTAAGAGTAGGATGGCAGCCAAGAACTAGTGGTTCATAGCTGTAATCCTTGTCACTCAATGGAATTTTACTCATCCACTAGAAGAAAACATGATATTGCACCATCTGTAAAGAAATGGAAAAACCTAGAAGGGGGCTGAGGATATGACTTAGTGGTAGAGTGCTTGCCTAGCATGCATGAAGCCCTGGGTTTGATTCCTCAGTACCACATAAACAGAAAATGCCGATAGTGACACTGTGGGTCAAGTGGTAGAGTGATATCCTTGAACAACAGAAGCTCAAGGAACGTGCACAGGCACTGAGTTCAAGCCCTAGGATTGACAAAAAAAAATGGAAAAGATAATGTTAAGTAAGTTAGAAAAGGGTGCTCTGGAATCAAAGGGAAATGGGAGATGAATGAAGGGAAGAGAGGGCGATTGCATTCAAGAATTCAGAAATGAGAGTGAGTCAGAATGTTGAAAGGAGTGACGAAGAAAATTTATTTTATGGATTACTGTGTTGCTAAATAACAACACCGTTGTTCAACCATTTAAGATAATAATTGAATGAATAAAAATAAATCAATCATTTTGAGGCTGGTAGGGTGAGAGTCAGCATCCTGTAGAAGGTAGCATTGGACCTGGATTTCCAAGTCCCAACCTGGACCTGAGCACCTAGGCTGTGATCTCACAGCAGGGATGAAGAACTTCTGCCAAACAGTTTCCCCAGAGCCGCTTTCATGTCCCGGTTTCTCAGACTGTAGATGAATGGATTTAACATTGGGGTCACAGCCGTGTACATCACAGTAATTATTGCATCCTTCAGGCTGTAACTGGTCAGAGGTTGAGAGTACATGCCCATGATTGTCCCATAATACAAAGAAACTACAGTGAGGTGGGAGCCACAGGTGGAGAAAGCTTTGAGTATGCCCTTAGTGGATGGAACCCGCAAGACAGTGGCAAAGACCCGAACATAGGAGATAATGATGCAAAACAATGGCACAGAGAAAATGCCAACCCCAAGGTACATTATCTTTACATTAAAGTGGATGACAGAGCAGGATAGCTTGAGCAAAGGCAAAATGTCACAGTAGAAGTTGGCCACTTCCTTGCTGCCACAGAAAGAAAGCCTTGCTGTAAGTAGGGCATGAGGAAGTGAATTGGCATTTCCAACCACCCAGGACCCAACAACCATCACTACACACAGTCTTGGGCTCATAATTGTAGTGTAATGAAGAGGGCGGCTGATAGCCACAGCTCGATCTATTGCCATTGCAGCCAAGATATAGCTGTCAGTGTTGCCAAAAGATAACATGAAATCCATCTGCATGAAGCACCCCACATAGGAAATGGTTTTACTCCCCAAGAGATGGTTGGTCAACATCTTGGGGATGGTGGCAGATGAGAAGAAGATGTCAACAAGAGAGAGGTTGGCTAGGAAGAAGTACATGGGGTTATGGAGATGAATATCAGAGACAATGGCCAGGATGATGAGCATGTTTCCAACCAGTGTGATGGGGTAAATGAAAAGGAAGAGGATGAAGAAGATGTCTTCCTGTTCCTGCTGTCCTGTCACTCCCAGGAGGATGAAATCTGTGGTAGCAGACTGATTTTCTTCTCTCATGGCTCCTTCAGCATGAAAAGGGAAAGGAACCCAGAATTAGTAGTTACTTCCTGACCTTTCATATTCACCGCTGGTGGCTCAAGTGACCAGGTGCCTGAATAACTGAGTTCATGAAATCCCAATGGAACCCACTGCTTGGGGGACCCTCCTTGGTTAATGGGATTAACCATCATTCACACCTGGACATTCATGTCTAACAGGAGCAACTTGGAAATTGTATATTCTTTTGTTTATCCTCCCCATGGATACTACCATGCAAATATCTGTGATTTGATCATGTTGTAATTAAAGCTCATATTCTTTGCAGCAAACTCATAAATATGTGAATGCCTCTCACATCCATTCATTCTGATGTAAGAGAGTGCCCCTCTCTCAGAGACCTTACGACCTCCTATAACAGCTAAGTGTCCCACACTAGTGCCCCACACTACTGTGTACATTCATGAAAATGGAGAGAGCGCATTTTGGAGTCTTTGACAATCTATTGCAGTGCTGAGGGTCCTTTAGTAGGAAGATTAATTTGAGAATTAGGAATATTCCCCTTGGTCTGACACAGGATTTCCACAACCCAGACATCTACACTATCTCTGAAAGATTCTCGGCCACCCGAATCACTGCATTTAAGTCCTACCAAAATAGGCCCAGGGAATTTCCTTCACAGCTGTCCCATTTGCCAAGTATATTTAGTAGGCTTTAGTAGATTTAGCTTTAGTAGGCTTTATCCATTGGAAAATCTAAACATTTTCTCTTCCTGTTCTATTCTTCAGATGACTTATTGAATTGTACTTGGCTACAACTACTGTGAGATAACCAGGGCCCTATTTAAACAGCATGATCTTTTTTTTTTTGTATGTTTAGTTGTCCTGACAATCCAGCCTATTCACATTCACTCAAGATTGCAGCATTTTAGAGGAGAAGAAAGATATATATTGCTTATTTTTAATTTTGTCATATGATTATTACGGAGCATGCATGAACCAAATCATTCACACTCGTTATTCCTTGAGTTGAATCCTGGTGTATTTCCTGCAGGCCCTTCTTGGAGGATGCACACAAGTACAATTATTTGTCCCCTTGCTGTACATCTGCTCTTCTTGCTTTTTTGTTTGTTTGGTTCTTTGTTTTTGCCAATCTGGGAGCTTAAACTCAGGGCCTGGGCACTGTCCCCAAGCCTTTTTGTGTTCAAGGCTAGTGCTCTACCACCTGAGCCACACTACCACTTCTAACTTTATCTCTCAGTGGTTTATTGGAGCTAAGAATGTTGTGGACTTTTCTGCCTGAGCTGGCTTTGAACCACAATCCTCAGATCTCAGCTTCCTGAGTAGTTAGGATTGTAGGCATGAGGTTCCAACACCCAGTTTCCCCTTTCTTCAAAAAAATTATTATTATTACCTGACTCATGGTCTCTATTTTCACTGTCTCAGTGCTCTATTTCAGGCAATGCTTGTGGCAATGCTCCCCTAACTGCTATACCCCAGTTGCCCCCTTCTTGACCCATGCTGTACTCTAAGGCATGCTAAATGCAGCAGAAACTACCAGCTGGCCTGCCCAGGCCCATGCTCTTCTCCTTTTCTTCAACACTCAAAAAAACTACATTTCCAAGATGCTCTTTCGGTGAATGTGACCATGTGACTGTGTTCAAGTCCATCCACTTATGTATTCCAGTTCTGTGATTCCTCCACTGCGAGAAAATATTCAGGAGCCTTGGTGGGAGGATGGAGCAACATGGAGGGATGAACCTGCTTCCCTGCCTACAGGAGAACTTCTCACCATCAAAAAACACTAGTTTTTTTCATGCTAAGTTATTTTAAGTAATTTTCAGTCTAAGTCATTTTTACAGTCTATCATCAACTTACTACAGTGATCTAAAATATGATTAGGTAATTGAATAATTTTTCTAAGATTACTTATTACTACTCAAAATAATTCATTCTATGGTTAATTCAATCAGCAGTTCTCAATTTTTCTGCAACACCTGTCAATTAGCACAATAAGCATGAGAGGATATAAATCTAATTACTTTTATCAAATCTCATTATGATGTACTTTCCTATTACAGAATCTAAATCAATATGGTTAAACCCTTCCTGTGTCCTTCCCCTTTGTACAGAATCACAATACCTCAGATATTACAGTGTTCATTAAATCTGGATGGCCTAGAGACTATGCGTAGCTCATATGACACAGAGGAGAAAGATTTCAGGCCTGGAGCTTTGAAGTCCAAGGTAATGTTGATAGCAATGTTCATAGCATAATGTTTCCAGCAATGTCCCATTGCTATAAAAACCATAGGACCTACAGATGAACATAAAAGTTTTAAAAGACATGAAAATTGGTCTTTTGAAAAACCATAGAAGCTGATAGGTTATGACTGTAATCCTAGCTGCTCGGGAGGCTTGAAGCCATCATAGGCAGGAAAGCATGTGGCACTCTCGGCCCTGATTAACCACCCAAAAATCTGCGAGAGAAGCTATGCCTCAGGATGTAGAGCACTAACCTTGAGCAAAACTGCTCAGGATCAGTGTCCATACATTTAGTTCAAACACCAGGACACACACACACACACACACACACACACACACACACACACACGAATTTATTGGTATATAAGAAAGTGCAAGTACTAGATGGGAATATCCTCCTCTTTCGGAGTATAAGGGAGAAAAATAAGATTTAGAGGAGAAACTAAAAGAATCTCAAATATAACTGCAATGTTTTTATAATTAGAACTAAGAAGAATGGCTACTGTGTTTATTAAATCCACAAGGTTGTATTCTTCGCTGCACTCGCCTGATAGTTAAACAACATCATAATAAAGGTGATTTAAGATAAAGATGTCATATATTTGGTAACAACAACATGGTTCCTAGAGTCGCCATAAAACTGGGAGCTCAGCCTATGTTTCACTAAGAGGGTAAGAGAGGCAGGGACAGAGAAGGAGTTCCCGGTGAGGAGATTGCAAGTCACTGGGTTTATTTACCCTGGTCAACTTCCAAGATCCAAGAGTCATTTCTCATGCTCAGAGATGGGTGCAATATGGGAAAGACTCAAGTAGGAGAAACAATATGTCAGTGCTTCAGCTGGGGGAGTTTTCACTAATCTTCTAATACTCTTTAATGGCCCAGTGCTTCTGCCCCAGGTTACTCATTTGGTATAAGCCTTTCCTTCCACTCATGGCATCTCCAACTGGCTAAGCTCTTTGTTACATGATGGATAACAGTCTAGTTATGGCACTTTCACACTCCTTGCCGGAAAATGGGGTGACCATGCACTCTTCTCCACATTACAAAGTCCTCATAAAATCTGTTTCTTTTCTCTTCCAGTGTAAATGAGGAAGAATGGAGAGACCACGTAGTCTGGGTCTGTAACTCACAATGACCGGTTCCAAATGGACTCTTCACTCTCCTCAGTCCTTGTCCCCATTATCCATGGAAGTCTATCCAAACTTCTACCACTCTCTGCCACTCACCATGACACCTACAAAAGCAAGCTCCTGATGCCTGAATATCACTTGCCTCTTCTCTGAGAAACTTAACCCATACAGGACTGTCTCCTCCACATTTCCTAATACGTATAATTTGCACACAAGGAAAAAGATGTTTCTATGTGCAGTCTACTCCTCTTTTCATTCCTTTGTTTGTCAGTCATTTTCCTATCCAATCCTTAAGTTGTACTATTTTCCCTTTTCGATACCCACATCAACACCAGCTCTTTCCCATGGAGTAGGTACAGCATCTATTCTCTCTAAACATTCAATATATCATGTTCTGTCGTATAACCCTTGTAACTTTTCTTTCTTCTTGAACCCAGCTTGTTCAGATAGAGCTGTTCCTTTTTTTTGTACTGACACTGGGGTTTGAACTTAGGACCTGGGTACTGTCCTGAGCTTTTTTTTGTTACTACTCAAGCCACAGTTACACTTTCCAACTTTTTTTGTGCTTAATTGGAAATAAGAACTTTCCTACCCAGGTTTGCTTTCAATGAAAATCCACAGAAGTCTACATTCCCACCAACAATGAAGTAGGGTTCCCTTTTGGCCACGTCCCCTCCAACATTTGTTATTGTTAGTTTTCTTGATAAAGGACATTCTTACTGGGGTGAGGTGGAATCTCAATGTTGTTTTTACATTTCTTTTATGGCCAGTGACGTAGAGCACTTCTTCATGTGTCTCTTGGCCATTCTCATTTCCTCATCACAGAAGTCTCTTTTTAAGTCTTTAGCCCACTTGTTGAGGGGGCTGTTGGTTCTTTGCAGTTTTGTTTTGGAGGAATTTAATTTTTTTGGGTCTGCAGATATTTTAGATATGAGGCCTTTGTCTGTTGTATGGCCGGTAAAGATCTTTTCCCAATCTGTGGGCTTTCTGTTTATCTTGTTTGCCCTGCAGAAGCTCTGCAGTTTGATGCAGTCCCATTTTCCCAACCTTTCTTTGATTTGTAGCATTTCTGGGCCTTTACTGAGGAAGTTTCATCCTATGCTAAGGAGCCCAAGTGTTTCTACTACTCCTTTTTATAGTGTTTTCTGGCTATCTTTTTTATTTTGAGGTCTTTGATCCATTTGGAATTGATTTTGGTGCAGGGTGATATATAAGGATCTAGTTTTAGTTTGTTGCAGGTGTTGAACCAGTTTTGCCAGCACCATTTGTTAAAGAGGCTATCTTTCTTCCATCCTTTTTTTTTTTTTTTTTTTTTTGGCCAGTCGTGGGCCTTGGACTCAGGGCCTGAGCACTGTCCCTGGCTTCTTCCAGCTCAAGGCTAGCACTCTGCCACTTGAGCCACAGCGCCGCTTCTGGCCGTTTTCTGTATATGTGGTGCTGGGGAATCGAACCTAGGGCCTCGTGTATCCGAGGCAGGCACTCTTGCCACTAGGCTATATCCCTAGCCCTCTTCCATCCTATTTTTTAGCTCCTTTATCAAAGATTAAGTAGGCATAGTTCTGCAGGTTCATTTCTGGGTCTTCAGTTCTGTTCCATTGATCTTCAGGCCTGTTCCTGTGCCAATACCAAGCTGTTTTTATTACTATAGCTTTATAATACAGCTTGAAGTTTGGTATTGTAATTCCTCCAGCACTGTTCTTTCTGCTTAGGATTGTTTTTTGCTATTCACAGTCTTTTATTGTTCCATATGAATTTCTGGATTGCTTCCTCTATTTCATTAAAAACAATGGTGCTGGGATATTAATGGGTATTGCATTGAACTTGTTCAGACACTCTGGAAAGCAGTGTGGAGATGCCTCGGAAGGCTAAACATAGAGCTCCCCAATGACCCAGCAGCCCCACTTTTGGGTCTCTACCCAAAAGACCAAAAACAAGAACACACTAAAGCCACCAGCACAACAATGTTCATTGCAGCACAATTTGTCATAGCTAAAATATGGAACCAGCCCAGATGTCCCTCAGTAGACAAATGGATCAGGAAAATGTGGTACCTATACACAATGGAATTTTATGCCTCTATCAGAAAGAATGACATTGCCCCATTTGTAAGGAAGTGGAAGAACTTGGAAAAAAGTGAGCCAGACCCAAAGAAACATGGATTCTGTGGTTTCACTCATAGGGAATAATTAGCAAAGGTTTAGGCTAGTCACAGCAGAGGATCACAAGAGCCTAATAGCTATGCCCCTATGAATGCATAAGATAATGCTAAGTGGAATGAACTCCATGTTATGGAAACGAGTGTTATATCACTGTTATATTTACTTTCAACATGCCATGTGAAACTGTAGCTTCTTTTGTTGATGATCCTCTTGTATCCCTTCCTGTGTTTGTACCCATGCTATCACTGTATCTTATCTGAATACACTGGATACTGTATATACTGGTATTAGAACTAGGGAAGTGAAAGGGAATACCAAAATCAAGAGACAAAGGATAAAAAGACAAACGACTCCAAAAGAAATACTTGCAAAACCATTTGGTGTAAACCAACTGAACAACTCATGGTGGCAGAGAGAAAGGGGAAAGGGGGAGAGGGGAATGAAGGAGGAGGTAACAAACAGTACAAGAAATGCACCCAAGGCCTAACGTATGAAACTGTAAACCCTCTGTACATCACTTTGACAATAAAAATAAGAGAAAGAGAGAGAGAGAGAAGCTAGGGATCAAGAGCAAATAGATAACTAAAAATCTCAACACTTGAAAATTAAGAAATGTATTTCTGAATGTTCTTAGGTTAAAAGTTATAAGAAGTATTAGAAAATAATTTTAAAGTTGAATTACCTATAAAATTGTGTGGACAAAGTATGCTAGAAGTCATCTGAGTGGAACTGTACAAGCATTGAGTATGCATAGTTAGTGTTAAGACCACATGAAACACCAACGATCAACCAAGAAGCAGGGGAAGCCCTTCATTCTGCTTAGGTATATGTAAGTCTTTGGATAAAGAATCTAGTGGAAACATTTTCTCTATATTTAATCTGCTTTCCATCTCAATTTATAAATGCCTCCTCCTCTCTCATTTTTAAATATTGAGACTGACTCAGCCTAAGAAATCACAAATTTGGTGTTTTTTAAAGGTTAAATTGCAAAAGTTAATGCTCATTTTATTCTGTTGAACCTCTCTTATCTCTATTTCATATGAAAAACATTGTTTGTGAAAGTACACCAATTGGTACATACATTAAACAGAAACAAGTAAAAAAAAATGCACAGAAGTCAACCTCCTGAGTAGCCAGGAATAAAGGCATGAGCCATCAGCACTAAGCAAGAAATACATTTTTAATGCTTTACTTTAAAATCACTCACTCTCCTATCAATTATAGACAAATCCCAATTTGCATACTATACTAGGAAGAAAGCTTCCAGGACCAAAAGTTCAAACCAGTAGGCTGTGAGCTCAGGCAAAGTTATGTTACTCATACTTATCAGAAGCTGAGGAAGGAAACAAGAAGAGGAAAACATCTGGAAAACAATTTTGGTATTCGGGGTCTTTTATTGTTCAATATCAATTTCTGGATTGTTTTCTCTATTTCATTGAATGGTGTTGGGATTTTAATGGGTATTTGAATTTGTAGATAGCCTTTGGTAATATTGTCATTTTCATAATGTTAATCCTTCCAATCCAGGAGCATGGAAGGTTTTTCCATTTCCTTAGTTCTGCTTTAATGTCCTTTTTCGGGTGTTTAAAGTTCTCATCATAGAGGTCTTTCACTTCTTTGGTTAAGGTTATTCCTAAGTATTTTATGTTTTTGGAGGCTATTGCAAAAGGACTTTCTTTCCTGATTTCAGCCTCGCTCTTCGGGTCATTGGCATATAGAAATGCCATTGATTTTTTTTTTTTGAGTGGACTAAGGATTTTTATTCTTTTTTTTTCTTATTTATTGTCAAAGTGATGTACAGAGAGGTTACAGTTTCTTTTTTAATTTTTTTGTTTATTTATTGTCAAAGTGATGTACAGAGGGGTTACAGTTTCATATGTTAGGCCTTGGGTACATTTCTTGTACTGTTTGTTATCTCCTCCGACATTCCCCTCCCCCTTCCCTTTCCCTTCTTCCCCCATGAGTTGTTCAGTTGGTTTACACCAAATGGTTTTGCAAGTATTGCTTTTGGAGTCATTTGTCTTTTGTCGTTTGTCTTTGTCTCTCGATTTTGATATTCCCTTTCACTTCCCTAGTTCTAATTCCAGTATACATGAAGCCATTGATTTCTGAGAATTTATTTTATATCCTGCTACTTTGCCAAAGTTTTAGATCAGCTCAAGTAACTTGGGAGGAGACTCTATGGGGTTCTTTAAATACAGGATAATGTCCAACTAGTTGGCCAACTATTTGAATAGCTGAATTCAAGGAAACTTTAAATTGCTAATCACGTATCAATAACCTTAAATATCATTATTCTTAGACTTCTCCAGTCTGCCTTTTTGTATCAGAAGTATCTGCAGAAACAGTGTTTTAATGTCACATTACAAATTCCTAAGCTCTGAGTGAATTCTTGAAATTATTTTTATTTGTTCCCTAAATGATATTTTCCTTTTGTTTCTTGATAAAAATAAATAAAATGCTTCTCAGTAAAATGTTATTTTACTTTTTAAATTAAATTATATATAAAACACCAAAAAATAATTTTGGGTTTTGCTTTGTGGAAGATTTGATACAAGCCAAGGATTTCAGACTAGATTATTAAGTGACAACTATAGGTAAGGTAGATGTGGGGTGCACTAACTCCCTGATAGCAAAGGTGTTTGGCACTTTGAGGAAAATGCAGGTATTTGAGCACAATCATTATATGACTAATGAGCAAGGTAACATTTGATTGCCAGTATCTCCCAATGCTTACCAGAGATGGGTCATGAAAACTAGAGTGCAAGAATGAACGGAAAAGTTGCACCAGAAAAGAGGGAATAGTTGATATGACCAAATCAGGAACAAAAGAACAGGAACCCAAGGAGAGACGATTCTGAGCAGAGGTACTCTAAGATGGAGACACACAGAGGCAGACATTACAGTGTGACCACCAGGGAGGAGGATGTGCCCAGTGCCCATGGGAAAAGACAGAGAGACCCTCATAGCCCAAAGAAAGGAGACAGAGGTGAATGAATGTGAATGCAGGTGGCATAGTCGGTGTCCTGCACACACTGTAATGAGGTCAATGTCTCACATGGTGCTGAACACTAATATCCCACTCCCTGGAAAGAAGGTGTGATCTGAGTACCAATGCTGTGGACAACTTCTAGAGATCAATAAAGCCAACTGCTTTAATCTTGTTATCCTAGGTCAACAGAAGCAGGGAAAACCTATCTTTTCAGGGCATTCATATTCGTCTGCTGGCTCCACAGCTAGTCCCTGACAATGAAATGCTATAGTTCTGTGAAGGACCCACTGCCAGGCTCCATGGAAGATGAGTGTGTGCAATGCCTTTATAGCTCTGCCTAAGACCATGACTTTCCTTCCCCTCATGTGTGTGCGCGGGCATGCGCTCACAGCACAGAGCACAGTATTGCTTCAGGATGAAGATGAGCTGATGATGGGAGGAACCAAGTCACCACCTTCCTCCTCCACTCTGTGTTCATGGACAAGAGCCCCAGGAAGAGTAGGCCAAGGTGGGAGCCTCTCACTCTGCCTTCTGTCCACTGCACCTTGAGGACTCTGGTGCTGGGATCAGGGAGACCTTTGTGTCCTAGTTTTACTGCCACCTCTCTATGTGACTTTTATCCATTCAGTTTATGAGATAAACCACATCTGATCAAAGACACAATCATTCTACTCACCTCATAGAACATAGTGATGGTCAAGGGAAGGAGCTGCTGAGTGTCACCACTGATGTCTGTTGCCCTCATGAAAACTGTTTCCAACATCTACAGCCCTACCTGGGGAGTCAGCTCCGTTGTTGCTACACTTTTTTGCTGCTCCTCTTCCACATGTGGAAAGACTGCAGACAGCTAAGTCTAGCACTGGCTAGCATTCATTTTGGGGGGACAGACAGGCTGAGAGGCCACATCTTGGTGCTCTCTGGCTAATGTGGAGAAGGCAGGAAAGTCACTCGATTTCAACCATCACAAGAGGGGCAGAAGCCATTTTCCTGAAGGAAACCTAATGGCAAAGAGTGTAGGCTCCATCTTAGGGAAGCAGTTGTGTCTTAGTATTGAGAAGAGTAGGAATTTGTTAGGTCTTAAAGTCTCTGGAACCCTGAGTTTCTCTCTTAGGATTTCATTCAGGTCAAAGACAAACTAATTGTTGAGTCATGGAAATGAATCCTGCTGTGCTCTGAGCAAACACAGTGGCTCTCCAGAGGAGCCTGTGTTACCTGGAGTGTGTCTCCAGGGTCCAAGTTCTGTGCTGACCTGTTCCATTCATGTGGTTGGGATCCAATCTCTTCCATATTGCTCAGAACTAAATGAGCACCATGCCTGGGGAGTTGCAAAGATCATAGTATAGTTACTTTAATTCATTTAGTTCTCTTCCTGTCCATGCCTGAGTCCTCATCTCAGTGTGTGTTATATGCTAGGATTTGACTTTAGGAGGGCTCAAGTGTAGACCTCATTTATTCCAACATGTTTAGAGCAAGCTTCCTACTTTTGCAGTCTGAAATAGAATGTCAGCGGGGCACTGGTGGCTCATGCTTGTTAACCTTGTTACTCAGGTGGCTGAAATCTGAGAATCATGGTTTAAAACCAGCCCAGGCAGAAAAATCTATGAGACTCTTAACTCCAAGTTACCACCCATAAGCTGGCAGTAGAGCCTGTGACTCAAGTGGTAGAGTGTTCATCTTGAGCAAAAAGCCCAGGAACAGCGCCTTGGCCCTAAGTTTAAGTCCCAGGACCAACACACACACAATAAAGAAAAGAAAAGAGCCTGTATGTCATCCTGTCCATTTTATGTATTGTCACCTTTATGGTAGCCCTGAGTTAATGGTCATTGTCCTACAATTTAGCACTTCCTGTGGCAGAGAGCACATTGTCACCTGCACAAAGAAAACCCTGGTGAAGACTATGACCCCTGGCTTGCACCTCACTTACTGACTTTAATTGACCTTGGACCATTGCTTGACTTACTTATCCATCACTGAAATTGGAAGAATAATGACAATGACAACATCTTTATAAAGGTGTAAGGGCTGAATGAATTACATTAAATATTTTTTATGAGGTTGGGAATGTGGCCTAGTGGTAGAGTGCTTGCCTCACATACATGAAGCCTTGGGTTCGATTCCTCAGCACCACGCATATAGAAAAAGCCAGAAGTGGTGCTGTGGCTCATGTGGTACAGTGCTAGCCTTGAGCAAAAAGAAGCCAGGACAGTATGCAGGCCCTGAGTTCAAGCCCCAAGACTGGCAAAAAAAAAAAAAATTAACCTCCCTCAAAAAATCCTCAAAGAAACAACTACCCCATTAAAAAATGGGCTAAAGAATTAAAGAAAGACTTATCTGAAGAGGAAATAAGAATGGCCAATAGACACATGAAGAAATGTTTAACATCTCTGGCCATAAAAGAAATGCAAGTTAAAACAACGATGAGATTCCACCTCATACCAGTTAGAATGGCCATTATCAAGAAACCTAATAACAGGGCTGGGGATATAGCCTAGTGGCAAGAGTGCCTACCTCGGATACACGAGGCCCTAGGTTGGATTCCCCAGTACCACATATACAGAAAACGGCCAGAAGCGGCGCTGTGGCTCAAGTGGCAGAGTGCTAGCCTTGAGCGGGAAGAAGCCAGGGACAGTGCTCAGGCCCTGAGTCCAAGGCCCAGGACTGGCCAAAAAAAAAAAAAAAAAAAAAAAAAGAAACCTAATAACAGATGCTGTCAGGGATGTGGCCAAAAGGAAATTCTACTACACTGTTGGTGGGAGTGTAAACTTGTCCAACTACTCTGGAAAGCAGTGTGGAAGTTCCTCAAAAGACTAACACAGGGCTCCCCCATGACCCAGCAATCCCACTTCTGAGCATTTACCCAAATGACCACAAACAAGGACATACTAAATCCACCAGCACCAGCCATTTTCATTGCAGCATTACTTACCATAGCTAGGATATGGAACCAATCCAGATGCCCCTCAGTAGGATGAATAGATCAATAAAATATGGTGTGTGTGTGTATATATATATACACACACACACAGTGGAACTCTATGTTTCCATCAAAAAGAATGGTAACACCCCATTTGTAAGGAAATGGAAAGACGTTGGAAAACATCATATTAAGTGAAGTAATCTAGACACCCCGCCCCCAATAAACATAGGTTCCATGGTTTCCCTCATTTGTAATAATTAGTATATGTCTAGGATAGTCCTAGAAGATCACAAAAGCTCAATAGCTATGCACATATGACCGTGAAAGAAAGAGGATGCTAAGCAAAATAAACTCCTAGATATGGAAACAAGAGGTTTTTCTTTGATGTTGTTTATAAAGTACTGTGTGAAATTATTTATTTTTTCTTTCATTTTTTCCTTTGGTTTATCCCCTGTTGTCACTGTATTTGATTTTGGTACCTTGTGTCTTGTATATACATTTACCTGAATGGAGGAAGGGAAGAGGAACAACAAAATGGTGAGACAAAGGACAACGGGAGAACCAAAGCAACAGCAATACTCACAAGACACTATGTTGGGGGAGTGGGAGGAAGAAGGAAAGTAGAAAAAAATGAGGGAGGAGGTAACATTGTTTGATAAATGTCATTACCTTACATATAAAATTGTAACCCCTCTGTACATTACCTTGACAATAAAATTAAATTTAAACACATATATTATTTTTAACAAGGAGAAATTTAGATGATAATGAAATTAATCTGTAAACAGAAAGCAGATTTATTTTTCTTCTTTATTGTCAAAATGAAGAACAGAGGGCTGGGGATATGGCCTAGTGGCAAGAGTGCCTGCCTCGGATACACGAGGCCCTAGGTTCGATTCCCCAGCACCACATATGCAGAAAACGGCCAGAAGCGGCGCTGTGGCTCAAGCGGCGGAGTGCTAGCCTTGAGCGGGAAGAAGCCAGGGACAGTGCTCAGGCCCTGAGTCCAAGGCCCAGGACTGGCAAAAAAAAAAAAAAAATGAAGAACAGAGGGGTTACAGATTCATATATAAGGCAAGTACATTACCTAACCAACCTGTTACCTCCTCCCTCATTTTTTCCTCCATCTCTCCCCTCCCGAGTTGCCTCCTCCCCCATGAGTGGTACAATTGGTTTACACCAATTGGTTTTGTAAGTATCACTTTCGCAATGGTTTGTCTTTTTATCCTTTGTCTCTCATTTTTGGTATTTCCTTTCCCTTCCCTAGTTCCAATACAAGTCTATAGGGGGCTGGGAATATGGCCTAGTGGCAAGAGTGCTTGCCTTGTATACATGAAGCCCTGGGTTTGATTCCCCAGCACCACATATATAGAAAACAGCCAGAAGTGGCGCTGTGGCTCAAATGGCAGAGTGCTAGCCTTGAGCAAAAAGAAACCAGGGACAGTGCTCAGGCCCTGAGTCCAAGGCCCAGGACTGGCAAAAAAAGAAAAAGTACTTTACCAATACAAGTCTATACATTATCTGGAGTACTAAGATCAGTTACAGTAATAGAAGGAGTAAAACCACAGGAAGGGAATACGAGAGAATAAAAGGTACAGTTTCACATGGTATGTTGAAAACAACTACAGCAATGATATACCACTTATTTCCATAACATGGCGTTCATTTCACTTAGCATTATCTTATGCACTCATATGGGCATAGCTATGAAGCAGATGTTTTTAAGAAACAACAGTCAGAGATGAACTGGAAAAATATGAATAACTTTTCCTATCTAAAACATTTGAAATATTTTATTGCATGTGATTTTATTGGGTTTACTCACAGGAGTGAAATTAATTTATATTTGTTAGTTAAGTGTAATATTTCCAGGTTCACTGGTTCATTCAACACACATTTATTGGAACTGAGCTGTTCTAAGTATTACATACAGGTGTAGCCAGGAACAAGACAGATCTTTGCACTCTGATAGAAGAGACAGAAGATAAAATTATGTAGAATGTCTCCTACATAAAAGGCCTTGCTTGTCTTCATCACTTTGTCAATCATACAGCTTTATATTCGTAATCAACTCCTCTTTGGTCAAATGGAAGATAGTTGTGATATTTCTCGTTCTAAGTAATTTTTGGCCCAAAGATATTTGAATGTGAAGATATTCATCGTCCAACATCCATGGGCAAATTATTGATAATGTGATCTGGCTACAGAAGATAAAAATTCAAGGTTTTTCCTGGCAATTAAGAAGGAAAATATTTTTTTAAAAACTTGTACACTTTTGTAATGTATACTTGACCCATGTCTCTAAACTCAGAGCCTCATGCTTGCCAGGCAAGTGCTCTGCCTCTTGAGCCACCTTTTCATTTTGTTTTTCAGATAATGTCTCATCTTAACTTTTCCCTGATCTGACCTTGAACTGTGATCTTCCTACCTCTACCTCCTGCATATCTTGGATTGCAAACATGTTCACCATGTCCACCTGACTACAAAAGGAAGTTTGATGAACAATTATTAATGGCATAATGCTTTGAGAAAGTTTAAAATTTTTTTCTCATTATGTAGAATCAAACCATGAACAATGGGATTCCTCAGAGAAAATTTTATGATCTACTGGATTAACTCTATCTGATTTGAGAAGATCACCTACATAACAAGTAGTCACCAGAATCAAAGCCAATATTCTCCCTGGGCCATAGTGGAGAAATATGACCACAGCATTTCCAGTGCTGTCTTTATTTCCTTATGGTCCAAATGGCTTATCACTGTATTTTATGCTATAATTAGTTGAATAAACACTTTACTGTGCAATTTAATAATAATCTATTGCTTTAAGTTGTGATGAATCTACTGGTAACTCTTTAGTATGATTTCATGGAGAATTGTGATCTTTATGGACAGAATGGTTTAGTCAAATATGAAGTAAATTCAGAAGGTCATTTTGTCATAGATTTGTTTGGGGTGGTAGTCCTGGGAATTTAACTCAGGGCCTGGGCAAAGTCCAAAAGCTGGGGGGTTGTTTTGTTTGTTTGTTTGTTTAAGGCTAGCAGTCTGCCACTTGCACCATGGCTCCACTTCGGGATTTTTAATTTTTGAGTAATTTATTGGGATAAGAATTTCATACACTTTGCTTCCTGAGCTGGCCTCAAACTGTGATCCTCAAATCTCAGCCTCCTGAGTAGCTAGGATTACAGACGTGAGCCATGGGTGAAGAAATGGAAATATCTGGAAAAACATGTTAAGTAAATCAAGCTTTGGTGGGTTGAGGTCAAAGGTAAATAAGTAGATGAATGAAGAGGAGAAGAAGGGGAGAGTGCAATCAAGAATTCAGTTATACAAAATTAAGAAGAAAGAAGGAAGTGACATAAGAGGGATGCATGAAAATGTCAAAAAGGGTGACATTGAGGAAGATCTATTGTATTTATAACTGCTTTGTTAAATGGCAATCCCTTTGTACAACTACTTAAAGGTAATAATAAAAGGAACATAAATAGAGATAAATCAATTAATTTGAGGCTGGGAAGGTGAGAGTCCGCATCTTGTAGAAGGTAGCATTGGACTTGGATCTCCAAGTTCTTCCCAACACGGACCCCAGCACCCAGGGTGTGATATCACAGCAGGGATGAAGAACTTCTACTGAAGAGTTTCCCCAGAGCAGCCTTCATGTCCCGGTTTCTCAGACTGTAGATGAATGGATTTAACATTGGGGTCACAGCCGTGTACATCACAGTAATTATTGCATCCTTCAGGCTGTAATGGGTCAGAGGTCGGAAATACATGCCCATGACTGTCCCATAATACAAAGAAACCACAGTGAGGTGGGAGCCACAGGTGGAGAAGGCTTTGAGTATGCCCTTAGTGGATGGAACCCGCAAGACAGTGGCAAAGACCCGGACATAGGAGATAATGATGCACAGCAATGGCAATGAGAAAATGCCAACCCCAAGGTACATCATCTTCACATTCAAGTGGATGTTGGAGCAGGACAGCTTGAGCAAAGAAGCCATGTCACAGTAGAAATTGGCCACTTCCTTATTGCCGCAGAAAGACAAACTAGCTGTAAACACTGTGTGGGGAAAGGAATTGATTATTGCAACCACACAAGACCCAACAACCATCAGGACACAAGAACGCGGTCTCATAATCATTGTATAATGAAGAGGGCGGCTGATAGCCACAGCTCGATCAATTGCCATCATGGCCAAGATATAGCTGTCTGTGTTAGCCGAACCTATCATGAAATCCATCTGTGTGAGACACCCAGCAAAGGAGATGGCTCTGCTACCCAAGAGATGGTTGGCCAACATCTTGGGAATGGTGACAGATGAGAAGAAGATGTCAACAAGAGAGAGATTGACAAGGAAAAAGTACATCGGGTTATGGAGGTGAATATCAGAGAGAATGGCCAAGATGATGAGCATGTTTCCAACCAGTGTGATGGGGTAAATGAAGAGGAAGAGGATGAAGAAGATGTCTTCCTGTTCTTGCTTTCCTGTCACTCCCAAGAGGATGAAATCTGTGGTAGCAGACTGGTTTTCTTCCCTCATGGCTTCTTCAGCATGGAAGGAGAAAGAAATTCAGAATCATTCATGTAGTTAATGAGTATTATAATCCTTCATTGCCAAGATATTTTACTCAAAAAGTCAGCCTTCTCTACCCTTGAGTTTATGAACTCCCCACAGTTTGGAGAGAACTTTCTGTTTAACACCAGGAGTAAATGTTTTTGCATTCCTACCCAGAATGAGCAATCTATAAATCAGAGGTAGATAACCTTTCCCATGAGAACCTAGCCATCTCTAATTTTCATTCATATTCTAGGACCTAGAGTATTCTTACAGCTCATAGGGAAATCATGAGCATGGGAGAAATAAAGTACATTATCTATCCATTCCATACCTAAGACACATTCTCAGCTCTCAAGAATCTTAGAATATCTTAGTGAAGCTGGAATCATACACTTGACTTATTATTCATGATCAGGTGAAGATAGCATTTTGGAATCTTTGACAACATTTTCTAGTGCAAAGAATGCTATGAGTTGTTCCTTCAACCAGTCTTTAGTAACTCCAGACCCCAGGAAATACTAGGGGTCTACTCTGGTAGGTGGTAAGACACAAGATTACTAGATTTTGGCACTATCAAAATGACCCTGCTGAAGTTTCTCCCCAGGTGCTTCATTTAGAAGGCTGATTATTACACCTCCGTTAATGGACACTCTGTTTGGAAAAGACTCAAATATGCATAACCACAATCACAATGTTGTTCTCTCCTTTCCTGTTTTGTTTTGCTTTTTGCATGGTTCACACATCTCCATAATGGCTCTAAATGCTTAGTACACTCCCATGTGTATTTCTGGAGGCTTGAGAGCTCTCTCTTCACCACATTTCCATGTCCAGGCACCCTGCCAACATGACTGACCCAACCACACACTCTGCAACACACAGCCTAAATCTACAAGATTTGGCAGAGGGAAGAGCATATATTGCTCCTCTCCTCCAGAATGACTATTGTGGAGTATTGGTCACTTCTTCCCAAGGTCAGTTTGTGCTCAATATTATTTGAGTCCAATGCTTGCTTATTCTTTGCATTCCCCACATCTCATATGCACACAAGCATAATTACCAGATTTATCTCTTTCTGGAACATCTACCTGCTCTTATTCTTTCATTGAAATTAATGATTGGATTACTCTGTGCTCCACTTGCTGCCCAAGTGCTTTACCGTAGACCAGCATGCATTTCTTCCTGAATATTGGAATGCTCTTGCAACTGCTCTACCACAGGTTCCTTCTTCTTTGACCCATTTTGCCCTCTCCGGCATAAGAATTACAGAGCAGAGTCTAGTATAACTGCTTTGCTAGATTTATGGTGTCCTTCTCTTGCTTGAACACTGAGTTAACTACATTTCCCAGGCTCCCTTTCAGTGAGTTGCACCCACAAAGGCATTCCAGAGGTGGGCCTCCCTCACACTCTCTCCTATGTCCATGGTTTAGTGGGATGAGTGTGTACCCCTGGTTCTCCACATCAGGAAAGCTATCCACCACTAACATTACCTGCTTGGACTGTTTCATGGAAGGAATATATTGTCTTTTTCTATTTAAGCACCTCTATATTTTGTGATGAGTTTGCAATCATAATGGTGGGTACATAGGTAATTCAGTATTTTTTCTATCTACTAAAAAATTGATTAAATTTATGCTGAATTCAACCAAAAATAAATCTTAGTGTTTCTCCTAGTAGAGATGCAAATTACACACTAAGCATTTGGAGAGTAGATCCAATTATTTTTGTCACGACTAATTATGATATGCTTTCTTATCTATGTACCTAAGGTAGTTTGGTTTTGTTTCTTAAGACTCTCCCTTCTTCACAAAAATCACAGTATCCCAGGTTGAAGGGTTCGGCAGACCTGGAGGGCTCAAAGACTATGGTTATCTCTACAACAAGGAGGCAGGTTTCAGAGCTGGACTCTTGTTACATATCATACTAAGCTGATGTGGATTAGTCTCATTTCTATTAAAGTCCATAGAAGTTATAAACAAACATAAAGTTAAAAATCTATTCAGAGAGAGAGAGAGAGCAAAAGAAAAGTAAGAGCTTTGTACTGTGTGGTCCCTTGTGGCCTGCAATGTGGATTGGGTAGGCATTGAGGGTGGGAATGGGGTGAATTTCTTCTTTAGTACAAGAGATATAGCCCCAGATCCACATGAATAATGAGGATTAATAGTCTCTATGAGGTGATATTGACCAAGATGCATTGTACCTATAAAAATGATTTGTGGAATTGAAGCCCCTTTATAGGACTACTCAAAGATAACTTCTTTTAAAAAAAAAAAACAGAAGTGATTAAAAAATAATCTGTAAATTGGATGAGAAATGTACTTACTACCTAACATATGTAACTGTAACCACTCTGTACTTCACCTTGACAATAAAAATTTTTACAATTCCAAAAGTAATACTTACAAAACCATTTTGAGTAAACAACTGTACAACTTATGGGGGGGGGATAGAAAGGGGGAGTGGGGAGCAAGGGGGAAAATGAGGGAGAATATAACAAGTTGGATAAGAAATGTACTCACTGCCTTACATATAAAACTGTAACCCACCCCTCTGTACTTCACGTTGACAATAAAAAAGACAAAAAAAAAAAAAGAGAAATATCAAACAATAGTCTCTGTAAGAAACATCTGAAGGATTTCCCTCTATGTTAAAAGACTAGAAGAACAAGTTTTGCCATGTAAGAATTGGAATGAAGACCCTTGAGCAGCCTGGCGGGCTGGGCGGGAAGCAGAGCTCCGGGCTGGTCTCCCTGGTCTCCCCGTCCGTCCCTCCCGCGGCAGCTGGGATCTCCAGACGCCCGAGGCCCTGCGGTCTGGGGGCGCCCAGCCTCGCCCGGCCGGCCCGGGCGGGAGGATCACTGGAGCCCTCCGCCCTCCGCCCTCCGCGCGGCCGCGCACACCGCGCGGTGCTGGGTGCTGGGTGCCGGGCGGGCGCGGCGTGGAGAATGAGGACCCGCGCGTCCCCCGCACGTTGCGGGACCCGGTGACGGCAGCGCTCGCTCCCCGGCGGGAGGCGAGGCCCCGCGCTGCGCCCCCTCCGGAGGCTCGGGAGGAGGCGTCTTCAGGGGAGGGGGCGCCCGCCCAGCGAGCCGGCGGACTGTGCCCGCAGCCACACCATGGTGCAGAAGGTGATCTTGGTGTTTTTCCGCAGACGGCTGAGCCAGAGACCCGCCCTGGAGGAGCTGGAGAGGAGGAACATCCTGAAACAAAGGAACGATCAGACAGAGAAGGAAGAGAGACGAGAAATCAAGCAAAGACTAACAAGAAAGCTTAACCAGAGGCCCACTGTTGATGAGTTAAGAGACAGAAAAATCCTGATACGTTTCAGTGATTATGTGGAAGTAGCAAAAGCCCAGGACTATGACCGGAGGGCGGACAAGCCCTGGACACGGCTGTCAGCGGCAGATAAGGCAGCAATTCGTAAAGAATTAAATGAATACAAAAGTAATGAAATGGAGGTACATGCATCAAGCAAGCATTTGACAAGATTCCACAGGCCATAGAGATTTTCTTCTGAGAATTTGTGTTTAACTTTTGATACCAACACTGAACCTTCATCAGGGAACTTTCCTGACGTTCTCAGCTCAAGACTACCTGCTGTGCCTGTGTGCCCAGCAGACTCACGCGCACGGGTGTCATCTGGGCCACACTTACCTACAGAGGACTAACCCAGAGGATTGCTTCCTCCATTGGTGTCTGAGAGTGCAAACTGCTGCACCAGAAAGCTGTCATTTGCCTTTCAGCAATGCTCCCTGGTCCTGCGCTGGAGGGGGACCGGCCCGAGGCGCGCAGCCCGCCCGACTCCCGCTGGGATGCCACACCTGTCATTCCGTATTTTGTTGAAAAGACATTTTTATCCAGATCATGATTAATTTGAAAACTCTAAGTTCATGTTATATAAAATGATTTACTGTGTTATACTTTGTCTTTTTTTATATGTCTAACAAAAAATACAGCTCCAACATTTTGATTCCTGTTCAAAAAAAAAGAATTGGAATGAAAAGAAAATGAAGAATCCACAGGGGCTGGGAATGTGGTTTAGCAATAGAGTCCTGGCTGCCTGACATGCATGAAGTCCTGGGTTTGACTCCTCAGCCCCACATACACAGAAAAAGCCAGAAGTGGCGCTATAGCTCAAGAGGTAGAGTGCTAGCCTTGAGCAAAAAGAAGCCAGGACCGGTGCTCAGGCCCTGGGTCCAAAAAAGAAAGAAAGAGGGGCTGGGGATATAGCCTAGTGGCAAGAGTGCCTGCCTCGGATACACGAGGCCCTAGGTTCGATTCCCCAGCACCACATATACAGAAAACGGCCAGAAGCGGCGCTGTGGCTCAAGTGGCAGAGTGCTAGCCTTGAGCGGGAAGAAGCCAGGGACAGTGCTCAGGCCCTGAGTCCAAGGCCCACGACTGGCCAAAAAAAAAAAAAGAAAGAAAGAAAGAAAGAAAGAAAAGAAAAGAATTCCCAGAAAATATGAATAATTTCAAAGAAGACCAAGAGAAATCTAGGCAGAGACTTCAGCAAGTCTGTGTTCTAAAACAAATACATAAAAAAAAAAAAAATACTGCTCTTAGACATGGGTAGCCACTCAGAAGGCTGGGATCAGAGGATCACAATTTGAAGCCAGGCTAGGTAGGAAAGTCCATGAGACTGTTATCTCCAATAAGACTAACCAAGGACTGGGGATATGGCCTAATGGCAAGAGAGCTTGCCTCGTATACATGAGGCCCTGGGTTCAATTCCCCAGCACCACATATACAGAAAATGGCCAGAAGTGGTGCTGTGGCTCAAGTGGCAGAGTGCTAGCCTTGAGCAAAAGGAAGCCAGGGACAGTGCTCAGGCCCTGAGTTCAAGGCACAGGACTGGCCAAAAAAAAAAAAAGACTAACCAAAAAAAATTATATATATACACATAAATAATATATATACACAAACACACACACACACACACACACACACACACACACACACACACACACACACTGGGAGTGGATCTGAGGCCCAAGTAGCAGAGTGCTGGCCTTGAGCCAAAAACTAAAACAAAGCTTAGAAACCATCTGCAAGTCCTGAGTTCAAGCCCCAGGACTGGCACCAAAAAAATGGCATGGCATATTGTAATAATTCAAACTTCATAAAGTACAGGCTGAGACACACCATGAGACTACCCAATGGAACAGACTTGAGGAACCAAGCAGAGATGAAGTCTTTGCTAAATGTAATTTATGATATGGACAGGTTTAGAAATAGCCACAAAAAAATGATCGACTGACCATCAAAGAGTCATATGAAAATGGGCTCTGTAGCTATAGAAAATAACACATAAAAATAATTCTCCAAGGGTTGTAAAACAAAACTTCAAAATAAAATTATACAAAGCTATGTGCATGATAACAGGGTAGGATATGACTTCTTAAACCATTCACAAAATCCACAAGACCCATGAAGGAATGTTTCCTTGCTGCTTTCCAGCATGTCCGTAAGTCCCCTCCATCTTATTCCCATTCTCTCAAGACCCAGAACAAGCGTGTTTGTCCACTCCCATCCTTTTTAATCAGACATTTTTCCCTATCAGGCTCTTCAACTGCTGTATTTTCTTTTTTAGCTATTTTTTAAATGCAATTTTATTGTTCTTATTAAGGTGTTGTACAGAGGGATTACCATTTCATAAGGCAGGTAATTAGTACATTTCTTTTTGGACAACATTACCCCCTTTCTTCACTTTCCCCAGTTCCCCTTTCCATCTCTGCCCACAGGTTGCACAGTCCATTTTCCACATAGGTATTTTCTTTTTAATATTTGTCTCAACTCCAGTTCTTTTCTAATTCCAGGAAAATATATTGTAGGCTTTTAGGCATTCAGTAAGTCATCCAATCCTCAAACTCTAACTACTATTCTTTTATCTCTGTGCTCCCTTTCTGAAGCAGGCTTGCTTGTAAAGATGTCCATTTACCACACTGAAAATATATGTTTTAATATGCAGTTGTGAATGTGTCTGTTTCTTAAAAATCACTCACTTTCTATCCATGAGTTAAAGATGAACTCCAAGTCACATACCATGGAAAAAACACAAGGACAAAGTGTTCGAGTGGTAGAGGGAAAATATAGGCAAACGTGGTATACATCTTTATCAAAGCAGAGAATTTAGGGGCTGGGGATATAGCCTAGTGGCAAGAGTGCCTGCCTCGGATACACGAGGCCCTAGGTTCGATTCCCCAGCACCACATATACAGAAAACGGCCAGAAGCGGCGCTGTGGCTCAAGTGGCAGAGTGCTAGCCTTGAGCGGGAAGAAGCCAGGGACAGTGCTCAGGCCCTGAGAACAAGGCCCAGGACTGGCCAAAAAAAAAAAAAAAAAAAAGCAGAGAATTTAGATCAGGACAGGGAAAGGACAGCAATCAGACTGCAAAAGATGTTTGTGGTTTTATTGTAGAGGAGTTTATCTAAAGCAAGGACTTTAGTATTCATTAAGCTGTAACAATTAGTAGAGTGGCCCAGGGTTCCACTGATGTTTTGTGGCAATAAAGTTATCTAAGTTTCCATTTAGTGTGAGTACAGACATTTGAGCACATTTGTTGAGTGGATAATGAATGTTGCAGCCTTTTCACTGAAGTTGGCTTATAAGAATAACTACAATGTAAAATGGAGCTCGTGGTATAAAATAGAGCTCAATAATGAAAGGAAACAGGCACCAGTGGCTCACCTGTAACCCTGGCTACTCAGGATCCTGAGACCAGGAGGACCAATGCCTCAGTCTAGGCAAAAACAACCCACCAAGACTCCATCTCCATTAATTAAGAAAGAAGGCCAGACTAGTAATGAGGCTCAATGTTGAAGTGCCAGATGTGCATAAGTAAGGCCCTGAGTTCAAGCTCCAGTACTACAAATAAAAAAAGAAGAAGAAGAAGCAAGAGAAAGAGGAAAGTGAGAAGGAGGAGGAGGAGGTAGGACGTATACATCAGGACAATCATAGAGCTGAGGACTGAGGGAACTCTCTATTTAGGTCTGCATTCAGAGTAGATTCTCTCACTTTACCATCTGTCCATTGCATCTTAAGGACTTGGGTGCTGGACTCAGACAGACAATTGTATCCAAGTTTTACTGATATCTCTCTGTGGGACTTCTGTCAGTCTACTTCACCTGATAAGAAACATCCAATGAAATAATACAGTAATTTACTCACCTTGTGGGGACTTGAGAGGTCAAGGGAGCGGCTGGCTGGGTGTGGGTCCTGGTGCTCAGTTACTTCGTGCTGATGTCATAATCTCTCCAGCATCCACCCACAAACACCTGAGGAGTCAGCACAGACCTTGTCATAAAGGCTCCTGGCCCTGTGGCCTTCACATCTACCTCACAAGGGAAGTGAAGGCAGCCAGGCTGGAAGTGCACACATTACTGTAGGGCTATGGGTATTTCAAATGGTGGCACTTCACCGCCATGAGGCTGAGGTGGAGAAGACACAGCGGGATGGACTGGAAAGAGGAGTGCCTGGTTTCTTCCCCATGGGAAGAAGGGATGGAAGGAGTTGTCTGGATGGAGGCTAGCATCTCCTTAAGGGGGCTGGGCAAGTCTGAGCAGAGAGTCACTCTCCACTCATCAGTGATGGATGCAGCCCAGGACATACATCATGGAGCAACCTAAGGTTATAAAGTCTTCTGAACCTGTGGCTCCCAGATCTTCACTCAGGTCAAAGTCAGAGTAATTGCTGAGAGTCCTAGAAACTCATGTGGCTGTTTCCTAGGGGGACACAGTATGTCCCAAGAGTAACCCAGGGTTTCCTGGCACTTGTGTCTCCAGGGCCCAAGCTCAGGGCTGACCTTGCCCATCACTTTGTTCAGGCATTGCTCTTCTCCTCTGCTCTTCAGCATTACCTGGGTTCCCCTCCAGGAACATGCATAGGTTAACAGTATGGTTGAGCTCTTGGTCATTTTACCAGCCCATGCTTGAGGGTTTCTTCTGTTTAGTGCGGTAAATTAAAACATTACCTGCCATCTTTTCCCTAGCATTTGACTTTAGGAAAATTCATGCATGAGCACTCTTGCTTTAATCCTACAGGCTGATAGTAGTAGGCTCCCCAATTTTCTAGTGATTTAGAGCACCTAGGTGCTCCTTATCCCTCTTTATGCATGTGTCACCTGTATGGTGAGCCCTGGCAGGCAACTCACTTCCTGACTGTAATTGACCTTGGGCCATTATGAAACTCACTGAAATAAGCATGATAGTGGCTATGGCAGCAACAACAGCCTCACAAAGTTGGGAGCTGAGTGAATTCCAGCTGAGAAATTATTCAACAATACCTGCATGAGCTTCGCACTTAGTAACTGTTGTCATTTGTTTTGCTCCTGTTGACTGTCTCTGCACCTCTTCCCGACTGCCTATCCACTTCCTGTCTCACTACAAGTCATGCAGCACCTCTCCATATCCACCAATCTCTGTCCACAGTAGATGGTTAAATGTTTGCTGAACTATATTCTCCTCTAGATAAGTCTCAGATCACATCATCCTGATGGTTCTGTTATGAATTGTCTATGTCCAGATAATGTCTCTGCTCAGGACATGGATTTAATGAAGTCCCCTAAGTATGCATATAAGAATCTATGTGTCCACCTCAGAATCTATTGAATTCTATGTTGTATTTATTGAGTGCACCATGAGACAGAGGAATTGTACCGTGATAAAGGGGCTACTATGAATGAATGAGACAACCTGATTAAAATATCTTACATGTGTGGGTGAAATAGCATGGCAAAAACCCTTTGAACAATTAGCATACACTTACAGATGAAAGACAGGCATATAAGCAGGTTCTGATGTGGGGACTGGTGGAAGGCTGGTTTGGGAAGTAGAGAGTGGGGCAGGGGCAGAGGCGTGGGGGGTGGCAGGGGACTGGAGAGGTGAATCTGATCAAGGTACATTGTACACATAGAGACACAACTCTCATGTTCAGCTAATGGATACTAATTTTTTTAATGTGAGAAAAAATATTTAACCAGCAAGTGTTTACCAATGTTTTCCCTGCATAAGGACCACAGTTTCAAAGGACTCTTGTGCCCTGGGCTGCCATCCATCATACCGTCACTGGCTGCCAGCCATCAGGCCAAGAGAAGGCTTGCTGGCTTGTGCTTTGTGCCCCAGGCTGGTGTTTGGTTTGCAAGGTGGCACGGGGGTGGCTCTTACCACAACATGCAGTGAGTCTAGGCATGACGCAGATCAGGTCTTGTTTCCACAGAGCCACTCGGCTCCACTGCAGCAAACTTTTCTCTGTTTTATAGATCTAAAGATCAACATTTTAATTTGTTTTCTCTAGCACTAATTGTTCTTTTGCTGGTGATCTCCCCTGGCTTACTAACTTGCCTGACTCTCCTTGTAGCACATAGATGAGGTTTTGCATCTAGTTCATGGAGGTCTAGAAATGTGAGCAGTTGCAATCTGTCATCTCTGAGTCTAAACAAATGCAATATTTTTTTAAATTCTATCATGCCTTTCATTTATATCAGCATGATGTATTTATTTTTATTTTCTTCTTGGAGTTAGGTTTTATGCGTGTGTACCAGTACTGGAGCTTGAACTCAGGACCTCCCACTTTCACTTGGCATTTTTACTTAAGGCTGGTGCTCTATCACTTAAGGCACAGCTCCACTTCTGGCTTTTGGTGATTAATTAGAGATAAGAGCCTCACAGATTTTGCCTGCCTGGACTGGCTTCAAAATGTAATCCTCAGATTTCAGCATCCTGAGTAGCTAGGATTACAGGCATAAGCCACCAGCACCAGCCTTGGAGTCATAATTCTTTACTATCATAATT
This sequence comes from Perognathus longimembris pacificus, assembly GCF_023159225.1. Taxonomy (NCBI): domain Eukaryota; kingdom Metazoa; phylum Chordata; class Mammalia; order Rodentia; family Heteromyidae; genus Perognathus; species Perognathus longimembris. The sequence goes on from NC_063177.1 coordinate 15,577,495, forward strand.
TTGTTATGCTAATGTCTCACAGGTGGCCAATAAGGACCTTTAAAGTTGGTTTCTATGTCGTTTGACATGTTTCCATGATTGAAGACTATAAGAAAAATTATGCTGCAATGAAAATGACAAGGACTTCATACATGCCTGTCTTAAGGAGTTATTCTCTTTACATAAGAAGTCCACCCAATGAATAGCTTTAGCAGAGGCCTACCATGATTAAATTTAAAGGGTGATATTCCAGATGTCTAGGAGAAAAGGAGGGGTGCTTTTTGGTGGATAGCTCAGTCTAAGAAAGAGTCAATTAGTAATGTTTCCTGGAGGTAGGCCAATATCACTGGACTATATCCTTCTTCCTCCCAAGAAATTGCTCCTGTGGGAATGTGTAGGGCTTAGGACAATTATTGAGCTCCAGCCTCCCACAGGACACGTGGAAGCTCACACTGCTACTATGTGGGAAATAAAGTCTAAAGTGACTCTTCTTAGAGCCCAGGCCTGGGACCCTGGGGCTGTTACAGAGTTCCCGATGTTAATGAACAGAACCCGGCCGTGCTGCAGACAGCCTGTGGAACAGCCCTGGGCCACCAGAGGAGGAAGCCATGAGCTTGTTACCAGACTGTACCTGAAAGGGACAAGCTCACAGTACACAGGCAGCCTTTCCACACCAAGTTCCAGTGAGCCAGTGGCACGGGTCATTGTGATGGTGGCTGAGATGGATGTGGCTAGCATGGTAAGTGTCGCCATGGGGGTGGGATGCAACCATAGAGGGCTCCTGTTCATCACCTCAAAACTAGTACATCCAAAATCCGGGGAGAGGAGATGTAAATAAGGTCTGATCCATCTCCAAAGAACCTGAATGAAGGAGATAGAAGAGACTCATCAGCCAGGCACAGGTGGATCATACCTGCATTCCTAGCTACTCAGGAGGCTGAGGCCGGAGGATCATGGTGCAAATCCAGCCTGGGCAGGAAAGTCACCAAAAAAACCCAAAGTGAAGATGTGGCTCACGTGGTAGAGCACTAGCTTTGAGCAAAAAAGCTCAGAGGCAGCACCCAGGCCCTGAGTTCAAGCCCTAGGATTCACACACAAAGAGAGAAGAGAGAGAAAGAGAGGAAGAGAAAGAAAGAGAACAGAGAAAGGAAAGGAGGGAGGGAGGGAAGGAGGGAGGAAGGGAAGGAAAGAAGGAAGGAAGGAAGGAAGGAAGGAAGGAAGGAAGGAAGGAAGGAAGGAAGGAAGGAAGGAAGGAAGGAAGGAAAGAAAGATGTAAAGTCCTGTCATGTGACAAGGAAAGTTCAGTGAGACCCTGGCAATTGTACCAGGTGAAGAGAGGAAATAGCATTAAGTCTTCCCAACCAAATACTAGGAGATCCCGATACAGCCTTTGCAGTCAGAAGACACCCTGGTGAGGGCTACCGAGCACAGGTGATGGGCAAGCACCTGTGAGGGAGGCTGCACAGGTCCCAATGGCCCAAAAATTTCCCATACAAGGAGGATGGCTTGGTGTGGGGCCATTGCCAGGAGCTGGAGTACAGGTAAGGGAAGAAAGTTTTCCCTTCACACGGGGGAAATTCCAGGTCAGCCTTTCAGGATGGCTGCGGATTTCCTCCTCTCACCCTTGTGGGTTCACTCAGGAGCTGAGCACGGTGTGGTATGTCCCAGAGACAAATCCTTTCCTGGAGGAATGAATTCTTTGCATTAGGTTTGGGTGGGAATTGAGGGTATTTGTTCATCAAAGCAAGCCTGTTGTTGATTCATTGTACCCAGGTTCAGATTGTATCCTGTTTCTGGCTTATAATACAGGGTGGGTGAATTGTACCTCCATGCACCCCTCCACATGACTTCAGGGCATTGAGCAATGTGTTCTGTTTACTTCCTTATGCCCTTCAGCTTTCTGAGGACAGCAGGCAGAGGCCAAGCGGCAAGCCAGTGCTCACACACTCATTCAGGCGTCCTGTGTGTGTTGAACAGCTCCAGGGCCACATTAGCTCGGGCACAGTGGTCATCAACACACAGGGACCTGTCTCACAGAAAACATCAGTCTACTGGCGAAGCCAAACTGACCAATGACAGTGGTAACTGGGGTGGTGAAGTGTTATGTCACAATACTCAGTGAGATGCAAAAAGCCTCTTCGGGACGCTAGTGTTGTGAACTAAGAGATCAATAGGTATTCAATAAAGGGATGGAGGGGGGCTGGGGATATAGCCTAGTGGCAAGAGTGCCTGCCTCGGATACACGAGGCCCTAGGTTCGATTCCCCAGCACCACATATACAGAAAACGGCCAGAAGCGGCGCTGTGGCTCAAGTGGCAGAGTGCTAGCCTTGAGCGGGAAGAAGCCAGGGACAGTGCTCAGGCCCTGAGTCCAAGGCCCAGGACTGGCCAAAAAAAAAAATAAATAAAAAAAAATAATAAAGGGATGGAGGGGAGGAAGGTTCCAAGCAGAAGCAATAATTCAAGTCCCAAGCTAAGTGGAGGAGAATTGAAAAATGTCACATTTGGTTCTAAGACAGCGGACCTGGGTCAGATGGATGATGACAAGAATAAGGGTCAGACACAAGGAGACAATGGGGGTCAGATATGAGGACACCACTGGGAGGTCAGGTATGAAGAGACTTGAGGTGGGGCTGGCATGAGGGAAAGAAGTCAGAAGAGAGGCACAGACTCTGTTGGAGTGTCGGTGAGAGAGGGACCCAATCAGCTGGCCAGCAGGTGGCGATGTGGTCCCAGTGGAAGCTCTGCACAGCCCTTCTCCAGACCACAGCAACCCAAGTCAAAAGAGGGAAGTGCTGTGGGCCTCACCCCTGTAATCCTAGCCACTTGGAGGCTGGGATCTGAGTATAGAAATTCAAAGCCAACCCAGAGGAGAAACGTCTGTGATATTCTCGCTCTTGTTCTCTTGAGGTGATTTGGGATATTCCAGGTCAGAACCCCTCTAGGACTCACTGAAGGCAGACCCCCTCCCTCATGTCCCTGACCTTCGCCCTCCCCCTGCAGCCTCTGCAGGATAGCCCTGGCAGGAGCCCTGGGTTCAGCTTCACTGTACAGTAAACGCCCCTTTCTAGGGGGTGATGATGATCTGGCCGACCCAGGCTTTCAGTCAGATGTGCTGTGTCCTTAGTCCAGCTTAGGGCACCCAGCACTCGGAGGTCAGTGACCTCCTGGCATCTGTCATCTTGCGGGGTCCTGGCCTCCTCCCCTCAGCTGTTCTCATGGCTGCTGTGCTGCTGGGCTCTCAGTCTCAGTCTGTTGCACAGACACAGAGCGCAGTCCCTTGCACTAAGCTGAGCTCACCATCCCTTTAATGTTCAAGAGTCCTAAGCACCCTGTGTTCCCATTGCTGCTCCTGGGGCTTTATTAAAGTACGTTATAGGTACAGATTGGGCTTCTTGTCTGCCTTGGCTAGTGCTTTTGGCAATGAAAATGCAGTTGCAGGAAGAGAATAAAGGCAAAATAGCAAATAACCAAACAAGACTGTCTGAACATGGGCTGTCATGAAGTCAACACATACAATAAAATGGACAGTAACTGGGGAAACAAAGTGGGGTTTATTAGTAATTAAATAAAAACAAGGGGGCTGGGAATATGGCCTAGTGGCAAGAGTGCTTGCCTCATATACATGAAGCCCTGGGTTCGATTCCCCAGCACCACATATATAGAAAATGGCCAGAAGTGGCACTGTGGCTCAAGTGGCAGAGTGCTAGGCTTGAGCAAAAAGAAGCCAGGGACAGTGCTCAGGCCCTGAGTTCAAGCTCCAGGACTGGCCAAAAAAAAAATAGAAACAAGGGTATACTTACACTTCAACTTGGAGAGTGTTCTAATTTTTATAATAAATTTTTTCAGCTAAGAACACAGAATTGTTTTTAATTTTTTATATCTTGGAATTTTTCCTCATTCAATTTTAGTTTTATTCCTATAGGCTTTAGGCTTGTAGCATTTTGCAAAGTTCTGTTTTTTGCTATTCTGCTGCTGTGATTTTTTGAATTCCTATTTCTAAAGTGTAGTTGCTAAAATTGAGAAAAATCTGTGTATGTAAATCTCTCGTTTCCAACCTTCTTTGGGCAAATAGTCTCTACCCACAGATACATAGTTCACACTTGGCAAATATTCATGGAATGAAAACACACTAATCATTCAGTATCAATTCAATATCATACTGTTCTAGAAATATCTGTCTCCTCCCTCATGATAGAGCTTCTTGTGGGTTCTCCCAGAAAATGAGAAGGAGGAATTGATTTGACATGACTGAAGACAAATACATAAGTTTTATAAAGTTTGGGGAAATAATGTTTGAATCTTGATTTTACCACCTAAAAGCAGTATTAGACAAGTACTCTGGACATCAATTTCCTCAAGTGTAACTAGAGATTCAAAATGGCTTCCTCATGGTGGATCACAAAGGTTAAACCAGGTGAAAGGTAAAGAAATTTGAAAGCATCCTGGACAGGAAGCTCTCTGTATGTGTGGATTTGTGTTTCATGAAGCTTGATAAGTCCTGGGACATGTAAATGTGTGGGGCTTCCTACCCTTCAAAGACTACATGGTGCTGGTGTCACTGGCTCACGCCTGTAATCCTAGCTGCTCAGGAGTTTGAGACCTGAGGATCGTGGTTCAAAGCCAGCCCAGGAAAACCCTCCATGCAATGCTAATAATAATTTTAATCTTTCTAGTCTTGACTTAAGCATAGGTCTCATCTTTATGAGGTTGGCTTTTAAACAAAGATATACATAGGTTATCTTCTTAAGATAGCTTCCATTGATATACTAATGATTTTAATCAGGAATGATGTCAGGTGCCTTTTCAGCATTCCTAAGGATGAGAGTACCATTTTTTCTATAGAATCAGCCTCTTGTGCCTGGCAGGGCCCCCATGGGTCAAACTTGTCATGTTCTTTAGGTGTTCTGTTGACTCTTTCTGAGAATTGTTTTACATCAGTTTTCAAGGGGGGTTTCTTCTGTGATTTTAGCTTTTGTACATTTCTCATCAGTTTATTCATGCTCTATTAACTACTGTGGGCTGTTCTTCTTTCTATAGTTTGAGCAGGCAAAAAAGGAGATTGTCTGCCTTTTATGTGTTTGACATACTCTCCTGTGGCAGTATGGGATCCAGGTACTTCTTTAGCTCTTTGACAGAGAAACTGGACTGTTTTTCCTTTCTTTTTCCTTCTTTCGTTCCTTTTTTTAAAATGGGACTTGCTATGTTGTCCATGCCAAACTCCATCTCCAGGGCTCAGAGGATCAGCCTCAGACTCCCCAGGAACTACAGGTATGCACTACTATGCCCACCACCCTACTATGTTTTTGTTGTCAGCTGTTTGCTACTTTTCCTGGAAGGGGCTTGGACACTCCAGTTGTGTGCCTGAGTGCAGTCACAGCTCATTCCAAGCCAAAGTCTTAAGGAGCATTGTATTTTTGTTAAGTTCTCTTGCTTTTTTCCCCCTTCTTTTTCCTAAGAAAGACATGTCCCATCCCAAAGAGAAGTGGCTCCTCTGGCTTGGATCCCAGAACAAAGACAACACATGAAACAGCATTAATCAAAGGTACATCCAGATTACACATAATATGAGTGGGTAAACAAGCCTTTGTTTTCAAGCATTGGAGGTGTCTTTGAGATTTGAGGGTTATTTCTATCACCAAAAAAAAAAAGATAAATGGGATCTTATTTCCTATTCTGCAATGTAATTAACTTGAACTTCCCACCCCTCTCAAGCTATTTTTTTGGTATATTACATTCTCCAGAGATAATATATTTATGTCACGTTATACATTTACTTGCATGGACTTATGCAAAGTAGTCTGATGGCTTTCAAAAAGCTTTAATCTCCCTGTCATTTCTTCTTTTATCTAATTGTGTTCCTCCTTTCACTTGCTTTCTCTGTGATTATCGGGGACAAAGGTTGTATGTTTTCTCTCAAATGTGATGACTAAAAGATAAACATACATAAATAAACATGGGATCACAGACAAACATCTACATGGGTACAGTGTAATGTTTGAGAGGATTAGAAATTGAGAATGTGAGAACAACACTGGAATCCATTGCACCAGTGAATGAAGAGGACAAAACAAGAACATTGAAAGCTGTTGAGAGATTAGCAGGTAGCAGTTGGGAAAAGTCAGAGTGGGCAATGAGATCCATCTGACTAGAGAGCAGTAGATCTGCATGTGTGAAATGCCATGATAAAAACCCCTTGGAATAATTAACATTGTGGGCCTATGTGGACATGTCAAAATGAAATCCCCTTGCTAAGAAAAATAATAATTTAGATGTTTACACATACTTTGGATTCAAAAGTTGATGGTGGTGGTAGGGATGATATTAGGTGTGAACCCAAAACTGCATAGGTGCTATGCAGGTCCTGAGCCCTTAAGGCATTTTTATTTTGTGATTGTGCTATGAGATGATACGTTGAATTATTGCTACTCTGAGGTCCTTATTGGAAGTTCTCTCTGCTGCATGCCGTTTTTTCTCTGTATGTTCAATGAGAACTTGGAACATGCACATGTCTTCATGCATGTTTTTTTTTTAGTATTCTCTAACCTTACTTGTTAATCACCTAGTAGAATTTGAAATGACATAAACTGAAGTCTTTTTTATTCTTTTTGCCAGTATTAGAGTTTGAACTTCACTTAGTACCTTGTGCTTGCTTGAATGGTGGTCTACCATTTGAGCTATACCACCAGCCCAGCTTTCTCATGGTTATCTTGGGGAGTGCCCTTTTTTGAAATCAGAACTGACTTTGAACCACAGTGCTCTAGATCACAGCCTCATGAGTAGCTAGGATTGTAGGCATGAGCTACCAACACCAAAATAGTACTTTTTACTATTATATGTCTTTTTCTTTCATCATCCTCAACTTCTACCTCAAAAACATTTTCTACTTTTTACATGGTACACAGATTTCATGAATACTATACTTTTAATAATTTAACTGTGCATATAGGTCTTGTTTTTAGAAGGTAGACTGTACACTGCCTAATGCTTTTTTGTTCTGAGTTCTGCCTTTGTTCAACATGAAGATCATGGCCTTTGGTTCTTATTAAGTTTCTATGTTTTTAATCACCATCTCTTTTTTAATCATTCAATTTTTAGCTATTCCCTGAAAAGAGAAATTATATTTAATTTCAGAAGAATACTAGCTGGCTCACCCAGTAAACACATCTGTGTGTGTGAGAGAGAGAGAGAGAAAAAGAGACAGAGAGAGAGAGAAACAGAGTGACAGAGACAGAGACAGAGAGATCTGAGGTTCTGGAAAGTCAATGCCATGACTTCCTCTCTGCTGGTTCTCTGATGCCTTGAAAAATAACAAGCTTAATTGGTGTTTACCAAACATTGCTTGTGGAAGACTGATTTCTAGTAGAATGAATAATAAGCTAATAAACATTTTTGTCGTCAGAATATTGAATTTGGGGCAATAATACATCAGAAAAGTCCAACTTGGCTTCAAGAATATATGTCAGCATGTATAAGAGACTCTGAAGCGAAATTTTATAAAACTTTAATGTCGTCAGTTATATCCATCTTGCTAGGTTAAAATTTCCCTAAGGTTCAGTATTCCCCCAGCTTTATTACTTGACACCATCACATGTCCAGAGTTGTACTTCATCTTCATTGAATGAGTATGTGAATAAGTGAGCGCATGAGTGAAAGCTTCGTGACTCTAGGAGAGCACAAGTAAAGGAAAAGAAGTAGGGGCAAATCAACTCAGGACAGGCAGAGCTCGACATCAAGCAGGAAGTCGATTTCAACTTCATGAAATTGTGTCTTCTGGACTTTCTTAGAATCGTGCATTTGGTAGGCTTTAATTTAAAAATAAAACCCTGCATGCACATAGTGGGGGATCTTTACAAATGAGCTGTCATTCTTTCTTCTCCAGAGGTCAGAGAAGGAGTGGCATGCCCACTGATCATCTGACATGAACCATTTCCCAGCATTTTCAAGGGGAATCGCTGGAGGTCTGTCTCTCTGTCTGGCCTCTTGGGCCCATGGCAGGAGAGAATCAGAGCAGTAGCTTTGAGTTCCTCCTCTGGGGGCTGTCAGAGCGCCCAGAGCAGCAGCACCTTCTCTTCCTGCTGTTCCTGTGGATGTACGCCATCACGGTGGCCGGGAATCTGCTCATTGTCCTGGCCATCGGCGCAGACACCCGTCTCCACACTCCCATGTACTTCTTCCTTGCCAGCCTGTCCTGCGCGGACATCCTGTTCACCTCCACCACAGTGCCCAAGGCCCTGGCGAACATCCACACCCACAGCAGGTCCATCTCCTACGCAGGATGTCTGGTGCAGCTCTACTTCTTCTTGACCTTCGGGGACATGGACATCTTTCTCCTGGCCACAATGGCCTATGACCGCTTTGTGGCCATTTGTCACCCTCTCCACTACATGACCATCATGAGCCGGGGGCGCTGTGTGCTCATGGTGACTTCCTGCTGGGCCCTTACAAATCTTGTTGCCATGACCCACACATTCCTCATCTTCCGGCTCTCCTTCTGCTCCAAGAAGATCATTCCCGATTTCTTCTGTGACCTGGAGCCCTTGATGAAGGTCTCTTGCTCTGACACCCATGTCAATGAGCTCGTGCTTCTCTTCTTGGGAGGGGCGGTCATCTTAATCCCCTTCTTGCTCATCTTGGTTTCTTATATCTGCATTACTTTCGCCGTGCTCCGAGTCCCTTCTGCACAGGGAAGGCTCAAGGCCTTCTCGACCTGTGGCTCCCACCTGGCCGTGGTTACCCTGTTCTTCGGGACGGTGATCAGGGCCTATCTGTGTCCTTCATCCTCTTCCTCCAACTCCGTGGTGGAGGACACAGCTGCTGCTGTCATGTACACCGTGGTGACGCCTCTGCTCAACCCCTTCATTTACAGCCTGCGGAACAAAGACATGAAAGGGGCACTGCTCAGACTGCTTGGGGGCAAAATCTCTTTCTCCTAATGCCCATAACCTCAGACAATTCGAAGGCATCCTCTAGCCTCCTCTGGTGAGGGGCTTCCAGAGATTTCGCCATCAGACATCTCAGGTCTTAAGCCCAACACCGCGCCACTCCTCGACTCTCCTCCATGACTTTGATGTGATTGAGGAATGTGGAAAGTTGTTATATTGGGTTTTAAAGTCCACTTGTTATGAGTTTGCTTCCTTGTGCATTTATTTTTTAATCCTACTACATATTTGACAGTGGCTTCATAAGATTACTTTAGAAGCCAGGCACTGGTGTTTCACGCATGTAATCCTAGCTACTCAGGAGGCTGAGATCTGAGGCTCATGGTTCAAAGCCAGTTCAAGCATTGAAGAGTCCATGAGTCTCGCATCTCCAATTAACTACTAGAAAACAGGAAGGGGAGCTGTGGCTCAAAGTGATACAGCACTATCCTTGAGCAACAGAAGTCCAGGGACAGTACCCAGGCTCTGCGTTCAAGCCCCACACACAACCAAAAAAAGAAAATTTGGAGCTGAAAAATTCCTATTCCCTAGTAATCTTGCATCCTAACATCATAGCTCAACTCTTCGCTCACACGCTGTGATCCTGGGGTGAAGTCTGCTGCACTGTCAGTTGTATTAAAGTATAAATATGTCCAGTATGTCATGCCTGTGACAATAAAAGACTATGTTGCTGTTTATATGCTTGCCTTGCATGCATGAAGCCCTGGGTTGGATTTCTCACCACCACATACACAGATAAAGCTGGAAGTAGCGCTGTGGCTCAAGTGGCAGAGTGCTAGCCTTGAGCAAAAAGAAGCCAGGGACAGTGCTCAGGCCCTGAGTCCAAGCCCCAAGACTGGCAAAAAAAAAAAAAAAAAGAATACTACTCACAAAATTGTGGGGTAGGAGAAATTAGTATATATAATACAAAATCACTAAAATAAAGTGCAATGCATTCATTATGTAGTATAATATATACATATACAGCAAAATGGAACACAAATATATACCTAGTACAACAATTTTAAAGGGTAGTTGTATCAAACACTACATTGATAAGAAAGGAGATTGCACAACAGTGAAATGTCTCTACCACACCTGTTGGAATAGCCACTACCAACAACAGGAAATACTCAGTTTAGCTATGGTGTAGGGAAGCCTTTGCGGGAATGGTGTCTGGAAAGGGCCACAAGACCCCACTACTCCAAAGTGGAAGCAGGAAGAATAAAGTCTGTGGCCCATTCCAAAAATAAGCTGGGCGTGTTGGCACATGCCTGTGGCCCAACTACTTGGGAAGTCGAGATAGGAGGATCCAGATTCTAGGTTTACCCAAGCAAAGTTAGTATGATAAACTGGAACAAAAAGGACTGGGGCATGGCTCAAGTGGTAGAGTACTTGCCTAAAAAATGAGGCCCAGGAGTACTAAACACAAAAGGTGATGGTAGAGGTGGAGGGACTGCAAAATAACTTCTGGAGATCCAGAAATGTCTTGTTTGTTCTTTTAAGTAGTCTAAGTGCTCGTGAGTATTTGGTTTGTAAAAAACAAAAATAAAACTCAGCTGCTGCTGCTTTTCTAAAGCATAAACATTACTTTTTTCATTCTGTATATGATAATCATGTTATTTGGAGTTGCCACATGCCCCCCCCCACGTGTTAGTTCTTGTTGTTTTGTTGTTGTTTTGTTTTGTGGCAGTTCTGAGGCTTGAACTCGAGGCATACGTGCTGTCTCTGAGCTTTTGTGCACAAGGTTAGTGTTCTACCACTGGAACCACAGCTCCACTTCCGGTTTTTGAGTGGTTAGTAGGAGATGAGAGTCTGATGAGGACATTTTTTTGTCTAGACTGGCTTCGAATCACTACCCTTAGGTCTCAGCCTCCTGAGTAGCTAGGATTCCAGGATTGAGCCACCAGTGCCTCACTGGTTAGTTCTTGCTTTTGGAATCTTATTCCATTGTGTATCTACTTATCTGTGAATGAGTGTTGGATATTGTATTTCTAAATTATTGAGAGATAAATTGAGAGCTAGGTGATATTATTTGCCTCCAGACATATTTTGTTGTTCTTCCTTTTCTTCTTCTCCTCTTCCTCCTGTTCCTTCTCTCTTCCCTCTTCCTCCTCCTTCTTAGGACAGAGTCACTGTGTATCCCTGGCTGGCTCAAACTTGCCATCTTTCTGCTGGCTCAGCCTCCTGCATTCTAGGATTATAGAAGTATGTCGCAAGGCCTGGCAAAGAATCAACAATGTGGGGGACAGTGTCTTGTGTTAAGGATCAAACTCAGGGTCTCACCCATATTGGGCAAGTGCTTTCCCACTGATTCACATCCCTGGCACCAGTTTGTTTTACTTAGTATTTGAAGCCACTAGTGTTTGAGGTTTTCCAGATCTCCAATGACTCAAAATCCAGGCTTTGAGACATATGCTCTCTTTGTTTCTGGCTTATTCTTGCTCCTAGGGCAGCTTAAAGCATTGCTGTGCAGTAGTGGTTGGTTTCCTTCCTGTAAACAAAACTCATTTCCCTAGACTTTTGCCTCTCCACGTTAACACTGGAGCAATTATTCTCATTCACCTCAAGCTGTCTTGGGATTGTTTCCCCAAGGCCTCTCCCAAACTGATAAATAGGCTGATGTGGTCCCTTTTGGCCCCTGTCTGTGTGAATCTGGGATCTAAGCATCCGTTTGCAGATTCCCTGCACTGATTAGGGCATAAAGGACCTGAAGACAAAATTTAAGGCTTTTTTTTAAAGGATTTTTTCTCTTTTTTTTTTAATAGACAAGAAACAAGCTCCCTGCCTCCTGTTCTTAGGCAACAGGACAAGTCATCACCTTGTAATCAGAAAATAATGGATCAGAATCTTTTATGTTCTGACTGAAGTTTCATCCTATGTGATATAAAAGTAGAGGCAGAAGAACCAGAGCACTCTGAGAGCCACTCCAAGTAGTGGGTAAGATCTGAGGTGTTTCTCTCTCTCTCTCTCTCTCTCTCTCTCTCTCTCTCTCTCTCTCTCTCTCTCTTCTCTCTCTCTCTCCCCTTCCCTCCTCCTCTATCTCCATTTTCTCATGCACATACACACATATTTATGTATGAATGAGATATTGTATTTTTAAATTATTGAGACACACATTGAGCTAGGTGACATTATTTGCCTCCAAACATGGTATTTTGTTGTTCTTCCTTTTCTTCTCCTCTTCCTCCTGTTCCTTCTCTCCTCCTCCTCCTCTTCCTCCTCCTTCTTTGGATAGTCACTGTGTATCCCAGGCTGGCTCAAACTTGCAATCTTTCTGCTGCCTCAGGTAGCAGAAGATTCCTTCGAATCATGGAATTGCTCAATGGTTCTCCGAGTGCTCCATAGGCTCTGTCCCAAGAGATGGCCCCAGAGCCGCCCACCTGGGATGAAGGAAGACCTTCAGGATAAGTGGGCTTCCTGCTGAGGTCACATGGCTAGGGAACAGAGGGAAGCTGCCACGTTTGGGCCCTTCCCTCTCCTGCCCTCCCCTTCTCTCCCTACCTGTTCAAATCCCACAGTAGAGGGCTTGTGTCTCTCAGACCACCTGTCCACACCAGGGCCCAAACCCACTGACCCTTATGGATCAAAGGTGTTTCCAAAAATGTAAGCTCTGATCTGAATCACTGAATTACTGATAATAGAAACGACTCAGCTCTCATAACAGAGCCCATGCTTCAAGGAAAGGGATCCGAAAAATGGTTGCTCTGTTTTTTTTGTTTGTTTGTTTGTTTTAAGCATCACAGGTCATCCCGATACACACTGGAGTTTAGGAAACTCTTGGATGGATGACTAGAAAGCAAAGCTGTCAATTCCCCCTGTGCCCCTGAGGGTGCCTTAGCTTTCCCCAGCCCCCTCATTTGCCCCCCACCCTCCCTCCTGTCCACATGTCCCACTGCACCCTGAGCTCTGGTGAGCTGACCATCTAGGGAAGCCGTTTCTAACCAAGTCCTTTCCCTGTGCTGGGTGTGTGAAGTTCCTCTGCGTGGCAGGAGGGAGATGGCGGCCCAGTTCACCTAAAGCCAGGGCTGTGCAGGCTTGTCTCCGCCATCACGTCACACTGCCACGCTAGGCACACCCTCAGCCCGGAGCTACACTGGCAGGCTGCAAGAAGTAAATGAGCTTTGTGTAAGATTTAGTTAACCTTTGTTTACCGCCTGCCCCTAACTCAATGCTCAAACCTGCTCCAAAGCAATCACTCTACCTATGGGCTTCTGAAACCTATATGAATGCCTTCACTTCCTCACAGCCCGTGTGTGTGTGTGTGTGTGTGTGTGTGTGTGTGTGTGTGTGTGTGTGTGTGTGTGTGTGTGTGTTTGGGGGGGCTGGGGGAAGGGAAGAGGTGTTGTCCTGGGGCTTGAACTCAAAGCCTAGGCACCATCCCTTAGCTTTGCTTTGCTTTTTTGGTTAAGGCTAGCACTCAACTGCTTGAGCCTCAGCTCCACTTCCAGTTATTTTAGGGGTTAATTAGAGATAAGAGTTTCATGGTCTTTCCTGCCTTGGCTGCCTATGAACCACAATCTTCAGATCTCAGTAGCTAAAGTGAGCACGGCTTTCTGGCTGGTTTTGGTTTCTAATTCCTAACCTGGTCAGCCCCTTTCCCTTCTGCACTAAAAGCCTAGGATAACTCATTCCTGTGCTCTTTTCCCATGAGTTGCAGCTCAGAGCCTTTTTTTGGTTTCGGTGTTTGGTGGGGGTTTTATTGTGTTCCGTTTTGCCATGCTGCAGATCAAACGGGACTTGGAATATGCTAAGCAAATATCCCCCTAAGCAGCATGTCAGCCCCTTCCCTGGACCCTTCCAGGCCTAATAATTGTATTAGAATCTGGGCAGTATAGATCTTGTACTATAGCAGTTCAGACGTGGCCATCTCCTCTTCTGGGGCTTATTATTACTTACTCATCTATTTGTTGATCCACAGTCTACAAGTGCTGACTGTCCGGTATTGGAAGGGCTCTCCAGCCCACTTCCCCCCTGCCCTCCTTCCCTGGCCCTGCTTCCCTGGCCCTCCTTCCTGGCCTTCCTTCCCCAGCCCAGAAGGAGAAGGAGAGGGAAGGGAGAGAAGAAGAGAAAGGAAAGGAAAGGGAAAGGAGCAAGGAAGAAAGGAAGAAAAGAGAACTAATCCAATCAAAATTGACTCTTTTGAAGGAGTGGTTGTGTTTGTTTGTTTGTCTGCAGTTAGTGGCTGCGGTTCCACAGACACCGCCCCCCTCTCTAGCTCACCTCCCCAGTCTCCCTGGTACCATCATGAAATGCATGACCCCCACCCCCCCCAAGCTGGGCAGATTCTACTCCCAAGCAAATTCTTGGTGATAAAGCTCTGGAGCTGGGTGTGACGTGCAGGATCTTCTCTCGCAGTGAGCCTCTCTCCAAGACTGAGCTCCTGGAGGACAGCAGCAGCATGAGCGCCCCCCAGAGCCCTCTCCTGCCATTGAGCCTCCAGCTCTCGAACCTGGCCAAGGGTGACCAGACCCCGGCCTCCCCACACTGAGGGTCAGGCCAGCCTTGACCTTCTCTTGATCATCTATCTACTTAAATACCTGTTCTTTTGCCAGTTTCCCTTTGACTCATTCTCAGAAGCTTTAAATAATTTGTTTTATTTTTGTTGTTGTTTGGGTTGTTTTTTTAACAATGTTCACCAGCTCTACTGAAGAGTAAGTCCATGAATTCTTATACACTGGAAGTCAATTGCAAATTGATTGGAACTCACTTTCAAATTTAATGATCTAATGGTTCCCCCAGAAGCAATACGTGTGTGTGTGTGTGTGTGTGTGTGTGTGTGTGAGTGAGTGTGTGTGCCAGTACTGGGACTTGATCTTGGGGCCTGAGCACTGTCCCTTAGCTTTTGGCTAAAGATGAGCATTCTACCCTTGAGGCACAGCTCTATTCCCAGCTTTTTGGATGGTTAATTGCAGATAGGAAGCTCAGGGAAGCCTGGTACTAGTGGCTCACGCCTGTAATCCTAGCTACTCAGGAGGCTGAGATCTGAGATTCCAGCCTAGGTAGGAAACTCTGTGAGACTTAGCTCCAATCAACCACCAGAAAACCGGAATGGCACTATGGCTCAAAGTGATAGAAGGCTAGCCTTTAGTGAAAAAAGCTCAGGGAGAATGCCAGGCCCCAAGTTCAAACCCCCAACTGAGAAGAAAAAAAATTCATACAACATTGAAACTAGGAGTTTCTAGAACGATCACACTGCATAAACACTTGCCATGTTTATTTTATAGTCAGTGGTTGGTTGCTTATTTGTTTTAAGTTCAGGTTTGGGAGGTAGCTCAGTGGTAGAACACTGGCATAGCATGAGCAATGTTGTCCTGGATTCAGTCCTTAGAACCACACCAAAAAAAAGCATTTTAGAAGTTTAGTGAGCATTTATTATAATAAAGCAGAATAAAGTAGGGAGAAATAGGAAAGGGAATGAAGGGGAGTGGGGACAGAAGAATGGAGAGAGGAAGAGCAGATGAATATAGTTTTTATACTCAATGTACATGTGTGATAATGGAACCACACTACTTGAGGGGGATGGGTGCAGTTGGGAGAGATGGAGAAGAAAGATAGAAGGGGTGAGACTGTCCCAGATACATTGTACTTATACACTGATTTGTTGAATCCAAACGCTTTTGTAAAACTACATAAAGATAATTCTTTAAAAAGAAAGGAAAGAAGGAAGAGAAGGAAGTGAGAAAGGGAAGGCAGGAAGGTAGGCAAGTGGGAAAGAGCACCATCTTTTGTACAATAGGAATGGAGAAGACTCAAAAGAATGGTTCTTGGTTCCTGCTATTTATCTTAGAGATTTTATGTACCACAAGAATTTGAAAGACAGAGGACAGGGATCTTCTGTCTGTGCTGCCCAGTCTAGCTGGAACTCCTGGTCTCAGCAATCCTACGGCCTCAGCTTCCTGAGTAGCCAGGAGCCACGAGCTACCATACCCAGCTCTTAAGATTTTTTTATTATTTTAATGAACAAGTTGATGCGACTGATCTTCACATTCTTAACCAATTGAGATTACTTGGCGAGCACGTGTTTATTTATGTTCATGTTGCAGAAGAGTCAGGAAATGGATGGTGGCAACCAGAGTGGGGACTCTGGCTTCCTCCTGGTGGGGATTTCAGAGATTCCCGAGCAGCAGTCCATCCTCTTTTGGGCCTTCGTGTCCATGTACCTGGTCACCGTGGTGGGGAACGCGCTCATCATCCTGGCCATAGCCTCTGACTCCCGACTGTACACGCCCATGTACTTCTTCCTGGCCAACCTCTCCTTCACCGACCTCTTCTTCGTCACCAACACCATCCCCAAGATGCTGGTGAACCTTCAGTCCCAGAACAAAGCCATCTCCTACGCAGGGTGTCTGACGCAGCTCTACTTCCTGGTCTCCTTAGTGGCCCTGGACAACCTCATCCTGGCAGTGATGGCCTACGACCGCTACGTGGCCATCTGTCGCCCCCTCCACTACACCACCACCATGAGCCCTAAGCTCTGTGTCTCCCTCCTCGCCCTGTGCTGGGTCTTGTCTGTCCTCTACGGCCTCATCCACACCCTCCTCATGACCAGGGTGGTCTTCTGTGGAGTGCAGAAAATCCACTACATCTTCTGTGAGATGTATGTCCTGTTGAGGCTTGCATGTTCCAACACCCAGGTCAACCACATGGTGCTGATTGTCACGGGCTGCTTCGTCTTCCTCATTCCCTTAGGGTTCATGATCACGTCTTATGTGTGGATTATTAGAGCCATCCTCAGAATCCCCTCATCCTCTAACAAGTACAAAGCCTTCTCCACCTGTGCCTCCCACTTGGCTGTGGTCTCTCTCTTCTATGGGACACTGTGTATGGTGTATCTGCAGCCCCTCCATACCTATTCCATGAAGGATTCAGTGGCCACGGTGATGTATGCTGTGGTGACCCCCATGATGAATCCTTTCATCTACAGCCTGAGGAACAAGGACATGCACGGGGCACTGGGAAGACTTTTGAGGAAACCCTGTCAGGGACTCATAAAGGGGTAATTTGGAGAAAGTGGCATTGAAGATATGCAAAGGCATTGTCCTGCAGTTTATACTGCAGTAATGAGAACATCACTCCAGTCCAGAATCAGCCTGTGTGTTGTAGCGATAAACACACACACACATACACACACACACACACACGGAAGTCTCACCTGCTATCCTCCCCCCCACACACACACACACAAAAAAAAAACTTTGCCAGTCTGGTAATTAATAAAGTCCCATGAATACTAAATCTTTACAGGATTGAACTGGTCAGCGTGCCTGACAGGGCCACATTCTCAGCTACAGGCAGATACACTCCATTACGGTCTAAAAGTGTCTCTTGAGAGTTATCTTCCATCCATCAAGAGCATAGACAGTGAATGGTAACTGATGGAAGGGTTGGTCGCTGGGCTATGATGGTCTGAAGGAGATCTTGATCCTTAAGAGGTGAATCAGGAGAGCCAGGACTTGAGCTAGCTAGACTTCGGCAGACAATGGCTTTCAGGCTGTGGTAAGGCAGTACAGCCACTCTAGGCTGATAGCCAATGAGGATAGGAAGAAGGCGGGCCTTCCGCAGAACCAGCTAATGAAACACCGAGAGAGATCGGCCCTCGAATTTCCCGGTCTCCGGCCGCCGCGGGCCTTGTCCTCAAGTTCCGCGGGTTGTGTGCGCCCTCCAGTGGCAGCCTACAGAACTCTCCAGCGTCTCCTTGGAAACTAAAGTGTTGTCATTCTCTCTCTCCTCTCTCCTCTCTCTCTCTCTCTCTCTCTCTCTCTCTCTCTCTCTCTCTCTCTCTCTCTCTCTCTCTCTCTCTCTCTCTCTCTCTCTGGTTGTAATTCTCTCTCTGTTAATTCTGGACTAATTTTAGGAATAAATTAAAAGAACAACATGAAACAACCATTCATTACAGGACCACTACCATCTGATAAAACTCAACGTTGATAACTGATTTTAAAACAAAAATGAAATTCCCAGTAAAGTAGGAATTAAAACCTCATAGTAAAGACTCAGAAATACAGAGAATTTCACTCTGCAAAACACTGAGTTTAAGCACACTTATTAAAGTCAAGATGGATCCAAATACCCCAACTGTCACTGATTTTTGTCGCTGCTATTGCTCATTTATGCGTTTTGTTTTGTTGTTTTTGTGGTGTGCCAGTTACTGGAGCTTGAAGACTACCATTCTGCCACTCTAGCTTTTTGCTGGTTAACTGGAGATAATCGTCTCAAAGAGGGGATGGGAATGTGACTTAGTGGTAGAGTGCTTGCCTAGCTTGCACAAAGCCCTGGGTTTGATTCCTCAGCACCACATACACAGAAAAAGCCAGAAGTGGTGCTGTGGCTCAAGAGGTAGAGTGTAGCCTTGAACAAAAAGAAACCAGGGACAGTGCTCAGGCCCTGAGTCCAAGCCCCAGGACTGGCAAAAAAAAAAAAAGTCTCAAAGACTTTTCTTCCTAGGCTGGCTTCAAACTGCAACCCTCAGATCTCAGCCTCTTGAGTAACTTGATTACAAGAGTGAGCCACCAGAGTTCCTGAACACCAATGTGCCCACAGGGCCTAGAAGGGAGGGATCACATCTTTCATTAGGCTACTTTTGATTGGCTGTTTTCTGTTTTGTGGAATCTATTGGCTATCTCTTGCATCATTGTTTAAGTTTTGCTCTTGAGGGAACAACTCGAGCCATGGTTTTACATATCTATGTCCCATCTGGCCCATATCCTGGCCTAAACACACTTCCTCATTCCCCCTGAACCTGAGTGTTTCTCTCTCTCTCTGCCATGTCACCTTAAATAGAGGCCTCCTCCACACTCAAAACTCTGTACACAGAAAATCATATTTTCCTTCTCGATCCCTTCATACTCAGAGGTGGCTATATGATGGAATTGTAAACAGTGAACTATACACAGAAATAGATGCTAGGAAAGCTTGTCTTTCTTCATACAGACCCAGACCCCATCTCCTGGCCCTTCCCCATCTGGAATGCTGACAAAAGAACAGGAGGTCCAGCAGCCATTAGCAACCATGTGGTCACCAAAAGGGTGATGGATGGTGTACACAAAGAAAAGTGAAATAAGCCGAGTACGTGTGGCTCACACCTGTAATCCTAGCTGCTCAGGAGTCTGAGAGCTGAGGATTGTGATTGGAAGCTAGCCCTAGCAGGAAAGTCCATTTGTCTCTTATCTCCAATTAACCAGCAAAAATCCAGAACTGGAGATATGGCTCAAGTGATAGAGCACCAGGCTTAAGTGAAAGGCCCTGAGTTCATGCCCCAGGACTGTCAACATACACACACACACACACACGCACACACCACGAATGGCAGAAACAAGACAGCCAGTATCCTCAGGGATGAGATAGAATGCTCAAGGAAGAGCCACTCCCACCCCAGGACTAAGATCTAGGTCTGCCTGGTCTTGGGTTACTAGATGAGCGGAACTTACTAGAAACCCACTGGTGTTCCCTGGGAGGTATCTGATTAGAGGCACACCAGTGAGTGGAGCCACCTGGCCATTGAGGGAATGCGGGCCAGAAGGGGTTATTGGCAGGTGAAGCCTCTGACCATAGGATGCAGGCACTGCAAGAGCTGCTCCTTGAAGAAGCTGTGTGCTCTGTCAGGAGCTGGTTCTGAACGAGGTGCTCACCCAGCGGGAGCCAGCCCTTAAGATGCAGCCTGTGAGAGCCTGCCAAAGTTGACTTAAGAGCTTGCCTGCCAAGTACCAAAGAACCTGAAAGCAAACCTCTTCCCCTCCGGCTGGGTCTCCCTTGCCCCATCTACTGGCAACGTTTAGCATTACACCAGTGGGCAAAGAACACACTTTGTTATATATTAAAAGTTAACATTTAGATTCATTTTCCGATCCAGACAGTGAAGGGTAATTTAGTCCTGAGTCCACATCAGATGGTGTTAGGGAAGAGAATGAAAACTAAACAAAAAGTCACCACACATTTATAAAGAAAAGGCCAGTAACACAATAGTAAGAAAAGAAATACAACACATTCCACAAAGGGAAGACAGACAGACAACTGGAACCCATTTAAGGACTTCCTATATCAACTGGCTTCTTTATCTGATGACTTTAAGACTGGCAGTTATTCATCTTAATACATACTTGTCCCCTACTGGGTACTTTGTTACTTTACAAGTATAAAAGTACAAATATTAAATAGAAATTCAAGGCATGAAAAACATGGAAGAGAACAACTTCAAGTTAGGAAGGTGTGAACTGATGTTATTTTGGTGAATTGTAGTTGGATGTGGACAGACTGTAAGGTATTTTCACTGTGTGGGACATGTTGATGTAAGATACAGCCATCATCAGGATCTGTGCCTTCCTTATATTTGTGATGAAACTCTGGGCATTTCAAGGTCTCAGGTTATGATTCAGTCTGTTGCTTGTGTGGGAAATTGGGGTCACACAGGCATGGACTCCTTTGTAGAGTTAATCAAACTCTCTTTCTCCCAATACCATGATCAAAACTAAAGGCAATAAACTACCTCTCTTATAGGGAATTTATCTTTCTTATAAGACCTGGCACAGGGGCTTGCTGAGGATAAACCGTGCACTTAGTACTCCCCGAGTCACTGAGGGGTCCCCTATCAGTTTCCTATGCCTATTGCAACATTCCACCAACTTGGTTGCTAACGAATTCCTGCACTTTTTGTTTTCTCTTCTAGTTGTAGGGATGGAAGTCTGAACTCTGTTGTTTACAGGGCTGTGTCCTTCTGAAAGGTTTCGAGTGGTATCCTGACCTTGCTTTCTCTGGTTTGTGGATGTGACCAGCATTCTTTTGACCGAGGAGAACAGTATCAACTTCTCACTCAGACAAGTCCTAACTTGCCAATTCTTAGTTTGGTATTAAGATAAAAGTACAGGCTCATATCTGTGAAACTGGAACAAACTCCTCAATACAAACAGTGCAGGGTCTGTAAGTTCTCTTAGATTTTTTTTTCCCCCCTTTGTCACTACTGAGTAATTTCGGGTGACTTTATTAACTGGGAACTGGCCAGTTACAAGTTTTCCCTGCAAACGTACAAGGTCTTGAACATTACCAAACACTGATAAACATGGAAGGCTGTTGACCCATACAGAAGAAGATCAAGTATGTTGTTATATTAATAGACACTAGCCTCTACATGCCTTAAATGGAGGCAAATTCCTTAAACTCCCTTGTGAACTATGTACCCTGATTTCTTCCTTACAACAATGCTAGGTAGAACAACTCCAATTATCTATTTCTTGCAAGGAAGTGGATGCCAACTCGCTGTCTCCTTCCCTGTGTCTGTGTGTGTGCACGCGCACACGCCCACACGCGTGCCCACACGTGTACACTTCTCCTTGGTTTTTGTATGCTAATAATACACTGCAAACTTAGTGAAGTGATGTGTATAATTTAGCATTATTTCATTGTTTATCTTTTCATTTGTTGTATTGTAATTTTGTTTTAATTGCTTGATATCATACTTTTATGAAGATGACTATAAAATCATGTGCAAATAAAAAAAGAAAAGAAATATGAAGAAGCAAGAGAGAAAAAACTGAAAGCTGGGGGTAAAAACAGGCTCCCCACTTTTGCTGCCCTTTGGGGGGCACAGCGGCAACCTCATCCTTTGAGTCTAGAAAACATCTAATATGCTTATTTTTTAATCCTCTTTTTTTTTTTTTGCTTAAGCTAGTGTGAGATGGTTTCCAGTCCTGCAACAAAGCCATCCGCCATGACCAAGATGTAGCCTTCAAATCTTAGATTAAAATGTTAGCCCATTGATCAGCCCATAAAATGGATTATAGTTGTTTTCATCTGCTAGCATTTTATCTTTTCCTATACTTGGAGACACTCTTCTTTAGTGGAAAATTCTATAATGTTAAAAGAAAAAAGTGGCTGGGCACTGGTGGCTCTCACCTGTAACCCTAGCTGCTCAGGAGGCTGAGATCTGAGGATCACAGTTCAAAGCCAGCCTGGGCAGGAAAGTCCATGAGGTTCTTCCTTTCAATTAACCACCAGAAAACTGGAAAGGGTGCTGTGGCTCAAAGTGGGAGCAGAAGTGCTCAGGGACAGCGCCCAGGCCCTGAGTTCAAGACCCACAACCGACAACAACAACAAAAAATGATAAAGTATTTTCCATTACATTCACCATTTTCCCTCCACCCCAACACCCATTTCCCCTGCACCTTTCCTCAGATCTCCTAGTAGTGATACATTCTTAGAAAACTTAGCAATTAGTACTTTAGAACAACTCCCTTGGCTTGTCCTTTTTTAAAGAAAGACAGCGTCTTGTGGAAGGATCAGTAAGATTTTACCAATCCAATAATCCAAGCAAACTTTCCACTCTCTTTCCTGTGAAGCATAAGTGTGGCTTCTAGGACAATCTCGTACACATCTGTCTAGTCATTTGCATCATTTCCCATGGAGCTGGTTACGGTAGCGCTTGTTCTCATTCTTTCCTCTCAATAGGTTGTTTCAGGTTATTATTCCACTCGGGAGAGCCAATTGTCAGCTCGTTCTTTAGTCGATTTACTGTGTTACTAGTTTATTCTGCCTTGAACATCATTAACAGTGGGAACACTTCCCCCAAGGGGGTGAGCTGTGCTACGGCTCCTTCCGGAGGCTGTTCTGTGTCTAGCTTACACCTCCGACTACACCTTTCCTCAGCTCGTTCTGTTGGGGTTTAGAGCAAGAGGCTGCAGGGATATTTTGATTTTAATTGAATGTTAAGTTCTTTCAGTGTCTGGTTCCCCTAAACTGTGCCTGCTATGGGAGCACAGGAGTGTGGTTAAATAATAGAGAGGCAGTGCTCTAATGGACTCCAACAACGACTCACCAAAGTCACCTTTCAAGTTTGAAGAACCACTGGAGTCACTGCACACAGCCGGAGTCCCTGCCAATGTGCAGAGAGGGCTTGGGGCATCCGAAACCACCCACAGTAAAACCTGTGCCCCTTGTGGCAGGGAGCATCTGGCTAGCAAGGGGGAGGCCCTGAGTTCAACCCCTAGCGATGTGAAAATGAATAAAAGAAGTAAAATAAAATAATAGCCTCTCCTCATGGGCCAGGCAATGCAAAAGGGCTGGCTTCATGAAGGAGGGGAGACATCTGACTTGAGTGAGGGCGGTAGCTGTCAGCTTGACTGGGCTAAGAGATGTCCAGATAGCTGGTAAGCTATTCTTTCTGCCTGGGTCTTGTACCGGGTTGCCAGAAGAGATTAGCCTTTGAGTCCGGAGCCTCAGTAAAGCACCATTTTGCCAGAACAAGTAAGAATCATCTCATTCACTGAGGACCCAGAAGGAGCGAGCGGAATGAGGAAGGCACCATCTCGCTCACTCCACCTGGGTGACAGCCCTCATCTCCTCCTTCAGACATCTGCTCTCTGGGTTCCCAGGCCTTCAGACCACCATTGAGGCCACCAGTCCACCCGTTCTCCCCGTTGAGCTGGACTGGAACTACACCCCATCCAAGCTTCCCAAGGCTGCCCCTCTCCCATGGCTGGTGTGGCAGGGTGATCACTGCAGGCGCCTCCTCAGGCAGCTCAGGATGACAGCCTTGGATAGAAAACTCCCTGGTGGCCTTGTTGACATCTGAGCACTGCCCTGCCATCTCTGCCCAACCTCCTTTCCTTATTAGTTTATCTTCCATTCAGAGTCAGACTGGTCTCATGGACAACAGCTGTCCAGCCTTCTGCAGCTCCTCACTCCGCCTCTCAGGTCTTTCTCCTAACGTATTGCTTGGGCACTGCTCCTCAGTGCCCAAAACAGTGCTCTTGTCCAGACAGTCTCAGGTCTCTTTTCCCTCCCCCTTCCCCAACACTGTTGTGGATTTATAGGAAGACCTTAGAGGGTCATGGTGGGAGGGAAGACATGGCACCAAACAGGCAAAGGAGACTTTATTCCAAACTATTGCTACAGGAAGGGAGGGTTCTAACCCAGTTCAACACTACTCAGATTAGGGGAAGTTTAGAGCCAGTTTTCAGCGTCAGGGATGTGTCTTAGATGAAAAAAATACTGACAGAAATGTGGTTAGGTAACAAGGATAAAAGTCAGGCACTGGTAGCTCACACTTGCAATCCTAGCTATTCAAGAGGCTGAGATCTGAAAATCACAGTTCAAAGTCAACTCCAAGCAATAAAATCCCTGAGATTCTGCTCTCCAATTAACCACCAAAATTCTGTGGTTCAAATGATAGGGCCTGGATCCCTAGACTAACCAGGGAGCTGGCAGGGTGCTGGCAGGACCTTCCTCTCCTCCAGCCCTGCTCTCCCCCACCCCCAGGAAGTGTCCAGCCTTTACAAGGCTCCAGGCATAACATCCCAGCTTCCAGGAAGGAAGATTGAAGCCAGGAAGGAGCCTCCCTGAGGCACAGGGTGTTCGTGTGAAGGATGCAGCTGCACCTGCAGCCATGGGGACTGAGCAGATGGAATCTAAAACTAGTGAGCTGGGAAGTAAGGGCTCTGAGAGGCTCTGCTCAGCGTGGCGGCCACCCTCATTCCAGGAGGCTGCAGAAGGGGACTTCAGGACAGGGGTTCAAGCCGGGCCAAGAAACCACAGAGCTGCAGCACGCAGCTGACCGGCTGCTTTCCGGGGCATCCAGGGCTCCCAGTAGGCAGGAGCTGGCCTTTGTGTTAGGATCTGCCTAGCTGATCTGGGCCACAAACTGCAATGTGACATAAGCCCTTAAGTGAGATGATAATAATGAATCAGTGAGATGGCTAAACAAGACTAGAGTCAGTTCTGCTTGTTTGATTGATTGGCTTGTATTGAGGTTTGAACTCAAAGCCCTGTGATTGTTTGCCTTTTTCACTCAAGGCTGACACTCTACCACTTGAGCCACAGCCCATACCTGTAATTCTAACTACTAAGGAGGCTGAGATCTGATGATTAAAGCCAGACTAGCAGGAAAGTCCATTAGACTCTTGCCTCAAATGAACCAGCTTAAGAAAAAAAAAAAGCAGAAGTGGAGCTGTGGCTCAAGTGACAGAGCGCCAGCCTTTGTGTTGCCATTTTCTTTTTATGTAGCATGGATGAACTTTTTGAGTGCAAAGCACCTGACTCCATTTATCCCATAAGCCCTCTGTTTACACAATTGCATTTTTAGGAAGTAGGAGGTAACACATAACACACCTATGTATGTAAAACATGTGATCAGCTTACAATAAGTGTCAGCTGCTCCCATCACTATTACTGAACCTCCAGGGTTTTGTTTTGTTTTTTCCCAAAGCTTTTCCCTGTATTTAAATTCATTTTTAGCCTTATGCATTGCATCTGGTGTGGTGTAAGGAACTAGAGCTTGAACCTTGCCCTTGAGTGGCTTGCTTGCTCAGCTGGTGCTCTACCACTTGAGCCATGCCTCACGTCCAGCTTTTTGCTAGCTAGCTGGAGATGGAATTTCTCAAGACCTTTCTGACCTGGCTAGCTTTCAAATCTACATCCTCCAGGCCTCAGCCTCCTACGTAGCTAGGATTACAGGTATGAGCCAATATGTGCCTAGCTATAGATTATATTTCTAATAATGCATAAAATAAAATGCAAATCATAGGAAGTTATTTACCCAGGATCACAAAACCAAGTCCTTGAGCAGTGCTGTTCCTTGCCTTCAAATCTCTCTTAAGAAAAAAAATGTGGCAAGATCTTACTTCTAGATCTACAACCACACAATGCAAAGCAAAGAGCATGGACAAGCCTCATCATTCAAGAGGCAGAGGAAGATGGGAAGAGGGAGCATGTAATCTTGAGAGAATCTGTGAGGAAGGGAACCAGGAATTCCAAAAATAAAATGGGCAGAAGTGGGGGGAACAGGCAGGAAGGAGACCACAAATTGGGGGATATCAAGGATCTCAGACTTACACTTAGAGAGGCTAAGCAAGTAGGAATGAATAAAATATATGGCAGGGTGGACAGGAGGGAGTGGCGGGGGCTAGTTACATCTCACCCAAAAGGACAAACTCCACTGAGTTCTGACCAATTCATGCCTGAGAAGTAAAAGATAACAGTATCTGGTTTGTAAAAGGTTACAAAGAAAACCAAAACACGAGATTTTATGTACAATTGCTAGCTGCTTCTTTTTTAAATTGTGGCTAGTTTGGTTTTTTTAAAGCATCAATGCGTGATTCATAGAAAAGTTTCAAACACCTTTCAAACTCAAATAACATATCTTTTTTTTTCTTTTTTCTTTTTTTTCCAGTCCTGGGCCTTGGACTCAGGGCCTGAGCACTGTCCCTGGCTTCTTTTTATTTACTCAAAGCTAGCACTCTGCCACTTGAGCCACAGTGCCACTTCTGGCCGTTTTCTATATATGTGGTGCTGGGGAATTGAACCCAGGGCTTCATGTATAGGAGGCAAGCACTCTTGCCACTAGGCCATATTCCCAGCCCCACAACCTCCATGGAATGAAAAAAAATGAAGCCCAGACCTGGTCCAGATCATGCAAAGAAATCTCAACACTGATGGACACAAAATATGTTATTTATTGTCAATTTCTGCAAAGACACATTTAAGCAACAAAATATACATTTTTGTCAACCTTTGAGAATTTGTTTTATACATTAACAAATACAATATGCTACCATAGCAATAAATTAAATGTACACTATTTACATTACATAGGCAGAGACCTACAAATCACCTCCTCACTAAGAGGAAAGAAAGAAAGGGCCACTTCCAAGCTATATGTCCTAGCTTCTACTTGCAGAAATCTCTGACACAACACGTCAGCACTCCCCAAGCTGGGGGGGAGGGGGGCAGTGGTGGGGAAGGGGGGCACAGTGACAAGGGAGCATTGGCACACATACTAAGGAGTGGGGAAGGGGACAGCTCACAAAGACAATGGCAAACAAATTCCAGTCTCCCAGCCAACCCCCTTCTCCACAGGGCTGGTAAGGCACAGGGCAGAGCCACTGTCCCAGCAGGGTAGTGCGACTCTCAGCTGCCCTTGGCCCTAGCAAGTTGTCTTGGAACCTCCCAACAGGGCACATGGCCCAGATGAGAGGAGAGGGCACCAAGCTTTGGTGGGCAAGGGACTGGGGGTGAAGCTCGGTACAACACCCAACCACCCCCCAACCCCAAAACCAGCCTGTAGTACAGCCTTAACAAGCCATACTAAACCTTGCCCTTAGGAAGGGGCAGCTAGAAGCTGGAGGTGGAGGAAGGGCCACAGGTTCTGTGCCAGGTCCTTGCCCTCAAAGTCCTAAGATCTGCTAGAACCCCAGCCACTCTCCCCACAAGCTATGTCTCATGTGCTAAAACACAAATGCAAAGATAGTGTTTGAACTGGCACCGTAAAGGGTCAGGGTGAGGGCTATGAAACCAGCTGTATCCCCTTCCTTCTCTCTTGGGTCTAGGGCTTTATTAACCATCTCCATTTTTTTCCTGTGCTGATCCTTGAACTCAGAGCCTGAATGCTGCCCCTGAGCTTTTTCACTCAAGGCTAGTGCTCTACCATTTGAGCCACAATGCCACTTCCAGCTTTTTTTATTATTTTTTTTTCCAGTCCTGGGGCTTGAACTCAGGGCCTGAGCACTGCCCCTGGCTTCTTTTTGCTCAAGGCTAGCACTCTACCTCTTGAGCACCACTTCCAGCTTTTTCTGTGTATGTGGTACTGAGGAATCGAACCCAGGGTTTCATGCATGCAAGGCGAGCACTCTACCACTAGGCCACCTTCCCAGCCCCTTTTTTCTTTTTTTGAGTAGTTTATTGGAGATCAGAGTCACACAGACTTTCTTGCTAGGGCTGGCTAAAAACCACAATCCTCAGGTCTCAGCCTCCTGAGTAGCTAAGATTAACAGGCGTAAGCCACCAGCACCCAGCTCCTCACCATCTCCATTTTTAAGGCCAGATTTCAGCCTGAGCTAGGCTCTGGGTTCATCCTCAGCACTGTAAACAGAAGACAAAGGAGAAGGAAGAGGAGAAAAGGAAAATAAAGAATGGTGAAGAAGTGAAGAGTTATCTTTGACCACATTCCATGTTAACTTCAAACAAGGAAGCCTGGGTGATTGACCTCATCTTTGCCTCGGCCCCTGCCTCCATTGCAGACCGGGGCAGAAGGGCTGAGGTCACTAGGGAGCAGCTCACCATGCGTCCTTCGCTCCCAGCTTTCTTCACTAAGGCTGCACCCCCAAATAAGTTCTTCCCCCTCCTTGCATTCAGGGGTTCTCATCTGAATGGCAACATGTCTGGAGGAGATGCTAAAAGGATGCCAGAAGGACTGGGTGTCGAGATGACACCCACAAAGCTGAGGAGACACGGAATATGTTGTTTCCGGGAAACACTGTCTGACCTTCCTTGGCGTGGACAGAAGCTCAGGTTGAGGCCTGCCATCTTCAGCGAGTGGGAGGAGGTTCTGTTTTTAAGCATTAACAGAGCGTGAGGTGTCTGGGTACTCCAACGGTGCCCAGGAAGTGGAACTTCTTCGTTGAGAAAGGCATCTCCAGAACCAGAGGTGTGACCAAGAAAGGGGGAGCCCCTCATGGAGGTCACTGTGGAAAGGCTACCCCCCCCAAAAAAATGAGCACTACCTCCACGAGTCCACTCGCAAGGGTCCAGGCCCCACAGTGATGACAGAAAGACATTCTGGATCCAAACACAGGGGTGACTGGAGCTGCTGCCCCAGTTCAGAGGAGGGAAGAGGGACAGAAGGACAGGAGGAGGGGAAGAAGGGAGTGTGGCCTCTTGCTCAACTTCCAGCCCTGGAACCACGGCCAGGCTGCCAGCACACACTCTGGACACTAGGGGGCGGAATTCCTAGAGCTAGCATGGCATGACCCAGAGAGAGGGGCTTCTCCAAGTGCACCCCCAATAGCAAACCACCCTGGAGCCTCTCAGCTCCTCTGAACATACCTAGGCATCTTGTTGGCCAGCCCAGAAACAGGGGGCCATAGGAGGAGCAGCCAGATCAGTAGAGATGGGGGTATGAAGTTACCAAGTAGGACAGACTCTGATGTTGCATACATGACACCACCACCAAGCAACTATGAACCCTAGGTGCCCGGAGAGGTGAGCCAGAACTCCATCACCATTCCCAGAGAAAATGCCTGTCCTGGCGTTTGACCTTTCAGTTGCCACTGACAGCACAGCCAGGACAGCATAGCACAGCTGTGGGCAATGGGACGCTAGTTAGAACAGCCCCATCTCTGTGCCTGGCCTAGGAATGGTCCCTTTCCCTTCACCAATAAAGCGCCTAGCTGGAGATCTTGTCAGTGTCACCCAGCAGCCCCGTGCCAGCCCATGAGCACTTGAAGCCGCAGGACTTCTGGGGACCTGCTCTTTGGATGACCCCCACCTCTACATCCAGCAACACAACCGACCCTGCAGACCCAGGCACGAGAGGAGCCAGAGGGCTCTCCTTAGCACAAGCTGGCCTAGAAGGTGCCTCAGGCATGGCACCCCCCCCCCCCAGGACCTGGCTTGCAGGAATCCAACGGAAGTGACAACTACATGAGGACCTACAGCTGGAAATGAGCTTAAGAGGAGGTCTAGAGTTCAAGCCCCTAGACGTGGCCAAAGGTCACAAAGGTCAGAAGTGCCCCCTCACCGAGCCTCCTATAGAGGCCAGACACACAAAACTGCAGAAGGACAGGGGGCTGATGGCTCACATCTGTAATCTGAGCTACGTGGGAGGCTGAGAATGGAAAGGTGGTTGTACCAGGTCAGCCTGGGCAGAGAAGTTCCTGAGACCTCTGCTCCACCCATAGCTGGGCACGGTGACACATGCCTGTCATCCCAGGCTGGGATTGGGGGGAATCACAGATCCAAGCCAAAGCCCATGAAGCTCCATCTCCACAGAAGGAAGCTGGCTGCAACCGGTGACCAGCAACGACAAGAAGCCTCAAGTGGGCAAGATGACAGCTTGGGGAAGAGGGAGAACAAAGCTTGCTTTAGGAAGCAATCTAGCTCAAAAATAACCAGCAAAAACCAGGGCTGGAGGCATGGCTCAAGTGGAAGAGCGCCAGCCTAGCAAGCATGAGGCCCTGAGCTCAAACCATAGTACTATTAAAAACAAAAATTGCTGGAGACATTGTGTCCTTCTCCTCACCTAAGTTTGACCCACACAGACTGGGCTGACCGGAACCTGCCGAGTCCTCCCCCACCATACCTCTCCCTCTTCTTAGGCAGTGGGTTTAAAAATCTACATCTTCCTGGAACTCCACAACCCAGGGCCCTGGTGAGCCCTCACCCCGGCTGCATTCCCAGTGCAGGCTCATTTGCTTGCCCTCCTTCCTCTGCCACCCTTCATGGAAAAATCATTTGCCCCAAGGGGAGTGGTGTCCCAGGGACTCTCCCAGAGCAAGGACAATCTGGAGCCTGTGAGGAGTTAGAAGTCTGGAGCCATGGAGGACCATTTGGAGGATGATGGGAATCTCGGCTCCTGGGAAAGCAGCCCCCCTCCCCCGACTGCCACTAAATGCATGGGTAGTGGCAGAGCTCCTGCCACATCCGGGAAGGCTCTGCTCTGTGGCCCAGGGGCCCCTTACCACCTGCAGTCAACTCTGCCCTCTCCCTTACCGCTGCCTCTTGTCACTGAGGCAAATGAGCTTCCCAGTCTGTGGCTAAACTCCCCGGGACCACCACCCCCACCCCTCCCCTTCAACTCTATTTCCTGCAGACACAACAAGATGACAAATGACCCAGACAGACATCATCAGGAGTCAGGAACAGGGGGACCTCCAGGAAAGAGGCCTTGTCCAGAGACCGAGAGGGGAGCTGTGTGTGCGGGGTTGGAGGAGCTGGCCGGGTGGGACATGGGGCAAATAGCTGGTCCATTGGGCAGGTGGCTGATGGTCCAGCGGGCCCGTGGACAGCGTAGTGGACGGCGCCCCAAGTGGCTGGAATGAGCCTTCTGTAGGACAGAATCGAGGCTTTCCTGGAGGAGACAACAGAAAGAAGATGGTGAGCAAGTACTTGGCAAAGGAAGGATCGAGAACAAATGCAAGTGTGGCCAGCTGGAGGGAAGAGTGGGGTACAGCTCCACTACCTCAGGATGAGAAGGGTACTGAACATGAGGGTTGCGGAAGTTGGGCATAAACATTACTTAGGCAAGCAGAACCTTAAAGGCCCTGGCGATAGTGGAGGTGGCCGCATTCCCATTCCCTTCCCTTTTTTTTTTCATACCAGTTTAACAGCAAGAAGGATCAGCTGTGACCTTCCCCTGGGTCCCATCTGTGACTCAAGCCCCAAGAGCCCCAGGGGAGTTGCCACTGGGGCTCCTAACTCCACTAGCAAGAGTTCAGGCCTCCATAGAGCTGAGTGGGCTCAGCTGGAGCCTCCCTCGGGCCAAGCCTCCAGGAGGATGTCCTCCAGCCTGGAGCCTTGAAGTAACACCCAAGGAGGGAGAGGCTTACCTGCAAAGCAAGTAAACTGAGGAATTCCTCCCTCCGTGGAGGGAAATGGGCTCTGAGGCCCCTTCTGCCTGTTGCAACAGACTCCACGTTGGGGTTGAGGGCCATTTACTGAGATCGCCCCAGTTCCACAGGACAGCCCTTCCCAGCCACACCAGAGCCACTGCCCGCTTCCCTCCACAGACCTGGGGGAGCCCATCAGAGAGGTTTCTGGGACCGGGCCAGTCTGTGGCCTCGCCAGCTGGCCATCATCAGGTGATAAAGCCACCAGCTCCTAAGGAACACACTCCCCACTCGAGCCCACCACAGGACACACACTCACCTGGCTCAGGAGAAGGAAGCCTCCTTCACATTAGTGACCCTGTTTCAAGAAACATCCATGCAAGACATTTTCAGAAGCAGACAACTGTGAGTTCCCCCTGTTGTTTCTGTGGAGGGTTTCCAATGATGGGGGTGGGGGGCACTCTGGAAGGAACTTGGGGCCCCAGGAGCAGCAAAGGCAGGACCCTGCCTGAACCATGTGGGATACAGACAGAATCCGCCCCCCCCAGAGAGTTCTCCTTCCCTGTCTCTTCAAGGGACCCCTCCCCTATATGAGACAGGCAGCCCACTCTCATCTCCCTCTCTCCCGCAGTCCATAGGAAAGAAGGCCAGCTTTCGGAGGAACCTGGGGTGTGGGACGTGGAACATTTCCCCTCTGTCCCCCCCTCCCCACCTTGCACCGGATCCTCACCGTACTGGAGCCAGCGTGACTGAGCTTATCAAAGCGAAATTTCAGGTTTGACCTCGGGGAATTTCTGCTCTTGGCATCTAAGGAAAGAAGACCCAAGGAAAGGCAGTCACTCACGCTGGAGGGGGAGGTCTGGGCAAAGGGGATGCCGCCCTTCATCAGGATGTTCTGGCTGACCAGGACTCACTCACCAGCCAAGGCTAAACTCCTGCAGATACCATGTGCCAGTGATTAAACCCAGCCATTGGTTTCCTTTTTGGCAGGCCAACAAAGAAAGTCCTGAATTTGACCTCGGGAACTTCATGGTTGCCATACGGGCAATTCCATTGCTCCTCTAGCTCTTTCCTCCACTGCTTCTCTTTGAGATGCAATCTCATCTCCTGCCTAGGTGTGCACCTGGACTCCAATCTGCCTAGTTGAGGCTTACACAAGGACCAGTGTGCACCACCACCCCTAGTATCCTTCTATTGAGATGGAGTCTCCTGGACTTTTCTGCCTGGGCTGGCTTAGAACTATGATGCTCCCAATCTAGTGTCCTACGTAGTTTAGGACAACAGTTGCAAGTTGCTGCACCAAGCTACTGGTTGAAAAATTAGTCTCCTGAGCATTTCTGCCCAAGATGGCCTCAAACAACAATCCTCCCATTCTCATCCTCCCAAGTAGCTAGGATTACAGGTGTGAGCCACTCTCACTGGCTCCAAGTCATTTTAAATATTAAATTACATAAGCTTACACGTAGGTAAATTATATTCAAGAAGGCTTATCATTCATCATTTCCTCTCACAGTTGTTGCAACTGAGAGGCAGAATACACTGTGGGAGTGGGCTGTGCCATCTCCTCCCCACCCCAGCCCTGTCTTCAGTGTGTCACGGCTTGAGATCTGCCACAGAAAGAGAATCAACACCACCTAAGCTGGCAATCAGGGCTACAATCAGGGATTCATTTGCTTCTTTGTTGTCTCGACTCCAGAAACTAATGGAGATGGACCCCGGAGGCTCAGGCCTATAATCCTAGATACTCAGGAGGCTGAGATCTGGAGGATCAAGGTTTTGTAGGCAGCCTGGGCAGAAAAGTCCTCAAGATTCCATCTCCGAA
The DNA here is from genome assembly GCF_023159225.1 of Perognathus longimembris pacificus. Taxonomy (NCBI): domain Eukaryota; kingdom Metazoa; phylum Chordata; class Mammalia; order Rodentia; family Heteromyidae; genus Perognathus; species Perognathus longimembris. Next base: position 15,610,526 of record NC_063177.1, read on the forward strand.
ATAACCAGCAAAACGGCAAGCTGGTGGTTTGGCTCAAGTGGTAGAGTGCCAGGCAAACAAGCAAGGACTGCTGCTTTCCCTGACACCCCACTACCCATCCCAAACATCCTCTCTCCTTGATGTTCTCTGGCACACTCTGTGCAGGGCCCCTTCCACACCAACTCCCACCTGTCCTTCCTACCCCTCAGTACACAGCTCAGTACCAAAACGGGTCTTTCTCCACGCCAGTCATTGCCTTTCCCCTGAAGAGCCTCCAGAGGTTTCCAGTACCCACAGGACAATGCCACAAACCTCACCAGGGTCTCCAGGCAGCCCACCCGAGGTGGCTGCAACCACTCTCCTCTCTCATGCCTCCCCAGACGTTGCATGGTTCCAGAACACTCTTCCACTCACCCCTCTAGCCTTCCCCCACGCTGTCCCCTGTCCCTTGTGTGATTCAGTCCATTGCAGGACTAGCAGCCCTGGGTAAGTGTTGGGTGGGGCAAGGGAGCAACCAAGAAAGCATGTGTTTCTAACCACACAACCCTAGCTCCTCCACTACAGGTTCCTCCTTCAAAGGACTCAGTTCACTGAGCCTCAGTTTCCCCATGTGTAAGGAGAAGGTAAGAGCACAACCTTTTAAAGCTTGATGGACAGACAGACAGGAGTGAGCTAGCAGAGGTCAAAGCAGGAATGGCAACCGGCCAATTGCTCCTGCCTGGGGCGCTGTACCCCAAGAACAGCTGTCAGGCCCCTGGGGCCACCTACCTAACCCCCACTGACCTGTAGGACTCCGGCTCATGATGATGGGAGTGGCGGTGGCCCCTACACTGGGGCTCTCGCTGCTCGGAGATGGGCTGTAGACAAATACCTCCTGCTTGAAGGGTGAGGTTGTGGACGGCTGGCTGCTCTGAGGAGAGAGGCCGGGTGAGCAAGGCTGGGTGAGCGAGGCCAGCACATTGGCTGCCCATGGTGGGGGGGGCCAAATAGACCTGAGAGCGACCCTCCTAGCCCTGGAGAGGTGCTGCTCCCCACCTGTCCCTACTCTCTCCTTTCTGCTGCTCCCACCCCGCCCCCTCCAGGAAGGGCATCGGTCACAGCCCCCTGGGACCTTGACCTTGTCCCCTCTCAAGCCAGGGTCCCATGGCAGGGACAGCACCCAGATGGCCCTGGCCGTCCCCTGAGAGACACTCCACATTCAACCACTGCCCCCTGCAGGTGGTGACAGCCGCCTGGGCCACCTGTGGCCACCTGTGGCCCATGGCATTATTCTTATTGAAGCCACATGGAGCCAGCTAGGCCCCAGAGTGCTGTCGCCAGCAGGACAAGGCACACCTACCCCACTGTCACACTCCTCCATGGCCTCGCCCTCCCCTGCGGTGCTGCTGAAGCTGCTGGTGCTGGAGGAGGAGCGAGAGATGTTGGCACGGCCATTCTCTTTCAACTTCATGAAGGGCCTGTGTGGAACAGGGCACAAGGCAAGCAAGCCCCAGTCACAGGGGGCACTAAGGTCTTCTCAGGCCTCAGGCCCTCCCCAGACTTAGAGCCAAACAAGCCCAGCAGAGATCAGAGTTTGCCCACAGTGGCTCCCTTTATGTTCTAGAGAGTTCCAGAAAGTTCCAGAGGTGAGAGGTGTCATTCTCTGTTTGCCTAGAGGCATAGGGCACATTCAGGACTCCAAATAGCAAATGCTAACCTCTCTCTCCTTTCCCTCCCCCCGCCCCCCACGCTTACTTCTCTTTATTGGGGCAGATTTCAGGAGAGCTGGGGTTCGATGAGGTCTCAGACTTTATCTCCTGAGAAGAATGCCCGCCATCCGGGGTCTTGGGGGTGCTGGAGACACTGTCACTGTGAGAAGGGATGGGAAGAGGAGTGAGTGAGGTCATGGAGGAAGCCCCTAGGCCCAGGCCCACTCTAATCCCCAGACAGAGCGCTGATCACAGGGCCCCATGCCTTCTACACAGTGTGGGTGTGGAAACTTCCTTCCTCATCCAGGCCCCCAAGACTGCCACAGACCACAGGGGCTACCTGGCTCCTGTAGTAAAGGCCACACTAGGTTCAGAGGTGAAAGCCTAGAATCACCAAACCCCAACTCTGGTTTGATGGCAGAGACCATGCGCCATTCACAGGTGCCAAGCATGGACCCAATACTGGCTGTCAGGGACATGATGGCTCTGCCCTTGAGGTAGTACTTTATATAACTTCATTATTGAGAAATAATACACGTGGCACACAACTCAACTAGTGAGAGTGGACAAGTACATGGTTTCTAGAGGGCTCACAATCATGCAGTCATCACCATGATCTAATTTTAGAACATTTTTAGAGCATCTAAAAAGGAACCCTGGCCCCATTTACAACCACTGCCCACCCCCTGCCCTGTGGACTTACCTGCTCTGGACTTTTTGTGGAAATAGGACCATACACTGTTTTGTGGTCTTTGATCTTTTGGCTTTTTCTGTTTATGTGGTACTGAGGAATCGAACCAGGGGCTTCATGCATGCTAGGCAAGCACTCTACCACTGAGCCACATTCCCAGCTACGCAATATTCTCAAAGTTCACCTACACTGTAGCATGCATCAGTCCCTCAGCTGTCTGTATTACAAGAATATTGTGTTTTATGGGCAGAATACATTTTATCTATCTAGCTATCAAGTCATGAACATCCAAATGTCTTCTACTTTGGGCTACTATGCATAATGCTACAGCAAATGTGAACTAGTCAAGCTAGTTTTTGTTCCTTTGCTTGTTTGTGTGTGTATGCCAGTAGTGGGGCTTGAAGTCAAGCCCTAGGCTTTGTCCCTAGGCTGGAGCTCTACCACTTGAGTCACTTCTCCACTTTTGGTTTTTTGATCATTAATTGGAGATTGAGCCACTCATGGGTTTTCCTGCCTAGGCTGGCTTTAAACTGTGATCCTCAGATCTCAGCCTCCTGAGTGGCTGGGATTATAGGCATGAGCCTCTAAGCACCCTGGGCTACAAGTTTGTTCTATTTTTATTTTGGGGGGCTGGGGCTTGAACTCAGGTCCTGGGAGCTGTCCCTGGGCGTCTTTTGCTCTACCACTTGAGCCACAACTCCACTTCCAGCTTTTTTTTGGTAGCTTATTGGAGATAAGAGTCTCACAGACTTTACTGCCTGGGCTGGCTTTGATCCATGATCCTCAGATCTCCATCTCCTGAGTAGCTAGGATTACAGGCATGAGCCACCAGCACCCTGCTGTTTGTTTGTTGTTTTTTATGGACCATTGCTTTATTCTCTTGGGCCTATAACTAGGGGTGGAATGACTGGCTCCTGGGGTAACTATTTAGCCAGAACGCTTTCCAAAGCATTTGCACTATTTTAGACTCCCACCAGCAGTGAGCAAGGCTCCCATGTCTCCACATCCTCTCTAGCCATTTCTATGATGTGTCTTTATTTTTTTAATCATAGCTCCCCTGGAGATGCTCAGGGCCTTGCTGCACTTTTGACAAAGTAGCTGATAAGCTGTCAGCCTCCCCCCCCATCCCCCCCCCACCCCAACCACTATGCGCGACTTGTCTACACATCTGGATAACAAAGGCAATTTCTTCCCTCCTGGCTTTGCAGCCTCTCCTCCCCTCTCTTCCCAGTTGCCTTCACCAGCTCTGTCCTCCACTTGACCTTGAACACTGGGGTTCACACATTCTCCTTCTGGATATTCATTTCCAGTCTCCCCACGGTCTCTGTACCTCTGTCCTGACGCTGCCCCCCCTTCACTTTCACCAGGCCTGTCTTGAGAGATGAAGAGCTGGGTATCTCTGCTGACTGGCCCAGCACACCCCTAAGCAGGCTCCGAACACAGAATGTGATCGTCCTCACCAAGGAGGAAGGCATGAGTACAGCCACACCTGTCCTGCATGCCAGCTCAGGGGGTGGGATGCCACCCATGGCTTATAGCCAGAGAGCTTGGAAACCCAGAAGCCAACCTAAATGTCTTCCTTTCCCTCACAGGACCATGAGCTCCTGGAAGGCAGAACATGTCTTTGATAGCAACCCTCTGAGCACATAGCACCATGCCTGGCAAAGGGCAGGCACTCAATAAAGCTGCTTGATGAATTAATGGACAAGTGGACTCATCTGGGCCCATTATATGATTATAGTGCACGCCTATAATTCTAGCTATTTGGGAGGCTGAGATTGGGAGGATCATGGTTCAAGGACAACCTGGGCATAAAAGATCATTAGACCTCTTCTCACCCGAGTTAATGCAGTTGCATGCACCTATTATCCTAGTTACAATAAGAAGCCTAAAATAGGTAGATCAGGGTTCAGGTACACATCCAGGCAGGAATCAAGACCCTACCCAAAATTAACTAGCACAAAAAAAAGTTCTGGGGACATGTCTGAAGTGGTAGAGCACCCAACAAGCAAACCCAAGTCCCTACATTCAAACCCCAGTACTGCCAAAACCAAATATATTTGTTTTTAAAAGATAAATGGGAGATGGGTGCTGGTGGCTCACTCCTGTAATCCTCGCTATTCAGGTGACTGAGATCTGAGAATCACAGTTCAAAGCCAGCCCAGGCAGGAAATTCTGTGAGATGCTTGTTTATACTTAACCACCAGAAAACCAGAAGTGGCACTGTGGCTCAAAAGGGTAGAGCAATGGCCTCGAGCAAAAAGAGCTCAGGGGCAGCGTCCAGGCCCTGAGTTCAAGCCCCAGGACAAAAAAAAAAAAAAAAAAAAAAGTCAAATGGGCTCATCAATGAAAAGATCATCCTAAAAGCCCAATTAACTCTACCTGTCAGAATCAGGGAAGGCTTCCATGACAGGATGAGAGGGGACACCTGGAGCAGGGATGAGGGTGTAGCTCACTGCTGGAGCCCTTGCCTGGCATGCATAAGCCCGTGGGTTTCATCTCCAGCACAGGGGATGGGAAGGAGAGCACGGGACACACGCGCATGTGTGAGGGAGCATTGAAAAACAGAAGACAAAGAAAGACAGGCAAGGTTCCAGTGTGGGTCACAATGCTACACACACAACTTCAGAGTTGCATGCTGGGAAGGGTCAACTGGAATCCAAGGATGACAGCTGTGTGGGTGATGAGTGTGCAAGCTGCCAGAAGTGTACATGTGGGGCGGGGGGAGAGGGGGTTGACGAAAGCCATCTCCCAACACTGAGAAAATCTCTCAAGAAGTAGAAAGCTAACAAACCGCAAAACTGGGTGGCATTGGGGTCCCGACAGTTACCATCGTGTCCGGCTGTCCCCAGGGCCTTCAGAGCCTGTGTGCAGGCGGGGAAAGAGCCCCGATCGCCGTTTGATGGGGCTCCGAGACTGGTTCTTCACGGTGGCCGCTGCCACGGGAGGCTGCCAATAAAACCACCAGAGTGAGTCCACACCCCCAGCCCAGGTCCCTTCCCTCTCCTCTCTGGCCTACCCCTGGCTCCTGGTCAGGGGGTGGGGGCCCAGAAAGCAGAATGCGGCTGACAAGCTCAGAGTCAGTCATTCGCGGGCCTTTTCCTGGGTTCTTAAGCCTATCCTTTGGCCCTGGTCATGATCCAGTGAAGAGGAGCAAAGATTTGGGACTAGCACAGGGAGTCCTCACAATGAAGAAAGGCAGGAAGATCTAGAGGTCACAGACTGAGAAGCCCAAAGCTAGAGAGCCCTTGGAATGACCTGCTTCAACCTCTCACTGAACCAAAAAGGACCAGAGAACAGGGAGATTTGGTTAAGGTCAACTAACAGATCACTGGCAGAATGAGGACTTGAACCCAGAGCTCCTGGCTCTCCACCACTGGATGCAGGCAGTGGTCACAATAACAAGATGGGAGGAGAGGTGCTGAGCCGGGTCCACTTGTTTCAGTGAACAATGGGGCATCAGTCAATCAAAGCTGCTGCTTCAGACGTTTGCCTGGCCTCACAGGGGGACAACAATGGGAGAACAGTTTAAGGAATGAGAGATGGGGGCCTAGAATCAATATTAAGAGCCTTCTGGGCCTCTAACCCAGGCCTCATCCCTGTGCTGGGTAACCCATTCTGCCACAATGTGCTATGCCATCTTGGACAAATGACAACACTCTCTGGGCCTCAGATGCCTCAAGCACAGAATGAGGAACATCACCCTGCCCTGGCCCTTTGGGGATAAACACAATAATAGGTATAAAACTATTTGGTGAAAATAAATTAATTGTGCAAGGTTGTTTATTATTTCTAAAATTCGTATCAGGGTGACTCTGTCCTGTTATTGAGAAGAAGGAAAGGAAATAGTAGGCTATGCCTGTTCAAAGTCCCTCTGCCTTATCGTCACACCAGCTCTGTGTTCCCTACCTGCCCAGCCCCAGGTGCAAGCCAGCCAGACGCATGCCTGCAGACCCCAGGGCCCTCTCTCCTGGGGGGGGCTGTGCCCACAGGGACAGAGAGGGTAGACCGACTCGGGCAGACCTAGCTATCATCCCAGATCTTCAGTTTGGCTGGGAGGCCTTCAGCAAGTTTCTTAAACTCTCTGAGAGCCTCCTGTTCCTCCACTGTGGAAAGGAACTGGATGCAGCTCCTGCTCCACACATCCAGCAGCAATCAGGCGAGATCTAGTGAGCTCGGGGCCTGGTTGCTCAGCAAGCTAGGGTGGCCACTGTGTGCCTGAACAATAACCAGCGAGTCCACAGGGAAATGCACCTGGAACCATTCTGCAAGGCTGGTCCAAAGAAGAAGGCCCAGGTATTAAGGAAATTGAGAGAAAAGGATGAGAGGGCTGCTAATCCATCCCAGTGCTGCAGCCCACTGAGAGGGAGGCTTCATCTCAGAGGGCCGAGGCTGGGTCCCACCCCAAGCAGCCTCAGTGTCTCTCCATCATCCAGCTTGCCCTCTTCAATCCACCTAGCCAAGCAATGGGTGGGGGTGTACTTCCTCCGAAGGTTTTGGGGGAACCCTCCACCAGCCCTGGTGAGGCCCAGGGCCCACCACACTCACCGAGAAGGTGGCCTTGGTGAGCTCCATGCTGTTGTGGACGATGCCCCCACTGAGGCTGCCGGGGATGCCCGCACCATGCGCCTTCCTCTGGCTGCCCACCATGGTCTCCATGGAGTGGCTGCGCACACGGATGGCCCTCTATGGGGACAGCAGGAGGTGACAAAGGCTCCCTCTGGATGAGGACCTTGTCTTTGCCATGTATGTGCAAGTGCACACACACTCGCATACATGTGCATAAGCATGCCCACATGTGGATATGCACGCCTACACACACACCCAAGTGCATAATACATGTACATGCACAAACCTACATGAGCACGTATTCAGTCACACTCATGCCCAAGCATGCACACACACAGGTATGTACATATTCACACAGTGCACGCATGTACACACTCACACACATGAATCTCCAATTGTGTGTGCTCATACATGAGTATATGTGTGCTCGCATGTGAGTCTCTAGCACATGTAAAGCGTCCCCCCACATTCCCATGTTCTGACAAGACAGAGCACCAGGCAGAGGAGTCTGAGGGCTCAGTGCCTCCGCACCTTACACACCAAGGCCACTTGTAACTATGACAGCCCTGGAGGTGAGACACCAAGAATGAGGCGAGCCCACTAGTCTCATAGCCCCTGGGGTCATTCGGCCTCTCTCTTCTGAATCAAAGATGCCCCTGGGGGTGAAGTCATTGCCTCTCCACTCTCTGGACCATAGAATGGTTGCCTAGCAACAGTGTTCCTGAGACAAGGATGCACCAGCCAGCATGTGTGATTCACATCACCACCCAAGCATAGAGCCGCGCACCCTTGGAGACACTAATGGCAGGATACTAACACATCCTTAGACAACAAAGCTTTCCTCCACGAGGTAAACGCTCCATAAAGCTCAGCATCTTTATGCGCCTCAGGTGCGGTCAACCACCATTATCAACAATGGCTTCCCAAGCTCACCATTTATGCTCTGTTCTGCGATGAGCCATCTTTTTCCTATGAAGAATCCAGGGTGGGTTAGGAATCCCTGTGTGACTGTGTGGTCCTGCCTGGTCTACTGAGCTTCACAAACACAATCACACTGAATTCATAATGCAGAGCTTCCAAGACGAGAAGTAGATAAGGGACCCTTCAAGACAAAGATGCTGAGATGGCTCCAATCTAGGTGCTGTCTAAGGTCTGGTACGAGGCTTCTGTCCCTTCCAGTATGGAAAGGGCAGGAAGGTGATCATTCAAACTTACATGACTGTGGTTCCAAACCATGAGTAGAGCAGGCCAAGTACAAAACCTGAGCTTTCTCACTGGACCATGAAAGGAAGTGGGGGCCATCCTGGTATCACAACTTCCTGTCTCAGGAGAAAAGGGGGGCTGGAGATGCCGAAAGCTGGGTTTGGGGGGAAGGGTCCCACTTGGCCCTGGCAAGTTTCATCCGTCATCACTAGTGCTGCTCAGGTGGCCCTGCCTGTCTTGCAGGTATGGCAAGGACTCCTCTGTACGCTTAACGGGATGATTGTCACCTTTTCTGCCACTAGGGGTCAGGGCAGACCAACCCATTAACCAGCCCAGGCCTTCAAAGGCCGAGAGAAATCCAGCCTGACATGCTTTGGCTTGCCAGTCCTCCTTCCTTGTCCATTCCATATGATGAGCTCAGTGGATGGCTCAGTGTTTCTCAAAATGTAGCACACGCATGCTTTATGTCCATATTACGTGGATCTCACCATGTGTGCACTTCACTGACGGCCACGAGTCTAGGGATCCATGTCTTTCAAAGGTGAGTGTGTCTAACACTTATCTCCTTTATGAAGACAATGTTCCACTAAGAATCCCAGATATATGTCCACAGATCCCCATGGCTACAGTCTGCAATGCTGACATCACAACCCACCTCTTATGCTGCACAAGCAGCTTTGATTTGGGCAGCATCACTATAAAAGCTTAGTTTTTAATCATTAGAAATATATATATAGAGAGCGAGAGGTTTTCATCTAAGTGAAATGCAAACTTTAAAAGTGTTGGTAGGACAGGCAGATTCCCAAGAATCTCTTCAAACAGCTCAGTTTGAAAAGCAGGTCGAGCTATCCCGCAAGACATGCACTGGCTGTGTCTCATGGAGGAAAGCTTCGATCACAGCGGTAGAACTGCCTCAAGATGTGAGGCGCTACTCTACAGGACACAAAGTCCCGGGCAGTGAGCCTAGGACCATGGGGAGGCTGTTTCCTGGGGCACGAAGCATCCTGGCCCACCAGGGTGGGGAAGGACCAGTCCCTGGGGAGGTTAGAGAACAGATGGTAAGGTCCCATTCAGCCCTGAGCATTCTATTCCGGTTCCCGCTTCCTGTCAGAAAGGAACTTTCCTAGGAAGCGGATCCAATATGCTGATCTTATTCATGGGTAAATTCCATAAGCAACACCCGTCATTCTGACATCATAGCCCTACCTAACAAAACCCAAAACTATGGCTGGGTGACAACGGCTCATACCTGAGATCCTAGCTACTCAGGACACTGAGATCTGAGGATCACGGTTCAAAGCCAGCCTGAGCAGGAAAGTCCATGAGATTCTTATCTCTAATTAACCACCAGAAAACCAGAAGTGGTGCTGTGGTTCAAAGTGGTAAGAGTGCTAGCCTTGAGCCCAAAAGCTCAGGGAGAGCGCCCATTCAAGCCCCATAACTAACATCCCCCCCCCCCGCCCCTCCCACACACACATGCACACAAAACCAACTAGAGACAAATACCTGAGCTAAGCCAGAATCAGGCCTATACCATCCCCCCTCCACTTCACCTGATGCGTCTACTCCTCCTTCATCCCACCCATGAGCGCAATAGGACAAGGGCAAATGGAAGGGCACCTATATGCCCCATCAGGGAGGAGAAACGAGCTGGTCATAGCCACCAGGGCTCTGAAGGCTCCTTTGGCATGCCTGACGGTGACAGTCCCTTCCCCACAGTACAACCATGGAGACAAGCACGAGGGCTGAATGGAGAAGCAGGTCTCTCTGTCTTGAGCCAAAATTTCAAGGATTTAGAGGTAAGAAGAACCTTTCAGCATCTGGGCTCTTGAAGCATCTCCTCTCCTAGAAATATCTCTAGGAGTATGCCAGGGACTCTGGGGTCAAGACCACTTCTAGCCGAGGCAGGACACCTGACACACGGCGCGGGCCACTTGCATTGAGTGCGTATGCCATCTTATTTATTGGACACCATGGGCCAAGGTCCCCAGCTTACAAGGTGGTCTAGGTTATAAAACTATCTGAAGCTTGAAATGGCCATTGTTAATGCTAAAATACAAAAAAAGAAACCTGGGAACTCAAAGTGACTAATGTTTCATTCAATGTCTGAAAAATAGAGCGTTAGCCTGGTTCTCATGACTCACGCCTGTACTCCTAGCTACTCAGGAGGCTGAACTCTGAGGACTGAGGCTTGAAGCCAACCCTGGCAAGAAAGTCCAAGAAACTCTTGTCTCCAATTAACTACCAAAAATCCAGACATGGAAGTATGGCTCAAGTGATAGAGTGTTAGCTTTGAGCAAATAATCTAAGGAACAGCACTCATGCCCCAAGTTCAAGCCCCAGTGTCCGTGTGTGAGGACACATGCACACGCACACACACTCACACACATACTACAGAATTAAGTTCACTAGTCAACCCTGATAGTTCTGCATAAATCACATTTCCTGCAAATCTGTAAGTGGCCCTGCTGATCTGCCAGTCCCCAGTCTGTTTTCCTATTCCCCTGCCTCACATTTACCCCTCTCTCAACTACCCCATCTCGCTCCTCCTCCCCCCCCCCCCCGGTTTATTTTGTCCTTCATCCACCTTGCATCTTGATTCCCCTTTATCCTCCTTCACCTTGGCCGTCACCATCCATCAGGACTAAAACTAATATGCCAGGAATCTCCTGCCAGCCTGGACACGCAGCCCGGCTCTGCCCCTCCTTGTGAGGAATCTTGGCAGCTGGCTCCAGCCAGGGCCAGTAGAGCCATGCCTTGCTCTCGATGGTCCATCCAGTGAGGCATGGCCCCCAACCTGCCCAGACCCAGGACCCCAGCATGTGTGGGATCATCACCAAGTCAGATGCTAGGAAGGAGCATCAGGTAGCTGTGAAGTTTTAGAGTCCAGGAGACTGGAATTCAGCCCTGTCTCCAGGGCAAATTATTTGGTCTCTGTGAATCTTCATTGCCTCATATGTAAACCTATCTCTCTAATTATAAAATTAAGCCTGAATTATTAGACCAAAATTATTATACCCATATTAATAGCATTCTCTATTAAGGCAGTAAGGACAGTCAGAGGTTTAAGAGGGGGTATAATCTAGCCTACAGAACCTTGTTAATGTGTTGAATGCAATGTTGTGCACTTCCAGGCACTGTTTCAAAAACAACTTGACGTGTTGGTGCCTCATGCCAGTAGTCCTAGCTACTCTGAGTTCAAAGCCAGTCTGGGCAGACAAATCTGAGACTTTTATTTCTAGTTAGCCAGCAAAAAAACCAAAAGTGGATATGTGGCTCAAGGGGTAGAGTGCCAGCCCTGAGCATAAAAGCTAAGTAAGAGTATGAGGCCTTTAGTTCAAAACTCAGTACTGGTGCGTACACACACACACACACACACACACACCTTTTGGTGGTAGATGTCCACTTTCTCATTCATGAGTTATTAACAACTCTGTATAGCAATAACTCTGCAGCTTAGAGTTTCAAGAGACCTTACATAGCACTATATAGAGCTGGGATTTCATACCCAACCCAATCCTACACATACTGTCTCCAAAGGGGATCTTCAGTCTAGTGATCAACCAGAAATCCTGGGTTTGAGAGACACACTACCTCCAAGACATAAGGGCTTGAATGGTCCATGGCTTCTCAGCCAGTCTGTCCCTATGTGTGTTAGTGGAAACACAAGAAATAACCATGTAGCCAACTGCAAAGGGCTAATTACAGCCAGGCTGAAACACATGCTGGACACAAGTCCTGTGTGGACCAAGAAGTGCTCAGCCAGTGGTATTCCACCTTTGTCCGCCCCATATCAGTTCCATATCTGTCCAGGTCCAATTGAATACTACCAGGGTCAAGGATCTCACTACTTCCTATCAGCTCATTCTGGTTAAAAAATTCTTTCCTTTGAAATGCCCAAAGGCATTTGTCTGTGACTCCATCCCACCAGACCAGCCAGAGCAATCATCACAGCACCCCCATAGCAACCACTGGAGCCCCGTCAGGCTGAGTGCTTGCTCCTGTCATCCTGCCCTGAGCTTCCCGGCCACAATTGCAGACAGGTAAAAGCTCTACAACTTTCTGTTTTGATTTTTGGTTTTGTTTCATTTGGCAATACTACAGTTTGAACCCCAGAACTCCTGCTTGTAAGGCAAATACTCTACCACATGAGAACAATCCCATGCTTGATTCGCACTGGCTCCTCCCCACTACTAATTCTACCTGTCCCTGTTTATCAGACTTCCGGGCCAGGAAGCGAGGCCTCAAGCCTTGGAAGGATGTGGGGGAGGCTGGACACAGTGTCGGCCACTCTGATCTTTCTCATTCCCGACATCTCTGCCATTTTGCAAACACCTGAAGCCTCCCTCCCCCCTCCAGCTGTCTTATCACCACCTGGAGCTGGCCCTGGGCTCTGGGCTTGGAGCCTCAGGGAGCAGAAGACTTCCTTCCTCCCCGCTCCTCATCCACCACAGCAATCCCCAGCTACCAGGGTTGTCCATACCTTAAAAGACTCCAGGAATCCCCCATGGCCCCCATTCTCAAACTTGTCCTCCTCGGGGCCCAGTCCCAACATGGCCTGTGTGTGTACATGGAGCTCATCGTGGAGGTTGTCCAGGAGGGCAGCTCTGGTCCGGTCCTAGAGGGGACAAAAGCACAGGTGGAGGAGCTGGCACTGACATGGAGCCCCTTCCTTAAAAGGTTCCCTACTCAAGCTGGGGGCTACTAGTCTGCTACAGTGTGGACTCACAGCCAGGCTGGTCTTCAAATATACCAGTACTTCCGTTCACACAGAGATGGTCTTCTGCCCTTCCCCTCAGCCCTCCCTCCTCTCCCATGGCTCTCCCCTGGTGACTGACACCCTGCACAGATCACTACCAAGTTCCACTTCCAGCTACCTTTGTCGGAGGCTCTTCTCCAGCCACCCATCATGCATGCGTACACGCAGCCTCCGGGGGGTGCCATTCCCACAGACATCAACCGGCCTCAGCAGGCACCCAGAGCAGCAAGTCCTACCAGCAGGCCCCTGAGCCCAACCCCGGGCCTAATTAGGAGCTGCCTCCAATTCTACCTCCCCCTACTCCTACTTGCAGGAGTCTGTCAGGTCTTCCTAGGCCTAGCCCTAAATCATTCCCTCCTGTGAGGTGTCCGCCTTCAAGTTCTCTCCTGGTTGCCTATGAATCATGTTGAACTGGCCATCCTTCCTGTCCCTCCTCCCCTCCAACCTGTCCTCGCCACTGGCCGGCCAGCAATCCCTCCACCAAGAAAGTCAAACATGTCACTCTCCTGCCTAGCAACTTCACAGTGCCCCTCACCTCTAGCTCACAGCCTTTCATCTTATTTTTATCTTGTTTGTTTTTGCTTTGTTTGTGCTGGTCCTGGGGCTTGCCCTCAGAGTCTAAGCGCTGTCCATTAGCTTTTTTTTTTTTTTTTTTTTGGCCAGTCCTGGGCCTTGGACTCAGGGCCTGAGCACTGTCCCTGGCTTCTTCCCGCTCAAGGCTAGCACTCTGCCACTTGAGCCACAGCGCCACTTCTGGCCATTTTCTGTATATGTGGTGCTGGGGAATTGAACCTAGGGCCTCATGTATCCGAGGCAGGCACTCTTGCCACTAGGCTATATCCCCAGCCCCTGTCCATTAGCTTTTATGCTCAAGCCTGGCACTCCTTCATTTGAGACTTTCAGCTTTTTGCAGGTCAGAGATAATTCTTCCCAACATTCCTGCCCCAGGCTGGTTTCGAACCACGATCATCATATCTCAGCCTCCTGAGTAGCTAAGATTACAGGGGTGAGCCACTGGCGTCCCGCCCACCGCCCTTCTCATCGGCCATAGAGGCTCAACATCCCAGCCCTGAGAAGCCTCCATCAGCATACCAGACTGAGGGAAGTCCCTCACTGAGTCACTCTTTGCTGTTCTGCCTGGTCACTGCTCATGCTAGTCTCTGTGCCAGCAATAACCCACCACTGTTTCCTCCTGCCCCAAACTCCACCAGGCATCAAGATTCAGTAGCTCAAGAGCCACCTCCTTCAAGAAGCCTTCCCTGAAGATACCTCTAGTGTTCACTCCCCTGCCCCACCCAGCCCCCAAAAGAAGCAGTCTTTATCCTCTGAGCAATGGCGTCTCCATCATGACCCAGAGCTGGCACACCAGATCAAAATGGCTCCTCCCACCATCCGGGAGCCCAGAAAGGCAGAAACAATGTCTCATTTATCCCTGTGTTTCCAGGTAACATGGTAGGTGCTCAATCCATCCATGACAGATTCACTAGACTAGGGGAGAGAGGCGGAGGGTTTTGGGGGGGAGGGGGAGGGGAGTTGCTCCTCAACTTAACAAGCCCCTAAGATGTAACACACAGTGAGGGAAGTTGAACAAGGGCAGGCTGAGAGGAAGACTTCAGACCTACGTTCTCACCTCCAGCTTGGCAAACTTGTCCGACTTGCAACAGGCATTCTCTGCATTGGTAAGTTTGGTAAGTAGAAACTCCCGGAACTCCGGGCCCTGGAACAGACAAGATGGCTCAGAATTGGCCCATCTCCAGCCACTGCTGAAAGAGTTCCAGGACACCACCTGAGAGGTCCCTTCTTTTTTTTTTTTGGCCAGTCCTGGGCCTTGGACTCAGGGCCTGAGCACTGTCCCTGGCTTCTTCCCGCTCAAGGCTAGCACTCTGCCACTTGAGCCACAGCGCCGCTTCTGGCCGTTTTCTGTATATGTGGTGCTGGGGAATCGAACCTAGGGCCTCGTGTATCCGAGGCAGGCACTCTTGCCACTAGGCTATATCCCCAGCCCTGAGAGGTCCCTTCTGACAGCTCGTCCTTCCTAGCCCAGACAAGCCCCATCTCCTCCCCTGCCTATGGAAAGCAGCTTCCAGTCCTGGGGAGTCCTCTCTCCTCGTGGCACCACCGTAACTGGAGGCAATCCTTGCCCATGGGTACTGGGATCAGAGCATGGTTTTAAAAAATAGTAAGTAAATAAGGAAATTCTCCCCCCTTCTCCTGCCTCGACCTGCAGAGGGATGTCCCCGGCCCAGATTCTGCCCCATTCCATCCCACTCTGGTTCACATATGAGACAAGAGAAGAGTTCCTTACCTTCTGGAAAATAGGAGGGCTAGGCAGCGGAGGGCCAAAAGCAGGTACATCTTCCCGAGCAGTGACAGAGACCTGGAAGGAAAAGTCACATGTAGGCAACGAGAGCCTCTCCAGAGCCACGCTTCTTACAGCCCATCGATTCATGCTCTCCTCCCTCCAAGCTCCAGATCAATGTCCCTGTGACCACTGCCAACACAGGCGGTAGGCCACTGTCCCACCAGTGGGCTGCCTGGTGTGGAGCCGTCACGTCCTCTCCTTTGCCTTCCTGGGGGAACAGAAGTAAGTTTGGCGAGATGACCAGGCGGGGTGGAGGAGCAGTGGGGCCCAGATTATAACACAGTGCTTGTCCTGTCTCATTACGATTTTGCCATTAATCTCACAGAGATGGCACAAGGAGAAATGCCCCTGTTTTACAGATGAGTAAACACGTCTGGGGACATGGAATGAGGCCCCCCGCCCCCGAAGTCACACAGAGAGGAATAGAGAAACCAGACCTCTCCCACCCTGCTCTGGGCTTCTTGCAAGCTGGCCATACATCAACCTCACCTCAGGCATTTGAAAGGAAATGTTTGCTGTATTTCCCGAGGGCTTTGGTGCTGCCAGTGAAGCGGGCTCTGGGACTATACATGGGCTTGGTCAGTCCAGTTGAGACTCAAGCTAACACAGCTCCAGAGCTCTGGCATGGAATTGAGGGTAGGGGACATCTTGGCCAATCTGAGAGGCCTGAAACATAACTGGAGGCATCCAAGCACTCAATCTGGAGGTCACCCCGGCTCAGAGCAGGCCCTGATCCTCATCTCCTGTCTGCAGAGGTGCCCTGGTTTCACCTGTGCAGTCCACTAGGCTGCAGAGCTGCCAGGAGGCTGCCCTGTCCCTTCCCCGGGCAGCAGCTGACGTGAGTGCCCTGGCACGCTGCCAGTCTCCCTGGCCTGTGAAGTAGGCCAGATGCGAGAGGCTGCCAGACCGGGAGAGCAGGCATCCTGGGGCCCAGCCAAGGCAAGACCCTGCCAAGGGCAGAGAGAAGGAAGTAGAAGAGCGGTCAATGCAGGCTTTCTCTCCCCAAGCTCAGAGCTCTCTACTCCACCCAAATTGGCCCAAATTTCCATAGCTGGGGTCAGGAGGTGGAGCGGTCACTGCTGCCATTGCTGGCTAAGCTTCAACACAACCTCCACCACACTGGTAGCCTGAGTCAAGAAATGTCACACACACAGAGCCAGAGCTTGCGGTGGGAAGAGGAAGGGAGGGGGTACTGCGAGGGTGCCCACTGCCGGCATCTGGGGTGCCTGGGATAAAAGACAGGGGGCAGGCCCAGCTGTGTCTCCCCCATCCTCTTTCTCCTCCTATGGCTGACAGGGTGAATGGCTTCAGATACACCAAGTGTCCCACAGGAGCACAGGGCAGGGGCAGGGTCCTTCCTCTGAACCCATCCCAACGAGGCAGCCTGCTCCTCTCCAGACAACAGTTTGGGTTAGCTTCTGAAAGCAGAAGTTCCCTGAGCATGGTCCCACCTTCCTGTTTCTAAATCCAGTGAGCTCAGAGAGGATGATGTTGCCAGCAGGGGCTGTGAGAAGTGTAGGGGCCATGTGGTGCAGGAAGGGGCGGTCTGGAGACCAGAAGCCTGCCCTAGTCCCCAAGCCCTCCCCAAGCCCAGGTAAGCCTGCTGCCTGCGAGGACCATGGATAGTGTGTTGGTGAGAGAGAGGCTTTCCCTAGTGATCTGCTCCAAAACAGACAGCAGACACCTCAGGGGAACCTCAGGAGTGGGAATAAGAGGAATTCTAATGGTGGCTGAGCTCCGGCATCAGGCCAATCTGGGGAGAGGAAACTAAATGTCCACCTGGAAAATAACTCAGCATCGTATTTCTCACATACCTGGATTTAGAGGGTCAGTTTCCCTCCTGCTCCAATGACTCCTGGGCAGGAATTCCAGTTCCCTGGTCCTGTGGCCTCAGCTCTCTGTGACCTAAGTCATCAGACTCAGCCTTCTCTCCATGCCCTCAGGCTCGTTCTAGAAGACTTCTAGCCGGGCACCAGTGGCTCAGGCCTATTATCCTAACTACTCAGGAGGCTGAGTTCTGAGGACTGTGGTTCGAGGCTAACCCTGACAGGAAAGTCTGTGAGACTTAACTTCAGTTAACCACCTAAAAAGCTGGAAGTGGAACAGTGACTCAAGTGGTAGGCCACTGGCCTTGAGCAAAAGAAAAGCTAAGAGATAGCACCCAGGCTGTCAAGTTCAAGCTCCAGCATTGGTAACCAAGGAAAAAAAGAAAAGAACCAACACCTTTCTAAATGCAGGGCTTGGCACCTAACCCCGGAAAGGGATAAAAGTCATAATCTGCTGTGGTTGTGTGGCTTTGGTTTTTATTTATTTA
The DNA here is from genome assembly GCF_023159225.1 of Perognathus longimembris pacificus. Lineage (NCBI taxonomy): Eukaryota > Metazoa > Chordata > Mammalia > Rodentia > Heteromyidae > Perognathus > Perognathus longimembris. The sequence continues at coordinate 15,628,091 of NC_063177.1, forward strand.
TTTATTTTAGCTTTGCAGGCTGATCTGCGCCTAGAAATAAGAACCTGAAATACAGAGTTCCCTCAAAATACTTCAGCAGCCACCACACACATCCGGTCTCTGCCTCAACTTCTCCATCCTCTCCCACAGGGCTGGACGGAGTCCATAGGTCGTGCAGTCCAACTTCCTCATGTCACACAGACAGACACAGAGGCCCAGAGAGGGGATGAACTGGCCTAAGGTCACACAGCATCCAGAAGCAGGGTCAGGACATGAGCACCAGGCTGCCATGCAGGGTCTGGATCTGAGAACTGTCCTTTCACCTAGTTTTATTTCAGGGAAGTTTCTCTTAGGTTCGTCTACCTCTATAGGTAGTTAAACAAACACAACTATAATCCCAGCACCTACAGAGAGACTGCCTTTAAAAAAATGTTTTAAAGAAAAAGGAGGAAGGAAAAGAAGACAGAACCAGTTGGCTCTTTGAGCTACCCAGTGACTGAACTATGTGCACCGGCTCCCCGGTGCCTCACTATCCCAGGTGAGCAAGGCAGATCCTCACTCCCTCCCCAGTGGGTAGCCTGGCACGCAGTAGGCACTGAGTCGGGGAACTCACTTCCACCAACACATTCTCCACACAGCTGGTTAACTCAGCCAAGGCCAGAAAACACAAAGGCATGCGTGGAATGGAATCAGCTGACCTCGCAGGAGAGATTCGATTTGTGTTGTGGGTTTGTTTTGTGTTCTGTTGCCTTTCAGTTTTTAGTCTCAAATGTGATTTTAAACGTTGATGTGAAGATGGGCACCAGTGGCTTGTGCCCTATAATCCTAGCTACTCAGGAGGCTAAGATCTGAGGAGGGAGCTTCAAAACCAGCCCAGACAGAAAGTCTGTGAGACTCTTGTCTCCCATTAACATGAAAAAAGCCAGGAGTAGAGGTTTGGCTCAAGTGAAAGACAGTGCCAGGCTCTGAGTTCAAGCCCCAGTACTGGTACACACACACACACACACACACACACACACACACACACACACAAGCTGGTGTGAATTTTGGATTTAATACATATGGGTCTGTGCTAATGTCATAGTAACCTAACTCCATGTCCTAAAACCCATTATGAAGATGGCCATGAATTGCTGTGGTGTGGTAAGGACCTTGGAACCAACAGGGCTCAAGTCAGAACATGGGGTGCATTGCCAGGCCTCAGTGTCTCCCGTCTCCCACAGGATGGTGGCTCCCTCTCCTCTTCCACCTCCTTTTTCCTTTCCTGCTCATCCTCTCTGCTTCTCCTCTTTCTCCCCTCCCGCTCCACCTTCATCTAGCACATGGGCATCGCCAGCTTCCAAACACAGAGCTCAGAGTGTCTGGACTCTCAGGTTAGATGTCCTGGAGCCTGGAGAAAGCAAGGTGGATGAAACGACCTTGGAAGATGCCTTCCACTTAGTACCCAGAAACCTGGTAACCATGGCAACTCCAACATGGAGGAGCACTAGTGTTCTGGCGGGTGGACTCACAGCTTCCTCCAATAGGCTCCGTTCTTACCTTGTAGGATGGGCTCTCTGTGCCCGGGCTCTCAGCCTGCACAACAATGTAGGCATGTAGGAAGTTGGAGGCAATCATATCGGGAACAAATGGTGTGTTTTCTTCTTGGAAGATGATGGCCACAATGTCATTCCCAATGTGCCTCTTCCTCTGGAGCTAAACAAAAAGCGTCTCCTTGTTACAAAGCCACTTTCATACATCCTGAGAGCAGACAAGAGCAGTATGGGAGTGTCTTCATTGTATTATTACATAATCTCTGAATTCTCCAAAGAACAGCTTCTTCCGGTCCTCAGAAAACCAAGAAGAAGAAAGAGAAGCCGAGGTAGAGACTCGGGTTATTAAGTAACAGTGAGCATGTTACTGAGCTCAACAGCATGCAGAGCCCTGACTCGAAACCCCAGGGAGAATCGTGCAAAGGTGAGGCTGGGCCTTGCCCGGGGAAAGCCTGTAACTGATCCGGGAGAAACTCACACACTGGAGAAGCCTCCCAAGAACACTCCTGAAGCTGCCTGCCATCACTAATTCAGCAGCTGCACACAACATGCCTGGCAGCACCGAGGACAGAACAGTGTGAAGCCAGAGGGCCTGAAAGCAACCTGAGAGGGCTTCCCGGACGAGGAGGAAGTAGAGCAGGGTCTTGATGAACATATCGATGAGCTGGGGTGGGGGAGGGACTTTTATGAAGTACCTACTGCACACAGGCCCTATGCTCAATCCTTTTAGCATTTACTGACCACCTTCTGTATACCGAGCACCAGGCTGCATGCTTTCCCTCAAGTTGTCTTGCTGTGTCTTCTGAAGAGAAAACTAGTCTCTATTCAGCCCTGCCAGGGGCTTCCTGCCAAGGCACACAGTCCCAAGTAGCCCACACTGGGCCTCAATGGCCCCAGCCTGGACAGCAGGTGACAGGGGCCGTGAGGGAGCACAGACCAAAGGTGAGACCGTGAGAGAAAACTCAATCTGGCTTTATGAAAGAATCCTGCGTCCATTTGTTTTCTGGAACATTCCGTCATTGTCATTATTTGAATATCAAATGGTAATTTCGTTTGCCAATTTCCTTTTTCCTAAGGAGCCAGGCATGATGCTTACCATTTTACATCACTGCTCCCTGCCCAGCTCCCTGCTCAGAAACAAACCGGTCTGAGTTTGGACGAAGGCCCATCTGCCCCTCTTGTTTTCCCAGAGATGGCAAAGGGGCAAAGAGTGAGGTGGGATGACCTGTGTCCGGGTCGGCTGCCAGGGCTGGCAGCTGCTCAGAAGAGTCAGAGAACTCCCTGTCGATTTGTGGTTGTCACAATAACATGGGGGCAGATAATTGTTGGCGCTTTGTTTTTTCAGGGTTTTTTTTTATTTTTGAGGTGATGTTCAGAGGGGTTACAGTGTACATTTCTTATCAAACTTGTTACCTCCTCCCTCATTTTTCCCCTGCCTTCCCTCTTCCCTAGTCCCCTCCTCCCCCCTCCCCGTGTACAGTTGGTTTACAGCATATTGTCTTGTTGCATATTGCTTTTGCATTGATTCACCTTTTACCCTTTGCCTCTCCATTTTGATGCTCCCCTTCCCTTCCCTAGTTCAGATAAATGTATATACAATACCCAGGGTACCAGTGACAACAGGGGTAAAACCATAGGGAAGAAAAACAAAAGAAAAAGACATAGTTTCACATGGTACATTGAAAATAACAGCAATGATAAACCACTTATTTCAATAACTTGGAGTTCATTTCATTTAGCATCATCTCATGTAATCATATGTACATTGCCTGTACTGGGGCTTGAACTCATAGCCTCACTCTCTCCCTTAGCTTTCTCACTCAAGGCTGGCACACTCTATCACTTGAGCTACAGCTCTACTTCTGGCTTTTTGCTAATTAACTGAAGATAAGAGTCTCTTGGATTTGTTTGATTTGTTTGCTGGGACTGGCTTCAAACCTCAGTCCTCAGATCTTAGCCACTAGAGCAGCTAGGATTATAGGCGTGAGCCACTGGGAGAGAAGCAGGCAAATGCCTGGGGTGCAGGTCTCATGCCTGTCCCCAAGTGAGGGACAGGCTCAGTCTCCAAGCTCTGGAGGCTATGAGGTGGGAGACCAGATAAGCAGTCGGGCAAGGGGTCCTCATGCAGCCACAGCTTCATGTTCTGGGACAAGAAGAAGGCCAGAAGCCTAGTGTCCTGGCCAGGTATGTAGGAAGTGGTATGTAGGAAGCAGCCACATGTTGGACAGGAACATGTGGATGCACATCTGTCCTGTGACAACTCCACTACGTGCCCCTCACCACCACCTGTGCTGTATGTACACTCTCCTTCCAGCCCCTTGTTGCCTGGGAAACTTCAAGGTCTTCCTTCTTCCCTGTGCCAGGGCTAGAACCTGGCCTCCTGCACAGAACAAACACTCTGCCACCAAGAGCTATGCCTGGCCTCCAGGGAGGCTGCTGTTTCCCACTGGTCAGATCCCAAAGCCTCCCTCAGCCAGGTACCTGCTGGGCATCTCCCTCAGTGAATGGCAGCTTTGTGGACACGTGAAACATGATCTCGCGGTCCCGGAAGGTCGTGTACACTGACTCCGCCCCTGTCTGTCCGTGGGTCACATCCAGGCCTCCTCGGAAACTGCCAGTAAAACCACACAAGAGAGGAGAGCATGAGACCAAGTGGCAACACAGTGCCACCTTCCCTGAGCACATGTGGCAGGCAATGAGAGCGATGACAGAGTGTTGGGGACAGGGGACCACAGGAGGCAGGAAGCCAGGGAGAAGTGGTCTTCTGATCTGATGAGTGCTGGCCCTAACCAATATCAAGATAAAGGCTTCAAGCCTTAGCTTGTCACAACACCAGCCAAATGCCCAGCAGAGCTGCCAGGTGGCCCCCAAGGCTGGGCACAGGCCTTTGCCTTGAAACACCATATCCAAATCATCACTAGCCCAGAGCCAGGGGCAACCACAGATGATGGTGAGTTGACAAGAATATCCAGATGTTCAACTTCTCCTCAGCTAGCCCCTGATATGAAGGCCCAAGGGCACCCAGGAAGCGGCCTTCTCCAGCTGACACCCCACAGGCAGCAAAGAGAAGCAGGAAAGAGCCGTGGCCTTTCTGGGAACTGAGCTTCTGCCCTTGTAAAAACATGGCTTCAGCAAGGGGACAAGAAAGCAGCTGCAGGTTTTCCTCAGAAAATGAAATAAGAAGTGGAGCTGTGGCTCAAGTGATAGCATGCCACCCTTGGGTGAAAAAGCTAAAGGACAGTGCCCAAGCCCTGAGTTCGAGCCCCAGTACTGACACAAAAGCAAGGGAGGGAGGGAGGGAGGGAGGGAGGGAGGGAGGGAGGGAGGGAGGGAGGGAGGGAGGGAGGGAGGGAGAGAGGGAGGGAGGGAAGGAGGGAGGGAGGGAGGGAGGGAGGGAGGGAGGGAGGGAGGGAGAGAGGGAGGGAGGGAAGGAGGGAGGGAGGGAGGGAGGGAGGGAGGGAGGGAGGGAGGGAGGGTGGAGGGAGAGAGGGAGGAGAGAGGAAAGAGAGGGAGGGAGGAAGGGGACAGAGGAAGGGAAGGAGGGAGGGAGGGTGAAGGGAGAGAGGGAGGAAACAGATGAAAGAATAAAGAAAAGAAAATCTTCCAGGCACTAGTAGCTCATGCCTGTATTCCTAGCTACTTAGGAGGCTGAGATTAGAGAATCTCAGTTCAAAGCTATTCCATCAAGAAAGTATGTAATATTCTTATTTCCTAACCACTAAAAAGCCAGAAGTGGAGCTGTGTCTCAAGTGGTAGAGGGCTGGTATTGAGTACACAAGCTCAAGGACAGTGCTCAGGCCCCAAGCTCAAGGAGATGAGTGGTAGGAAAGGTGGGTTCATTTCACTCTCAGTCTGAGCCAAAGGCAACTGGGAAGACCAAGCTCAAGGGCAGCAACTTCGAAGGGACTCACACCTGTAATCACACCTGTAATCATACCTGTAATCGCAGCAGCAGTCATCACACACCTATGGGCCAATGCTCTCAGACATCCTGTCATGCTAGATCCTCTCTGTCTCTGCTGGCTCTTCAGGAATACAGATCCAAAGCTGAATAGCAGCCCCACGATCCTGATGTGTGTCTAACCCTCACAAGCTCCCTTGAGGACAGAGCTGTCCCATTCCCCTCCCCTTCCTGCCTCTCTCCCCCATACCTCCTCCAGGGCCTCATAGGTAGGCTGCAGCCCCCCTGGCTGAGACTCACCCTTTGAAGTCCTGCAGTGTGATGGTGTCCCCCAGCAGGTCCAAGAACTCCTTGAAAGCTGGGCTCTCCTCGTTGTTTCCAAACAGCTCCTCCTCCAGGGTCTGAAAGAAAAATAGAGGAGAGTTAGGAAATACCTTCTTGGGATTGGAGAGATGGCTAAGTGGTTGATCATCTGCAAAGCAAGCAGAAGACCCTGAGTTCAAATCCCAGTACTACTAAATAATAAACCTTCTTGGTGCCAAGCGAAGATATAGGATTTTCTAAATCTCTGTCACTTGGTTTCTTCTTCCCTGTCTCCCAATCCATTCCCCATATCTTTCTTCAGTCAGAAGGAAGATTAACAAAGGATTATTCATTAATGCTGGAGCCTTGGACCTAAATGATAAGACCTTTTCTTTTTCTTATTTTAGTAAAAAAAATAAAAAAAGAAAAGAAAAAGAAAAAATGTGTATAGTACTGGGGTTTGAATTCAGAACACTGCACTTGCTAGGCAAGTGCTCTACCATTTGAGCCCATGTCCCAGCCCTTTTTAATTATTTTTCTAAGTAGCTTCATGAGTTTTTGCCTAGATCAGCCTGGACCATAATCTTCCTATTTATGCTTCCGGCACAGCTGGGATTACAGGCACACATCACCACTCCTAGCTATTGGTTCAGAAGGGGTCTCACTAACTTTTTGCCCCAGTTGGATTCAACTCAAGATACAGTCTCTGACTCCCCAGTTGCTGGGGTTACAGATGTGAGCTATGACACTTGGCAATGAAACCTTTCTACTTGAGCAAAGATACCAAAAACATGATATATAAATGAAAAATTGGTAGTTGGGTTTCCAACAAAGAATTAGGATCAAGAATATATAAAGCAATCTCAAAGCTCCAGAGTAAACAAAAACACAATGAGATCCCACTTCACACTCACTATGAGGAGTAAAATAAAAAAGAAATGTAATCAAAAGTGTGGGTGATTTGGGGGAGAAATCAGAACCTTCATGCATTGCTGATGGGAATGGAAAGTGACACAGTTCCTTTGGGAAACAGTCTAGCAGATCCTCAAAAGACAAAATGTGGGGGCTGGGGATATAGCCTAGCGGCAAGAGTGCCTGCCTCGGATACACGAGGCCCTAGGTTCGATTCCCCAGCACCACATATACGGAAAACGGCCAGAAGCGGCGCTGTGGCTCAAGTGGCAGAGTGCTAGCCTTGAGCGGGAAGAAGCCAGGGACAGTGCTCAGGCCCTGAGTCCAAGGCCCAGGACTGGCAAAAAAAAAAAAAAAAAAAAAAAAAGACAAAATGTGGAGTTACCATATTACCCAGCAATTCTTCTCCCAGACATACACCCACGAGAAAGGAAAACATACATCTGCACCAAAATTCTCATACATGGCTATCAGTCACAATACTAACCAAAGCCACCCATGAGCAGAAAACACCCAAATCTCCAGCAACTGATGAATGGGGTAAACAGGTGGTACAGTCATACAATGGAATATTATTTGAACATAAATAAGGAATAAAGTGCTAATGTATCTATGACAGAGATGGAAACTATCTGCTACGTGCAAGGCTGACACAAAAGGCCGCGTAGCCTTTGCTTCCACTTTTGAGAAGGACAAAATGTTCTGGAACTAGACAGTTAATGAATCCACCTTATGAAGATATAACTCACAAACTTGTGAACTGCATGACATGAGAATTATGTCAATAAAGTTCTTATTTTAAAATTAACTCAACAGTAAGAAATAATTTTAATTAGAAAATCATCAGTAGACATTTCACCTAAGAGGATATACATGTGTAAAGATGTTCAACATCACTAATCATTAGAGAAATGCAAATTAAAATCATGAGATATCACCACATGTGTATAAGAATGTCTAAAGACTAAGACTAACAATAATGACAGCCAGGCACTGGTGGCTCCCGCCTGTAATCCTAGCTACTCAGGAAGCTGGGATCTGAGGGTTGCAGCTTGAAGCCAGCCTCAGCAGGAAAGTATTTCCAATAATCTTCAAATAAATCAAAAGTGAAACTGTGGCTGAAATGGTACAGTGCTAGCCTTGAGCAAAAAAGCTCAGGGACAGTAGACACATCCTGAATTTAAGCCCTAGTACTAGCACACATGTGCATGCGCACACACACACGCGCACACACTAACAACAAGCCACATCTGGACAGAATGTAGAGAAACTCTTACAACGACAAGTAGTGGGGAGAAACCACTTGAGAAAGGAGTTTGGCAGTTTCTTACAAAACTAGACATAGAATTACCAAACAACTAGCCATTGTACCCCTAGGCATGTATCCCAAAGCAGTGAAAACAGAGATCAAGTAAAACCAAAGCCTGTGTGCAAACTTTCATTGTCGTTCTGTTCATGATAGCCAAGAGCTGGAAACAACCCAGATGTCCTTGAATGAATAAATGGTGAATGAATAAGTAAACCACATCATGGGTATACCATGTAATACTATTCAGCAATAACAAAATAAAATGAGTGACACTCTTGAGAACATGGATGAATCTGTTCAGCAAGAAAAAAGCAATCCTGAAAGTTATGCTTCATGCTTGCATTTCTATAGTATCTGCAAGTAAAGTTTTTTATTCATGGCTGCCAGGGGAAAGGACAGCAGATACAGGAGGGCTGCAGGGAGCTCTATCTATAGTCTCAGAAGTCTTCTGCTTCTGACTATGAAACCTACACAGGGATAAAGTGACACAGAAGGAAGCACACATAAGACACACCCACAAATATGCCCATGGATACTGAGGAAACCTGAATAAGCTCTGTGGGTTGTGTCCATTTCCATCTCCTGCCTGTGATCTTGTGTTCTTACAAGACATGACTTCCAGGTAAAACACATACCACGTCTCCCTGTATAATTTTATAATTATAGATGAGTCTACCAATATCTGAAACTAAAAAGTTTAAAAGTTAAATGGAAAAGCTAAGAACAGTAGCAAGCTCTGCAAACAACAATAGACTTAAAACATGGACTGGTCCCATCTGATAGACAAGCTCTCTCCACAGTAGAGGATCTGCAAACCGCAGGAGGATCTGCAAACATGCATAGACTGCAAAGAAGGCTGCACTTTATTATTATTTTTATGGGTTTTTTTTCTAATTGCTTCAAGGATGAAATCTCTACCAGGAAGTTCTTTCTTTTTTTTTTTTTTTTGCCAGTCCTGGGGCTTGGACTCAGGGCCTGAGCACTGTCCCTGGCTTCTTCCCGCTCAAGGCTAGCACTCTGCCACTTGAGCCACAGCACCACTTCTGGCCATTTTCTATATATGTGGTGCTGGGGAATCAAACCCAGGGCTTCATGTATAGGAGGTGAGCACTCTTGCCACTAGGCCATATTCCCAGCCCCCCCAGGAAGTTCTTCCACACCTCCTTAATTCCTGCTATTCTTATGGGTCACAGCAGGAATAGAATCTAGGGCCTCCTTCATGCTAAACAGGTGCTTTATCTAACGCTATAATGAATGAAAGTGGACCTCAGGTTCCAAACGTTCAACAGACAACCCAATTTAGTGGATGACAATAGCTTTGTTTTTAGAATTTCTTTTCAGAATTACTTCACTTCGTGGCAAGTGACACTGGTTTTCCAGTTAAGATACTGATCTAGAGTTTCCCTTTAAAACAAATGCACGATAAAAATATAAATAAATAAGTAAATTAGCCAGGTGCTCGTGGCTCAAGCCTGTAAGCCTAGCTACTCAGGAGGCTGAGATCTGAGGATCACGGTTTGAAGCCAGCCCACGTAGTTAAACCTGTGAGACTTACCTCCAATTTACCACCAGAAAACTGGAAGTGGTGCTGTGGCTCAAAGTGGTAGAGCACTAGCCTTAAGCAAAAATTACTTTCCCAGCCCTGATTTCAAGCCCCGGATCCACAATATATACATACATACATACATACATACATACATATATACAAATGCACTAGTTGGTTGAGGTGTTATACACTTGTAATCCCAGCATGTGGGAGGCTAAGGCAGGAGAATCACAAGTTCAAGGCCATGCTGGGCTACATAAAAAGTTTTAGACCACTTTGGACTATCACATATTGTCTCAAGAAAACAAAAACTAACTAAATATACTAAGGGCTTGAGAAATAGCTAAGTGGTACAGCACTTGTCTAGGATGCACAAGTCCTGGGTTCAATCCCAAGCAAGAAAGCCTGAAAACAAACTTAAGTTTCCATTTTTTCCTTTCTTTTTATTTTATTTATTTATTTATTTTTATTTTTTTGGTGCCAATGCTGGGGCTTAAACTTGAGGCCTGAGTGCTATCCCTTAGCTTTTTCTGCTGAAGGCTGGCACTCCACCAGTTAAGCCACAGCTCCACTTACAGCTTTTCAGTGGCTAGAGATAAGAGTCTTGCAGATTTTTCTGCCAGGGTTGGCTTTGAACTACAATCCCAGATCTCATCCTCTTGAGCAGCTAAAATTACAGGTATGTATCTACTGTACAGAGAAAAAGGTTAGTAGTTAATAGTATGGATGCGATGAAAATTGTAACAATGTGACTAGAAGTGTGACTCAGCAATAGAACACCTGCCTAGCAACCCAAGGCTGAGTTCAAACTCCAGGATAAAAATATATATTTTTTAAAAGGGAAAAATTATAGGGGGCTGGGGATATGGCCTAGTGGCAAGAGAGCTTGCCTCGTATACATGAGGCCCTGGGTTCGATTCCCCAGTACCACATATACAGAAAATGGCCAGAAGTGGCGCTGTGGCTCAAGTGGCAGAGTGCTAGCCTTGAGCAAAAAGGAAGCCAGGGACAGTGCTCAGGCCCTGAGTCCAAGGCCCAGGACTGGCCAAAAAAAAAAAAAAAGGGAAAAATTATACCCGTGACCTATGACACAATGCTCTCTGGATCATTGGTGTGACCTCTGAAGGTCAGAGGTTCAGTAAGGCTATTGGGCAGCGTTAGCAAACTATGGCCCATGGGCTAAGTCTAGCTAATTTCCTGTTTTTACAAATAAAGTTTTATTAAAACATAGGCATGGACACTCACCTATTACTTATGGATGCCTTTGTACTACAAAGGCAAACAAAAAGTAATTGTGACCGAAACCCCAAATCCCAGCTAGTCTTTTTTTTTTTTTTTAAATTAACTATCTGGCCCTTCCTAGCAAAAGTTTACTAATCCCTATTCTTCTGCATGCCACAGAGTCACTGTGCATCTACCCCAGGGTCCCACCTACTCCAGGTCATAAGGCCAAGTGTGGGAGAGCTCAATGCCTTCAGATAATGGAAAAAGCTATCCAGCGTGGGTTCTGGGTGTGCCTCTCTTCCAGAACTCTCGCCCAGCCTGGTATTACTGGCATGGCTGTCATTGTCACATTGGCTTTGTGCTTGACCATGTCCTCAAGGAGGGGCTCTTAATCATCACCATTTCCCCCACAGTGCTTATCACAGTACATGACAAGCTGCAGAGTTAGGTGAGGCTTATTTATACCCAAAGACCAGCACGGGGCTTTTATGCAACCAATGTTCCTACAAAATGTCCCCCAGCTGTAGGTTTTCAAAACAACAATCTGCCTAGGTTTTTCAAAAAAAGAAATTTATCTTCTTAGATCTCCCCCTACCCTGCCACTCCACCCACCCACTCCCACGACATCAGGTACACAAACAGCATGCAGGATCCTTCTCAGAGGTGGTCGGTTAATGCTCAGTAATTAGAACTTTGCTGGAACATTGGGTTGTAATCACCTAAGAAGATCTGTTTTGGTAAATTTCACAAGCAAAGGATTTTAATTATGGGGGTGATATTAGCCAAGTTGTATGAAAACTTATTTAAATGTAATATGTGAAAATAATATCCTTTAAATGATAATATTCATCAGTACTGGTCTTTTAGAGTCTAAACTCATTGTGTAATTAGTGCTTTTAAGCAAACATCTCTCTCTCTCTCCAGTCATGGGGCTTGAACTCAGGGCCTGAGCACTGTGCCAGGCTTCTTTTTGCTCAAAACTAGCACTCTAACACTTGAGCCACAGCACCACTCCTGGCTTTTTCTATATATGTGGGGCTGAAGAATCCAACCCAGGGCTTCAAAATATGTGTCTCTTGTGGTCTAATATTTTCAGACAAGGAAATTAGCTACTATCTAGTTAAGAAAGAAATGATTGATCAGGAGAAGAGGGAAGATGGTGTCGCCACAGTAGGGAGGCACCCCAACTCACTCCAACTGAATAGCGAGCTGGGAACTCCAGCACCCAACACCCCATCAAGAACCCAGCAAACCCAGCATCCAGAAGCAACAGAGAAATGCAGGAAACGAAAAAGAACAAAAAAAGAAGAGCCTATAACCTGCACGGACCTGGAAAATCTCCGGGGTACCCCCCCCCCACCCGCCGACCCTGGCCCAAACAGGGCCAGGCTAGGAAAGGGGACCCGGTGCCAACAAACCGACTGCCGAAAAGTCACGCCAGGAGCACGGAGCCCAGACAGCAAGAGCTCCACGGACCCCGGAGTGCAGACCGCAGAGACAGACGGCAGCAGCAAAGGACCGGAGGTGCGGGGACCGAATGGCTGGGATCAGACGTAAGCAGTAGGGGAACCCGAGGTGCAGATGGGGAGAGCCGGGGCCGCCACCACCAAACGACCGATCACCAGCACCACAGCCCCGAAAAATCCACAGCAGCGCGGGACACACACTCAACCCAGGACCAGTAAGTTCCCCATTACCCACCCCCCAAATGAGAGACCAGTTCTAGCAGAGACCCAAACCCTACAAAAAAGCTAGAGCTCCTCCCTCCCCCTCCCTACCCCGAGGGAATAAAGCAGCTCCATAGCTGGTGGTGCTAAGACCTCTGGGAGGACACAGGAACTAACAGAGGTGGAACAGCGCCAAGGCATCCCACCCCCTAACCCCCCCCCCCCCCAGCAGAGCCACTTGAACCTGGCCGCACTGGTCCCGCCCCTTCCCCAGCAGGGGCCTGGGGACTGGTAGGCTTTGGAAGCCCCAGGCACGCTGGTGAGCAACACCAGCACAGCAGGGTCACCTGGGCCCGAACACACCCCCAGCCCCCTCACAGCGGAGGCACAGAGAGTCTGCGGACACCAACCTGCGCCTGGACACTTGATCCTGCAGGGGCCCAGGCATACCGTCCCCCCACAACAAATTTGCGAGAGAACACAAGCACCCTCCAACAACTCGGGCAACTCATCCCCAAAGGAAGCACTAGAGTGCACATGCACACGCCCCCTGGAGGGCCAGCGTGGGCCAGTATGCTAGCCCCCCAGCAGGAGGACCTCTTGCCCAAACCCCCGCGGGAGCGCACAAGCAGGCACAAGTGAGGGTGACCACCTCAGCAACAATCGAGAAGGTCACGCTCACCCATTGGGCAGTAAGGTTCAAGAGCCAAACTCAAACCCAGAGCCAGGACACAAACAAGTCTCCCACTGATGGGCCAGCGGGAACCAGCACAAAGCCAAACCAGGGAAGCCACCCACAGATCTCCAGATGCGCAAATCACAAAGAAATATAACAAATTTCATCAAAGGGCAAGCCAACTCGCCAGCTCCAAAAAGCAGCACGACTGAAGAGGAGATGGAGAATAAAAAAACAACTGAGGCTATGTTAGCAGAAATGATGGAAAGCCTCAGAAACTAAATCAGAAAACAATTCCAGGAGTTTAGAGTGGAAGTCTCGAAGGACATCCAGGAAGCCAAGAAAGAAATGGAAGCAAAAATGGACACAATGCAAACCTCCGTTAAAGAAGACCTTAACATCCTGAGAAGTGAAATGCATGAAAAAATAGATTTAAAATACAACTCTTTAAAGGAAGAAATTGCCATGATCAGAGCGGATCTGGCAACCATAAATAGCTCTCTGACATCCATACACTCCACACTTGAATCCACAGCACAAAGAATTGACCATATTGAAGCCAGAATCTCTCTCTTGGACGATGATGCAGCCGAAAAGAACCAGAAAATTACCACACTCCAAGAAACGGTAAAGCTCCAGGGCAGACTAATCCAGGAGCTAGTGGACAAAGACAAGAGATATAATTTGTGCATAATTGGAATAGAAGAAGGAGCTGAATACCAGAGCAGAGGGCTTCAACATATTTTCAATAAAGTTATTGCAGAAAACTTCCCCAATCTCACAAGGGACCCCATCCAGGTAACCAAAGCCTATAGGACACCTGGCAGACTAGATCCTAGAAAAGCCACGCCAAGGCACATAATATTCAAGACTTCAGACCTCAAGAATAAAGAGCAAATTTTGAATTCAGCCAAAGCGAAGAAAGAAATTTATTACAATGGGAAGAGGATCCAAATAACAGCAGACCTCTCCACACAAACCTACCATGTGCTAAGAGAATGGAAGAACACCATCCAAGTCCTACAGGCCAACCACTGCCAACCGAGAATAAAATATCCAGCGAAGCTGGAGTTCATATTCGAGGGGAAAACCAGATCTTTCCATAGCATAGATCTAAAGGAGTATGTGAATAAAAAACCAGCCCTATAGCGAATTCTAAGAGGGGAATCCCACCCAACAGAAATCGTACAGGATACACAGACAGAAACAGAAAGAAACTACAATAGCCAGAGCCCAACAGAAAGAGCAGCTCACTAAAGACAAGAAAAAAAAAAAGAGGATAAACAGCCCAACAAGAAAATGGAAGGAGAAAAAAACATTCTTATCCTTGATCTCTTTCAATATAAACGGCATAAACTCTCCAATAAAGAGGAGCAGACTGGCAAAATGGATCCGCAAACAAAAAGTTGTCATCTGTTGTGTACAAGAGACCCACCTTACAGCAAGGGACAAAAACAGGCTCCGAATGAAAGGATGGAGCAAGATCTTCCAAGCAAACGCACCTACCAAAACGGCAGGAGTAGCCATCCTGATTTCAGACAAGCTGGACTTCTCATTAAAATCAACTCAAAAAGAAGGGCACTATATTATAATTCAAGGAAAAATCCAGAATCAAGACATCACGGTGATAAATGTATACTCACCGAACAAAAGAGGCCCTACATATGTCAAGCAAATTCTCACAGAATTACAGAACAAGATAGACCCAAACACAATCATAATGGGTGACTGTAATACCCCCCTCTCTCCAAGAGACAGATCCAACACCCAGAGGATTAGCAAGGGAGCTGAGGACCTAAGTAACACCATATCCCATATGGATCTGACAGATTTATACAGAATCTTCCACCCTACAGAGACCCAATACACCTTCTTCTCAGCAGCCCATGGATCATACTCCAAAATAGACCATGTCATAGCCCACACAAAGAACCTCAGCAAATACAAAAGTATTGAGGTCATCCCATGTATTATATCTGACCACAGTGGATTAAAGGTAACCGTCAATAACAATGGTTACCACAGAGGCTATACACATTCTTGGAGGCTAAACCCTACACTGTTATCCAACACTTGGGCCACAGACCAAATTATAGATGAAATTAACAAATTCACAAGCCACAATGACAATGAAAATGCATCACAAAGAAACCTATGGGACACAGCTAAGGCAGTACTGAGGGGCAAGATCATCGCCCTCAGCACTCACATTAAAAGAATGAAAACAGAGCAGATGAATAACCTCACAATGAAACTAAAACAACTGGAGAAACAAGAAATGATTGAATCTAAAATGACTAGGAGGAGAGAGATCACAAAGATTAAAGAAGAGATAAATCTGATTGAAAATAGAAAGACCATTCAACAAATAAATAAGACTAAAAACTAGTTCTTTGAGAAAATAAATAAAATTGACAGACCCCTTGCAAGACTTACAAAAAAAAGAAGAGACTCATATACATAAAATCAGGGACTTCACCAGAAAAATAACAACAAGTATACACAATATTCAAACAATCATAAGGAACTATTTCCAGAACCTCTACTCACTAAAAAACAATAATTTTACAGAAATGGATCAATTCTTAGAGAAGTACAAACTGCCCAAACTGAATCAAGAAGAAATAAATCAACTAAATAAACCAATAACTTACAGCAAGATACAGGGGGTAATCAAGAACCTTCCAACAAAGAAAAGCCCAGGCCCAGATGGATTCACCAACGAATTCTATAAAACCTTTAGTGAGGAGCTAATACCAATACTCCTCAAACTCAAATAGAAACAGAGGGAGAAATCCCAAACTCATTCTATGAAGCTAATATCATACTCATTCCCAAACCAGGCAAAGACCCAACAAAAAAAGAGAACTACAGACCAATATCACTAATGAACACAGATGCAAAGCTCCTCGATAAAGTATTAGCTAACAGGATCCAGAAACTGATCAAGAAAATTATAGATCATGACCAAGTAGGCTTCATCCCACAGTCACAAGGATGGTTCAACATCCATAAATCAATCAATGTAATTCACCACATAAGCAGAACTAAAATCAAGAATCACATTGTTATCTCAGTCGATGCCTAAAAAGCCTTTGACAAAATACAACATCCATACTTATTAAAAGCTCTGGAGAGAACAGGAATAGATGAAACATTCCTCAAAACAATAAAAGCCATATACAACAGACCAACTGCTAACATTGTATTAAATGGAGAGAAACTTAAATCATTCCCCCTAAACTCAGGAACAAGACAAGGATGCCCACTCTCCCTACTTCTGTTCAACATAGTGCTGGAATTCCTAGCCATAGCAATAAGGAAAGAGGAGGACATCAAAGGGATCCACATCGGCAAGGAAGAAATCAAGCTATCCCTATTCGCACACGACATGATCTTATATCTGAAGGACCCAAAAAACTCAGTCCCCAAATTCCTACACCTAATAAACCATTTTGGCAAAGTAGCAGGATACAAAATCAATCCACAAAAGTCAGCAGCTTTTCTGTACACCAGCAATGTACAAGCAGAAAAGGAAATTATGGAAACAATTCCATTTACAGTAGCCAAAAAAATAATAATAATAAAGTACCTAGGGATCAACCTAACCAAGGACGTGACGGACCTATTTAATGAAAACTATAAAAATCTAATAAGGGAAATCAAAGAAGACACAAGGAAATGGAAAGACCTCCATGCTCATGGGTAGGCAGAATCAATATAGTGAAAATGGCCATATTGCCCAAATTGTTATACAAATTCAATGCAATCCCTATCAAAATCCCAGTTACATTCTTCACTGAAATAGAGAAACCAATCCATAAATTCATATGGAACAGCAAAAGACCTAGAATAGCCAAAGCATTTCTAGGCAAAAAAAGCAGTGCAGGAGGTATCACAATACCAGACTTCAAGCTCTACTATAGGGCCATCATAACAAAAACAGCCTGGTATTGGTATAAAAACAGACCTGAAGACCAATGGATTAGAATTGAAGATCCAGAAATAAAACCGCACTCTTACAGTCAGCTGATATTCGACAAAGGAGCTAAAGACATACAATGGAATAAACAGAGCCTCTTCAACTACTGGTGCTGGGAGAACTGGGCAGCCATATGCAGAAAACTCAAAGTAGACCCAAGCCTATCACCATGCACCAAGATCAACTCAAAATGGATCAAGGACCTCAATATCAGACCTGAATCCTTGAAACTACTGAAGGACAGAGTAGGAAAGACGCTATAACTTATAGGCACAGGAAGGAACTTCCTGAATATAGTCCCAGGGGCACAACAAATAGGGGAGAAACTCGACAATGGGACTACTACAAATTAAAAAGGTTCTGCACAGCTAAGGACATAGACACCAAAATAGAAAGACAGCCAACCATATGGGAAAGGATCTTTATCAGCGCAGCAACAGACAAAGGCCTAATATCTGTCATCTACAGAGAACTCAAAAAACTAAGCCCCTCCAAGCCCAGTAAACCAATTAGGAAATGGGCAAAGGAGCTAAAGAGAGACTTCACAAGAGAAGAGATAAAAATGGCAAAGAAACATATGAGGAAATGTTCAACATCCCTGGTAGTAAAGGAAATGCAAATAAAAACAACCCTGAGATACCACCTCACCCCAGTTAGAATGGCCTATACTCTGAACTCAGGCAACAACAAATGCTGGAGCGGGTGCGGGGAAAGAGGAACCCTTCTTCATTGTTGGTGGGAGCGCAAATTAGTACAACCACTTTGGAGAACAGTATGGAGGTTTCTCAAAAAGCTCAATATAGACCTACCCTATGACCCAGCCATACCACTCCTAGGCATCTATCCTGAACAGCAGGTCCCAAGATATCAAAAAGACATTTGCACTTCCATGTTTATCGCTGCACAATTCACAATAGCAAAAATATGGAATCAACCCAGAAGCCCCTCCACAGATGAATGGATCCAAAAAATATGGTACCTATACACAATGGAATACTGCACAGCGATTAGGAATGGTGAAATATTGTTATTCACAGGGAAATGGTCAGAACTTGAACAAATAATTTTGAGCGAGACAAGCCTAGAACACAGAAAACAAAGGGGCATGATCTCCCTGATATATGACTGTTAAGATCGGGTGACGGGGAGACAGTAGAGACCAGGTCTGTGAAACCAAAAACTGCTTGTCAAATGGTATTTCCCACAGGATTGGGTCAGCGACCCAACATTATGTAATTAAACCAAACAACTACTCAACATATAAAGGTCAAAAATTGACCTCTCAGTGGAATACAATAGCTCAAAAGCTATGTATATACGTTCATATAAGACTACTGTCAACATATTGTTTAATGTCGACATTACATTTAAAGCCCTAAGTGAATTTTCTTTGGCGTAGGCCACGTGGCTACTGTATATGTTCTTGGTACATTGTGTATTATATATATGTCTAACTGACCTAGGAAAGGGAAAGAAAAACAGGGTGTAAGATATCACAAGAAATGTACACACTGCCCTACTATGTAACTGTACCCTTTTTGCACAACACCTTGTCAAAAATTTTTTGTTTAATTAATAAATAAATTACAAAAAAAAGAAATGGTTGATCACGCAAAAATAACAAAACTCCACAGATCATATTGGATTTTCATTCATTTGCTCATTTACATGACAATCAAATATATATGCCATGCCTGGCTCTTGAATGATTCCTATACAACCTATTCAGGGTGACATCAGTACATTTACCTGATCATTCTGCACAGAATGCTAATTAATGTTCATTGTAGCAAATAAGTAGAGAAGATGGGAAGTTTGTGGTCCAATAAACATAGGAAAAACACTGCATCCAAAGAAGTTATAGGTGGGCTGGGAATTTAGCCTAGTGGTAGAGTGCTTGCCTTGCATACATGAAGCCCTGGGTTCAATTCCTCAGCACCACATATATAGAAAAAGCCAGAAGTGGCACTGTGACTCAAGTGGTAGAGTGCTAGCCTCGAGCAAAAAGAAGACAGAGACAGTGCTCAGGACTGGCAAACAAAAACAAATAAAAATAAAGAAGTTATAGGTGTCTGTAGCTAAGGCATTCTTAGGGCATTTGAAACATTTCTACACAACAGACAGTGCTTCACCAACCCGGGTCTCACAGAATTACAATCTGAGAAACATTATTTGGGCCAATGAGCCCCAAAGAATTACATGAGATGGAAGAGGGCAGTGATGGTGTTCAAATAATAACAAATTTTCAAAAGAGAAAATCTTTCTCACTGTCCGTGGGGGTAAATACTTCTACCATGGCTGATTTCAAACTACTAACATGACATCCCCCTAAAGACTGGAAAATGATGAGCAAGGAGAGAGCTTTCCCCTGCCCCTCCTCATAGACAAACAGAAGCCTCAACAGCAGGGAGGGTTAGTCCTTCCTGTATGGAAACTTACACCACCATCACAGGCCTTTTGGTAAGGAGTAACATTTCTTGAAGACTCTGCTCTTTCCAGTCCGATTCATACTTGTACTGCGATCACTGAGAATGTTTAAGAATCTCCTTTAGATGCTATTGCTGATGGTAGTGGGGAGGTTGGCGGGGGGGGAGGGGAGATGGAGGGGGAAGTCCCAAGTGAAAAATTGAGAGCAACCATGTGAGATTTGTCCTGCTTACCTGCCTTGCTTTTTGATAAATGACCCCAAACTTGAACGTGTTGTTCACATCATGCTCGTCATAGGACACAATCATTTGAGAGGCCTGGAAAAATCAAGATGGTCATTAATTTGGAGGCAAATGAAGAAGCAAACATTAAGGGAAGCCCCCATGTTGGCCTACAACGTCACCCCGATGGGAGTCATTCACGTGTACAGAGAAGGAGAGAACCAGCGGGCAGATGGTCAGGATGCCACTTCAAAGGTCTTGGTTGGCTCCTAACATCTGGACTTCTCCAGCAGTAACTATACCTCTGCATCAGCCACTCTGAGCCCATCCAGATGTGCCAGCCCTGGCTTGAGCGTGTCACAAGTCCAGTGAGACTCAAGAGCCAACTTCGTCCCAGTCTTAACCATAGTATCAAGACGTAAAGCCAGAACACCCAAACTAGTCAGTAAAGATGGCTTTGGTTCTAATTCTACTTCTTCAGAAATATAACTTAAAGCAAGGCACTATTCCTGCCCAGACTTCAATCCCTGCATCCGTAAAATAAAGACTCTCTGAGGAGAAACACACCATAGTAAGATATGCAAACAAAAATAAAACCCTGGGCTGGGGATATAGCCTAGTGGCAAGAGTGCCTGCCTCGGATACACGAGGCCCTAGGTTCGATTCCCCAGCACCACATATACAGAAAACGGCTAGAAGCGGCGCTGTGGCTCAAGTGGCAGAGTGCTAGCCTTGAGCCGGAAGAAGCCAGGGACAGTGCTCAGGCCCTGAGTACAAGGCCCAGGACTGGCCAAAAATAAATAAATAAATAAATAAATAAATAAAACCCTGACCACTGGTTCCATTGAACTTTCCATTTTGCCTTGGAGAGTTGATATTCAGGTTCAGACACACCAAACTCAAGTTCTGAATCTGCTGCTTTGACTCACACAGCTTTAAGTGAGTCATTTAACTACCTTCACCTTCCTCCTCTGTTAAATGGAGAGGTGTACGTATGAGGATTCAGTGAGACAAACATAAAGTGCAGGGCACAGAGCAGCTAAGACCAATATCATCATCACCACTACCACCACCACCTTCTTACAACATTATCATCAAAAGCAGCAGCAACAGCAACATCATCTTCAACACTATCACCACCACCAACCTTCCAGAAAATCAGAACTAAACCATCTTATTGAGAAAGAACATTTGGGTATGATTAGAATACATTTCACAACATTAAGGAGAGATCTGCCTAGGAATTGTGATAAGGAAAGAACAAATTGGGAGTAACTTGTTAGCTGGACTATATAGCCCATGTTTGATTGCCTTCTCCGCCTCCCCCCACTCCCCCCACCTCCGTAAGAGCCCTTGCTGCCCTGCCCTGGAGAAAGCCCTCCAGTCCTAGTTGGGATGAGCCAAAGAGGAGAAACAACTGCCCTGCCAGAGAGAGGCACCAAGCCACAGAGGCCTTCCAAAGAACATTCTTAATTCTATAAGCTTGAAGCACACACACACACACACACACACACACACTTCAGATTCACATCCCAGCCACACTCAAGCACTCCTTCAAATATAGAAAACATGAAAATACAGCTGCTCTTCCATTATTACCAAGGCCAGAACTTTCTAAGTTAAAGAGAGAATTACATAAAAGCATATCACTGGGTTCTCATGGCGGATGTGATGTGACAACAAAAACTGCCAAACCTATAGTTCAGTTAGACCTTTATGATAGGCTTTTAATGTGTGGTTACACCTCACTAATTCAGCTTTGAGTTTAAAGGGAGGTCAGTCTGAATGACAGGAAACATTCAGTGGAGTGTGGCGCAGGACTGGTGAGTGCCTACTGATGGAAATGGTTGCAAAAAGCCATCTGGAAAAAGAAGAGCTCTGTGCAGACACGGGCTCCCCTCCCCCAGCCCTACCACTGCAGATATACAAATAGATGTTTTGGAGAGTGCCAGGCCCAGTTGTGGGCATTGAGGGCATTCATTTCAGGGGTTCCGGACGTCCTTGCAGCATGAGGGCCTCCCTTTCCCACCAGGCAGCTCATTTCATGGCTCCTGGCTGTCACACGGAGGACTCGGGAAATAAAGAAAGCTATCCCCAGCAAACCTCAGCTGCCACAGCCTTGGCCAGTGGTGGCTCAGGTCACACCTCTGCTCCTACTTTCTCCCTCTGGCCTCATGAAGAAGCAGTCAGTACACAGGGGCTTTTCCTGTGGCTAATTTCAAGCAATTTTCCATCGGGATGATTCAAGTCCTGTCATGCCATAATTGTTCTTGAGTGGGTTTCTTTGTTGGTTTGTTATTATTGCTCTTCTCTGCGCTCACACTCCTAAATCTGAACTGGGGTTACCGTCCAGCCAGTCTTAAGGAAATTGCTATCAAAGAATGAGCCAGTTTATTAACTAAGGCCAGCAGGGGGCTATAAGGCCTTAGTGTTACAGTAACATGGTTCCTGGGAAGCTGAGCTTCTTAGGGTGGTTCTGTGCCCTGCACCATCACACCCCCTCCATGATGGCTGAGTAGATTCACACACACCCTCCCAGACTTATGCCTCACCTCAGCATTTGCCTCAAGGGGCTGCTACTAAGGCGAGATAAAAAAAAGCCACCAAACTGTTAGCTCTTCCATCTTCACACCTGTTCAGCAGGTCTGGAGAACCAGACATGCCTGAGGATGGGCTCCCTTGGAGCAGTTTGTGAAGGGGTGGGCAGGGAGAAAGGGGGAATGGAAGTTTATCATGGAGACACCACAAAACCTCCTACACACAATGCAGTGAGCTTGTCCATACAGCTACTGCCATGCAGATCCACGCCCATTTGCAAAACCCTAGGTGACTGGCAAGAGTGAGTATGAAGGTTCTCACCTTGGGGTACAGGACAGGGTTGAATTTCAGCCCCACTGCATCATCACAGAAAGCCTGAGGGAGAGAAACACAGAGTTCAGGGACCATCTCCGTAGAGTACACCATTTCCTCTACCCACCAAGCGAAAGCACCATGGGGTAGGGCACAGCGTAGAGCAAGGCTTCCTTCCAATCAGGTTCAGCTGCTTGCTAACACACACCCAGGCCAGAAGCTAACCTTTCAGGGGTTCCTGCTAAAGTGAGAGGAGGAAGAAGAAGACACCTGACACCAGAAAGCCTTCTACTACTCCAGTTTCTGGTCAAAGTATTTAAGCACAATTCTGCCAGCATTCCTTCTCCCAGAGTAAGGGGCCAAATCAACCAGTCAGCCACTCTTCTGACTCCACTTTGCTGATTGGACACTCATCCCCTGTGACTCTAGCAGTGACACAGGACCTCCCCCAACCCCACCCGGCGCGCGCACGCGCACACACACACACACACACACACACTGCCAGCTCCTGCCTCAGGATAGTGATGGCTTTGGATCCTCCTTCTGATCAGCTTAGGTGCCTCTTCTCCTGTGAACACTTCCCTACCTGCCTTCCTCTGATTGGCCAGCCCTGTCTTCCATTTCTCCTGTCTCCAGAACTAGCCATGCTGACTTGGGGCAGAGGCCAGAGATTCTATGATTCCCTGAGCAGCCTCAGCAGCAAGGATTAGCTGGGGAGGGGAAGGGAGGATGGAGGCAGCCCCCTACACTTCCATCCATAGGGTCAAATGCCAGGGAAATGTAGCCTCCCTCTCCTCAGGGGTGCAGCCTCTACCTCTCACTCCAGAACAGCCCTGGGCTGACAGGGGAAGCCATCTACTCTCCTGTGACACTGAGTTTTACCTTTGCAATCTGAGGGACGCTGGGCAACTTGCTCAGTCCAGCCAAGGGGATCCGCTCATGCACTGTCTTCAATCTGGACCTGCACACAAGGATGAAGTGAGAGGAAGGCTTCCACCCAAAGCAGAATCAGTAAGGAAGGTGGCCAGGGTCACTCCTGGCTGGGGTACTCACTGCAGATCTGCCACCTTTCACCCAACCCAGGAAAAGAAGGAGGCATCTCTCCTGCCCCCACCCCCCCCCCCACACGGTAGGAAAAGGCATCCCAGGGGAAGTGACACCAAGACTATTTCTGGTCAATTTGCCTGCATTGCAGTATGGAAAACTCAACTAGTCCCCTTCCAGGTCACCAAGTTGTTGTTTTTATGTTGTTGCTTGGCCTATTTGTAGGTTTTATGTTCTTCCAAAGAACTGAGTCCCAGCTTTTTCAGAGCTATTTAGATTTTTGCCATGCAAATGAATCTATATGAAAAGATAAAATCTAATATTTGAAAATCTGGATTGACTCAAAATATAAAGGGATTCACCATATAAGACTCTAAATTTAGCCTGTTCCTTGATTCATTTAGCACATTATGAAAGTGATGAATTTTACTGAATGCTCCCTGCATCTGCTTAGATAATCATATGGGTTTTTTTTTTTTTAATCTGCTAACCTAGTGGATTACATTTCTTTTCAACCATCTTTGTGTTTGGGGCGGGGGGGTGGTGCTGAGGATGTATTATTTTTAACATCCTGCTGAATTTAATTGGTTAATTATTTATTTAGATTTTCACATCTATTTTCAAAGACAGCGCCCGCCTATTTTCTTTTTTTTCCTCACCCTTGTACTTCTCTTGGCAGGTATTGAGAGCAAGGTGTTATTCCAGCCAAGAAACATGGCAGGATCGCTTCCAGATCTCTGGAATGGTTTCTATAATACAGGGATTTTTCCCCCTGTTCTTTAAACATTTGTTATGACATCTCTAGGCAGGTTACTCTTTATTGAAAGGATACTTCACCGAAGTATCTTTATACAAAGATTCTTTGCATCTCTTCAGGAGTAGATGTTTAGGTTTTTTATTCCATGTTAAGTCAATTTTGGCAATTCAAGTTTTTCTGTAAGAGTTGATACAAAATTGGTTTTCTTCATCTAGTTTTGTCCCTCCTTGCTGCTGTAAATACTAGGGTGAGTGTGTGTGTGTGTGTGTGTGTGCGCGCGCACACATGCTGGGGATTGAACCTAAGACCTCACGAATGCTAGGCAAGCGTTCTCACTCTGAGCTGCATCCTCAGTCCTTGTTTGTAACTTGTTTCTCTGTTTTACTTAAGAAGTCTTAACTAGGGCTGGGAATATGGCCTAGTGGCAAGAGTGCTTGCCTCATATACATGAAGTCCTGAGTTCGATTCCTCCAGCACCACATATATAGAAAATGGCCAGAAGTGGTGCTGTGGCTCAAGTGGCAGAGTGCTAGCCTTGAGCAAAAAGAAGCCAGGGACAGTGCTCAGGCCCTGAGTCCAAGGCCCAGGACTGGCAAAAAAAAAAAAAAGAAGTCTTAACTACTGATTTACCTGTTTTATTCATCTTTTCAGTCATCTTTTGGATTTCGTGATCATCTCTATTCCTTTTTACTTTTGCTTTCTACTTCACTCACTAGTTCTTGTCTTTTTTTATTTCCTTCCTCTGTTCTCTTTTTTTCTATTCTTTTTCTGCCTTCTAGCCTGCACACTTACTCATTTAACTTTTTTTATTTTTTAAACCAATGCATTTGGAAGTATACATTTCTATGTAAGTGCCACTTTAATTGCACCCCAGCACATTCTGCCTGGTAGTACTTTCACTGCCACCTAGTTCTAAATATTTTGTCAGTCTGGATATTCTCATTAGCCTATGAGTTATTTAAAAGGTAAAAAGAAAAAAACAATTTTCCAAGTATGAGATAATTTTCCTTTGATATTTTAACTATTGACTTATAAACTGCCTCATATTCAAGGAACATAATCTATGTTATATTCATTATTTTAAATTTATTGACTTCATACATGGACCACGGGAGAACACACAACTGAGTGTGAATGGGAAATGAATCTCTCTTCCCAAACCCCAGAATTTCCCACCCAGTCACAAGAATTACTAGGAGGACCAAGACTCCTCCTGGGGAGGTAGGAGGTTGCTCAGGAGAAACGTCCAAGAGAAGCAGGGAGCAAGAACCCCAGGCTGCACAGCACATCCCATGCTTACTCCCAAACACAGCTATCTGGGAGAGCAGAGACAACCAAAGATGCTACCCGAATGCACCTGCTCCACACCGCAGGAAACACCAAGAGTCAGAAAGAAGCACTCCCAAATTATACAGGAGTGCTTCCTTTATGCTAAATGTCTTCTTCCTGAAATTCTACCTCATCTGATTTTCATATTGCCATGACAGCTTTGTTTTACTTTCCATATCATTTTTCCTTCAGTGTGCCTCTCATTACTGGGTTTTTAACTCAATATGATAGTCTGATATTTTGATGGGCTAATCCATTTAATCCATTTACTTTTGTTAGAACTACTAAGATATTTGCAATTATCTGTGGTTTTTTTTTCTGTTTTTTTCTCTAGTCCAAGTGCAAGACACCTTCATTCAGTCCCCATCATGGCTACAGATCTGCCCAACACCCGAGTGCCATTTGCATTCTGCAGTCTGGTGACCAGGCTCATCCCAGATGCCTACTGATCTACCTTTTTGCCCCTGGCCTCCCCTTTCTTTCAATACACTATCTAGCCAGAGTGGCCACTGTGATATTCTCTCTTCTGTAACTCTCCTATTGCTCTTAGGATAAAACTCAAGCTCCTAAGTAAGGCACAGTTGGCTCACGCCTATAATCCTAGCTACTCAGGAGACTGAGATCTGAGGATCGAGATTTGAAGCTAGCCCAGGCAGAAAAATTCATGAGACTCTTATCTCCAATAAACTACTCAAAAAAGCCAGAAGTGGCTCTGTGGCTCAAGTGGTAAAGCACTAACCTTCAACAAAAGAAGATCAGGGCCAGAGCCCAGGCACCTGAGCTAAAGCCTCAGAACCAGCAAAAAATAATTAATTAATTAAAAAACAGTCAAACTCCTAAACATCATCTGTACATGCCCAAGCTTTCTCCTACCTGTCTAGTGTGACCTCTCAACTCTATACACATTCAAACCCTATTCCACCTGCAAGCCATTTTGAATTTCTGTTATTCCTTTCCATCTACCTTTTGCATCACCCCACTACCCTATGACAATCCAGGTCCATAAGAGACTGAGAAAAATTAAGAAGACCTCTGTACATCACTTTGACAATAAATAAGTAATTATTTAAAAAATAAATAAAAATTAAGAAGAGGACTAAGAATATTTAAAGTGGGGCCTGGAGATATAGCACACTGACAGAGTGCTTGCCTAGCATGCACAAGGCTCTGGGGAAGAAGAAAAAGAAAGAGGAAAAGGAAGAGGAGGAGGAGGAGGAAGAGGGAGGAAGCGGAGGGAGGAGAACAGTAGGGGAGGAGAATATACTGACTACTTTCTATGTTCAAGAAACAAGGTGATAGGGAGGGGGGAGGCAGGGAAAAATGAGGGAGGAGGTAACAAGTTTGATAAGAGATGTACTCACTGCCTTACATATGAAACTGTACTTCACTTTGACAATAAAGAAAATAAAAAGAAAGAAACAAGGTGAGAGTTTATTCCTCACTGTATCCCTACCACCAGACTTTAAGTAGACTTTAAAAGAATACTGCATTCCCTCATATGAACCACCATTGCATTTTTCTCAAGTCTGCTTGGATTTGAGTTTCTCAGACTGATAGTTTGTTTAAAACATTCTTCTACATTCGTAGGGAATACTGAGCCCTATTTTTTTTCTTTTTCTATTTTCTTCCACTTGAATTTCATTTGCCTGGTTTTTTTTTTTTCAATGTGGCTCTTCTAAGCATTATCAAATGAACCAGGAATCTTTCTATACTTGTCTATTCTCTTGAACAGTTTAAGTAACACAAAATCTGTTCCTTTAAAGTTTAAAATACCTGCCTGCCTACCATCTAACCTAGAAACACTTGGAGAAGTCTTTGGGAACTTATCTAATATATTCCATGGTTATCAGTGCATTTGAGGGTTAGTTGTTTTTTTTTTAATCTCATCTAGAGTTACATTTAATAATGGGTATTTTCCAAGAAAGGCATCTGTCTCAACATTTCCAACTTAATAGCCATCCACTAGTAATTATTAAATCTTAACATGTAGTCATCTATCCTTTTACATGTAATTTTGCACATTTGTATTTTCTTAACTATATTCACTGCCCAGTTATCTACATCATTTTTTTCTCCCTAGTGGGACCCAAGATTTTATCAAGTCTGTATTCTTTTATTTATAATCTATTCACTTGTATAATCTTTGTCTACTCCTTCCTCTTACTATTTTGAGATAATTATGTTGATCATAAGAATGGCAGCTACCATTTTTGAGTAGCTACTCAAAAGGGTACATAGCAGGCCAAGTGCTGGTGACTCACACCTATGATCCTAGCTACTCAGGAGGCTGAGATCTGAGGATTGTGGCTCAAAGCCAGCCCAAGCATACAAATCTGAGTGACTCTTATTAACTAGCAAAAAGACAGAAGTATAAATGTGGTTTAAATAGTAGAGTTCCAGCCTTGAGCAAAAAAGCCAAATAAGAGCAAGAGGCTCTGAGTTCAAGGCCTATTATTAGCACCAAAGGTGGGAGGGGAGAGAAAAGAGGTACACAATGCTCAACCATTTTAAGATAGAGACAGTCATTACCATATCACGATGAGGAAAATGAGGTACAGAGAGGTTACTTCTGTTGTCAGCATCACTTTTTCTTATTTAATAATAAACTGTCTCGGCTGATAAATTTTCTTCTAAGTACAGTTCTACATGTAATCTATTAGTTTTTACATAGAATAATTTAATGTCATTACTTTATAAATATTCTATAACTACGGTTTTGATTTCCTCTCTGGCCTAAAAGTTATTTCGAAAAGAATTGAGGTGTTTATTTCTATGTAGTTACGTGGGTTTTTTTTAAAAAAAAAAACCTTCTTTTGTTGTTAATTCCTACTTTTATTATCAAAGTAGAGATGAACATACTCAGCAGTATTTGCTCTTAAATTAACTTAGATTTACCTTATGGTTCAAAAGTTCCTGAATCTACCTACAACCCACAAGATTTTTTTTTTTTTTTTTTTTTTGCCAGTCCTGGGCCTTGGAATCAGGGCCTGAGCACTGTCCCTGGCTTCTTTTTGCTCAAGGCTAGCACTCTGCCTCTTGAGCCACAGCACCACTTCTGGCCATTTTCTGTATATGTGGTGCTGGGGAATCGAACCCAGGGCCTCATGTATATGAGGCAGGCACTCTTGCCACTAGGCCATATCCCCAGCCCCCCACAAGATTTTTTTAATAGAAATTTCAAATAGCAACCCAATTAAACAAAATAGCCAAGCCTCTGAACAGAAATTTCATAGCTAATAAACACAAGTATATACAAGAAGAGATGGTCCCAAATAATGGGTAGATTTTACATGGCTGATCTCAAGGCACACACAGAGATTATTGGCATGCTCTTCTCAGATCTGAGGCTGCAAAGCTGGCTGCTGTCGATTGGGAGGCACCAGGTAACAATTTCGAAGTCTATGGGAGTGAGCAAGAGGCCAGGACAGCCATCACTGCCATCCAGGGAGTGCTATCTCAGCATTACTTCTCCTTTGTATGTGGTAAAGCTTCTGAGCCACACGACCAGTTCTTCATGCCTGGTCTTCAATTTGGCTTGGCAGACACTCCAAGTACATGACGGATTGTCCAGTGTCCTAACTGACATACATGGCTTCTCTCTGCCACCCTGTGCACTGGCTTCCAGCTGGGGAGAGCCACATTGGAGCTTGTCCTGGGGGTTCCCAGGACATTCATTTCAAATACTGTTGACCCTAAACAACAAAGGGGCTCATGGAAAAAGATGTCTGACGTTCAGGGCTCCCTCTCCCTCTCATAATGATAAAATTCTTCTGGAATTCCTGTTTCTTTTCTTTCCTTCCTTCCCTCCTTCTTTCTGTCCCAGTACTGGGGCTTGAACTCAGAGGCTGTGTGCCTCCCCTGAACTTTTTCATTTTAGACTGGTCTGCCTCTATTTGAGCCACAGCTCCACTTTTAGCCTCCAGGGTTGTTGTTTGTTTGTTTTTCACAGTCTCATACTACATTGCTGCCTAAGGAAAAGGAATGGGTTCAACTCAGTATCACCCACATTTTGATCCTAACAGTCCCATAGATTAAAAAATAAATAAATAAAAAGGCAAAGTATTTGTTGAGCCTGGCACCTTACTAGCTTTCGGTCCTGATAAGCCTATCAGATGGGATACAGTGTCAGAAGAAAGAGCTTCAGTCCTGGTGTACCATCAACATCTTACTGAGAAGTCCCATGCAGTCTTAATAAGAAAGGAGGCAATTTCCTTTTCTTTCTTCCTTTCTTTCAAGATAGGATTGCCTATGTAGCCCAGGGTGACCTTGAGCTTGTGATCCTCCTGCCTCAAGCCCAGATTACAGGCAAGCCCAGCTCTATCAACTTTCTCATCACGAAAACACAGAGGCTGATCTAGGCACACATCCTATTTGAAGATGGAGATCCAGGTACTGCTGCTTCAGAAAGTTGTCTCTAGCTTCTTAATGGATTCTTCTGTGCCTTGAAAATACTATGTCCACCCAGGTAAACCTCCACAAGGACACCTGTTTTCTTTCTAAATAAAGGAGTGAACCAAGGTTAGTGAACCCTCCTAATGCTCCCAAAGCCAGATTATGTGCACTTGGTCCTTTGCACATTTATTTTAAAATTTAGGCAGGAAAAAAATGTAATTGCTTTTTTCCAAATAACTTCAAGAACTTCTGGCTAGGTTGCCTGAGTACAGGCTGGGAGCTTGGTAGGTTCATAACCGTCTACTCAGCATCTTGGTCTTCTGGCTTCTCCCCCACAAGCCCAGTTACAGACCAGAAAACAAGACCTAGACTCCCTGGGCCTCCACGGCATCCTGTGAAAATGACTACTTTAATACTTGTGACACATATTAAAATTCTGTTTTTCTCTCTTGCTAGACCATAAGCCTTTAGAGAGCAAGTATCAGCCATTATTGTCTCCAGCACCTATCCCAGGAACTGATTCAAAGGCCCAGGAACATGTTCTAGAACATGTTAGATGTGTCCAAAGGAAACATGTTCCAGTGACTGCCCTTGAGGAGAGGCGCCCTGGCTGGAGCCATACACCAGGGCTCCCATTGACAACATTGCTGTAACTCTGGAGCCAAAACCCTGCCCCCTACCCCCGATCAACAGACACACTGGATCTACCTTCTCGACCATGTGGTCACCAAGGGCAACATTATGTCCAACACCCTCCTGAAACAGGGAGCTGTGGCTCAGCTCCATGAACCTCTGGGTCTTGTACTAGAAAGAGAAACAGCAAGGGGTCTGATGGGGGTGACCTTGGGAATCAGACAGCTGGCAGGATCACAGGGATCATGCTGTCTGGCAACCTCCTGTATAGCCTCAGGATTCCAGAAGGTCAATCCCTCCAGCGCACCCAGACTAGACTGGTCGGACTGGTATTTCTACCCTCCCTGTCCCCACAGATGGCAGCCTCTCCTGGAAGAGGTACGGCCTCCATCAGCGCAACAGCCCTACCTGAGAATGATCCGAAGGTACTCCATCCCCTCCGCTTCCTCACACTTGATGGACAAGATCAAGTTCCCCAAGCTGCTGCCGGTACAATAAAAGTTTAGATGGTCCTAGAAATAGAAATGAGGTGTAAGTGGAGATGCAAGCCTTCAGACACAGTCCCCCCCCCCCCACACCCAATTACCTCCTTCACAAGGAGGGAGAAGCCCCACAGAAATGAGGAAGGGAGAGGTACTACTGCGTCCACTGCTGCTGCTTGCTGCTGCTGGTAGTGGTGGTGTTGATGCTGCTGCTGGTGGTGATGGTGGTAGTAATGATGGTGGTGTGGTGGTGATTGTGGTGGTGGTGATGGTGGTGGTAATGATGGTGGTGTGGTGGTGATTGATGGTGGTGGTGTTGATAGTGATGGTGATGGTGATGATGGTGATTATAGTTGTGGTGGTGAGAGTGATGGTGGTGATGGTAATGGTGATTGTGGTGGTGGTGATGTGATGATGTGGTGGTGGTGGTGGTGGTGACTGTAGTGGTGAGGGTGATGGTGATGGTGGTAATTGTGGTTGTGATGGGGATGGTGGTGGTTATTATAGTTTAGTTGTGATGGTGGTGGTAGTGGTGGTGATTGTGGTGGTGGTGGTAGTGGTGATTGTGATGGTGATAATGGTGATTATAGTTATGGTTGTGAGAGTGCTGGGGGTGGTGATGGTGGTGACTCTAGTGGTGGTGGTGGTGGTGACTGTGGTTGTGATGGTGGTGGTGGTGGTGATTATAGTTGTGGTTGTGATGGTGCTGATAGTGGGGATGGGGATGGTGGGGATTGTAGTTGTGATGGTGATGGTGGTGGCAATGTTGATGGTAGAGCAGCCATCAAGTACACAGAATGTTCTGGGTACTATACTATGAATTTAAGACCCTTTATCACCTTTAACTATAACCACGACTTTATAAGAAAGATGCACTGCCATTCCAACTCCCTAGATGGGAAATCTGTGTGTGGCCTCATGCCATACAAGTAAGTGACACATTCGGGGCTCAGCCCACGTCTGTTGAACTCTGAAGCTCAGGTTCTTCTCCACCACACCCTGGCCTTACTGTCTCACTCCCAGGAGGAGTCTTCACCAATACAGATCATGGGAGAAAGCCAAGGGGATCCCAGCACCTACCCCCAAGAGGAGCAAGAGCCTCTCTGCAGGAGGGGGACCCACCCAAGCTTCCTGGGGCCCCACCAAGGCCGCCAGACCACAGTGGGATGTTGGGGTCTTCATTTTAACAAGACCTCCCAGGGTTCCTAGGTGTCAGAAGCAGCCTTATCTAGGGGAGACACCGCAAAGCCACTCTAGGCTACAGAGTTCCGGCCTCTGCCCTTGAGATTCAGGGAATCTAACAAATCTAAAGGACAGAAATAGAATTATTTCACTGTGAGACAATCAGAGACTCATAGCACATCACTCAGTCTGGGGCCTCACTTGAGTGAGGCCACGAGAGATGTGTGCTGTGTAGATGAAAATGGAGGCATCCAAGGTGGGGACAGTTCAGACCCATCCCACCCTCCTTCGCCCCTCACCACTCATCCATCACTTCCAGCAATGCTAGCTGGGGTGGTTCCAAGGACCCTTCAACGGGCTCTGCAGGCCTCCAGGACATGGCCAGTCATCCCTCTCCACCTAAAACAGAGCCCCCTCCTCCAGGACCACCCCACCTGGCAGTGCCCCTGGGTCTCACCTTCCCTAGGAAGTGCCTGCGGTAGGCCCTGGCTTCACCCCTGCACTCGAGCTTATAGCCAAATGTGTTGGGGCTGAGGCTCTCCTCCTCCTCCTCCTCACAGATGCTGCTGCCCAGTGATGTCGGAGTGCCAACGTTCTCTGGGTCCTCGATCCAGTAGCCCCCAAACTGGGGCAGGATGATCAGAGGGTAGGGGCCTCCCTTCTCCACAACCTGGAGGCAGAGAGAAGGTCTTGCTCTGCAACCTGTTCTGGGGCTACAAGGGACTGCAGGGGGAAGAGGGGCCTAGTGGTACCCCCACCCGCCTCTGAACCGCTCCAGGGAGGGAAGCCTGGGATTTAAGGCCAAGGACAGTAACATGAGCCTCTCCTCTGAACTCCACAGCATCTCCAGTTTCACCGCTGACCCTGTAGCCCCATGGTTGCAAAGCCCATATAGGTATCCCCCTTTAAACATGGAGAAGCTGAGGTCACAGCAAAGATGAGGAGAGGCCAAGGTTTTCTCCTAAGTGGGGCTGGGAAAGACGATCATCTCCCAGAGAGGGGACCCAGGTGAGGCTGCAGTGCAGCTGGTTGGGGGGTGGAGGGGTCCTACCTCATCAATGCTGGGGTACGGGATATAGTCATCCTGCAAGACAAGCCATATGACACCACCGTGAGTCCCAGCACTGCCCATACTGTCTGATCACCATTTCCACGTCTCTCTCCCAGGTCTGGGAGAACACACTTCAGGACCTAGTGGGATGCACCATTGCTTTGGGGAAATCATGCAAGATGGAAGGGCAGCCTAGAGGCAGCTTTGAGTCTGACTTTGGCATCCATTGAGCCCCTCTCTCTCCAAAATGACACCACCAAAATGCAAATGCAGTGAGCAGAAGTTACAGCCCTTGTTGCCCCCAGTGATGCCGCCTTCTTACCATAGGATGCTGGAACAGAAAGAGGACTCCTAGACTCCCCCAAGCAGCCCTCCCCAGGTAAAGTGCTCACCTCCAAGAGCTGCACCCTTGGGCCTTCTAAGTGTAATCTTATGAGAAACCCAAAGCCAAGCAGCAAAACACTGAACAGATGCATGCACAGAACACAAGGGAAGGAGTCAGGCCAAAACCATCATTAGGTCCCCTCCAAGGCCTCCACCCCCAGCCGCTCAGTAGAAGCAGTGAGCTGGCACCCTATGTAGCCCTCCGGACATGAGTCTAACAAAGACACAGTCACTTAAGTGCTCCTGGTAAAAAGCAGAGTTAGACAGATGCAAGAGAGAAGAGGCCATCATCTCGCTGCTCTCCTTGCTCTCTGCTCTCCTCCCCCACCTAGCCACCTGGCCACCACTTCAGCCACCCAGCCCACCTTGTTCTTCTGGGGTCCTGGCCTCTGTTCTTCAAGCTTGATCCCCTGTGGAACCAAGGAAGAGAGGATTCATGGAAGCAAAGGTCACAAAAGGGGCCCATTGGAAGGGTTCTGGGCACCTTGCTAGGGGCTAGTGATGACCAGAGTGCAAGAGCTGGCAGGTGGGGAGGGCCTAGCACCTCCCATTCCTGCTTGCTGTCAGTCCTCAAAGTAACCCCAGATGCAGCAGCAGAGCAGCTGGCTACAAGCATGAACTTTGTGCTGGGTGTCAATGGCTCATATTTAACTACTCAAGACACTGAGATCTAAGGATCTTGGTTCAAAGCCAGCCAGAGCAGGAAAGTCAGCTCTTATCTCCAATTAATCAACAAAAAGCTACATGAAGTGGAGCTGCAGTCCAAGTGGAAGAGCGCCAGTGTTGAGTGAAAAAGTCAAGCAAGGCCTTGATTTTAAGCCACAGTACTGGCACTAAACAAACAAAAACACCATGAGGGCTGGGAATGTGGCTTGTGGGTAGAGTGCTTGCCTAGCATGCATTAAACCCTGGGTTTGATTCCTCTGTACCACATAAATAGAAAAAGCCAGAAATAGCACTGTGGCTCAAGTGGTAGAGTGCTAGCCTTGAGCAAAAAGAAGTTCAGGGACAGTAATCAGGCCCTGAGTTCAAGCCCCAGGACTGGCAAAAACAAAACACACAGAAAAACCCACCATGAACTTGAACTTGGACCAGATCACTCAAGTTTAGATGCCAAATGCCAACACTGAGGCTAGCTTGATGGGCAGTTGTAGAAACCTCGGTGTAACTCATGGTCCTGTCTGTA
Organism: Perognathus longimembris pacificus; assembly: GCF_023159225.1. NCBI lineage: Eukaryota > Metazoa > Chordata > Mammalia > Rodentia > Heteromyidae > Perognathus > Perognathus longimembris. Next base: position 15,663,060 of record NC_063177.1, read on the forward strand.
AAATGGGAATGACAGCAGCCTCTCCCACGGTAGGGCTGGGGCTGAGCACGGGTGAAGCCCATGAACCCTGACTGGTGGACAGTAGATGCTATGCACTGCCAGTGCCATGGCTTGGCACCATTGTCACACTAAAGCTTAAGTATCTATAGCCGGCAATGGGGAAAGAGGGAAAAGAATCTGCTGGTGTAAGAGCCAACCCTGAGCCTTGTCAAGGCTAAGGTTAGATACAAAACCTGGGTCAGATACAAGAGGTCAGATACAAAACCTGGGGCTTGGGGCTGGGAATATGGCCTAGTGCCAAAGTGCTCGCCTTATAAACATGAAGCCCTGGGTTCGATTCCTCAGCACCACATATATAGAAAAAGCCAGAAGTGGCACTATGGCCCAAGTGGTAGAGTGCTAGCCTTGAGCAAAAATAAACCAGGGACAGTGCTCATGCCCTGAGTTCAAGCCCCAGGACTGACAAAGGACAAAACAAAACAAAACAACAACAACAACAAAAAACCCTGGGGCTGGAGTAAAGAGGCCCACCTGCAGGTGTCTAGGAATTCACTTCTGGGAGCAGCTCCTCGTCCAGTAGCCCCAAAGCTAGGTTCTGACCTAGCTAGGTCATTTGAGAGGTGAACACAGGGTGTTCCCAAGATTGAAAAATCGGGGGGTGGGGGGGTAATGGACTGGTGGAACAAGCTAGGGGGGGGAAACAATCCCCTCTGGAGTGAGAAGAGTGGGAAGCAGCCCTTGCCTGGTCCTCACATCACCTTTCCACTAGCAGGGGAAACTGAGGCTCCAAAAGAGGCTGTATGCCTCAGCTAGTGAGTGACAGGGGTTGGACTTGAAAGCAGGCTCCCTGGCCGCCAGGTGCATGCCCACACCCCATGCTCCCCGGGCAGCGGGGCCCACTGCTAGGTGGATTTAGATGCCGCTTCTCTGGACTTCTTGGCTGAGTCAACCTGGAGACACACTGTTCAGGAAGGTGTGGGAGGGCCCCACCCACCAAACAGGTGTTCCTCACACACAGGCAGAAAACCACCTGGGTGGCCCTGTACACTCTGTCCAGATTGGCAAGTGGGGAAGGGGGCAAAAGAGAATGATGTCAGGAGTTTGTTTGGCTGGTCCTTCGTGAGTCATTGCTGTCTGGGAACAGTCCCTAGGGCAGGACACAAACCTTCCTCACAATCCTGGGCCACTGCCTTTCTCCCTCCTTCCCTCCCTCCCTACCTCAAGCTGGGCTCTCTCCCCTTCACATATTCTTTATATTAACCTGTTATGATTTCCTCTTCTCCCCTCTCCCTCCCTTGAAGAACTGGAGGCTCAGAGAGGGAAAGTAGGTTGACCAAACTTACTCAACTAGAGCAGACTGTCAGGCTGAGACTTGAACCCAAGACAGGAAGATCCAAAGCCTGTACCCTTGTCCTCTCCTGCTTCTCGGGGGCTCCAGCCCCTGGTAACAAGGAATAGACCTCCTTCAAATTCCGAGACTCTTGGGGCTGGGAGTCAAAGATCTAGGATTCTAGTTTTAGTTTCTTCACAATTTGCAAATGGGACCCGGGCACTTAAACTGCTCTGAGGCTCAGTTTCCACAATGGCATAATGAGGAAAAATGGAGCCCACACCCAAGACAGAATCCCGCCACTTCAGGCAGTGCTTCATGGCTAGCTCTTTCCCATAAGACGGCTTCTGAAAACTGGGAGCCTTCTGAGGGGAAACATGAGAGCCTTACACACTGAACCTGGGTTTCCTCGCGCTCCCTTCCTGGAGGAGGGAAGGCCTCTAGGTGGGGCTGAGGCCCGAGACTTGTAGGAGGAACCCTCAAGAAGGCCAGGGGAGCTGCTGAGCCCCCCTCTAGCCAGCTAGAATCCCATTGGCTTAAGGGGAAAATCCCAGCTTTGCTTCAAGAAACTGAGCCATTAATTACACCCTGTCTTCCACCACTCAGTGATACATGTGCAGGCCCTGTTTCGGAGACTGGATTATAACTTACTGGTGCAAATAAAATGAATTGTGGTCCACACACTGCTGGGCACAGAGGAGGGTCTTAGTGATGTACTCCCAGTAATGTCCCAAGCACCAAAAAAAATCCCTCTCTGTCCAACAATCCTTCCACCCCTTCCTTACCCTCAGGGACACCTGGTAGCTCCTTCGGCAGCTCAGGACCACCCCCGGACGCTACACTTGCTCCTCATCCTGAAGCTTCCAGACTGGCAGTTCAGAATCTTCCTCTTTTACTTAGAATGGGAAGTGCTGTCACACAATAGCTGAGCCCTGTGGCTCTGAAGCACTAACTAATTGTGCATCCTTCCAGGCTTTATGAAATAATAACTGGGACCCCAGCTTTCTCACCTAGGGTATGAGAAGCACACTGGCATACCCACATGGGTGACCTTTTCAGGACCAATGAATCCCTACCCATCCCTGATCTTGAATAAGTCCATGAAATATCAATTAAGCTTGTACCTCTGCTCATACACCCTGGAGCAATAGTGCATGTTTGTTCTAAAAATGCCATAGATTTTTTTTTAATTTAAATTTCATATGCGGGCTGGGAATATGGCCTAGTGGCAAGAGAGCTTGCTTCATATACATGATGCCCTGGGTTCAATTCCCCAGTACCACATATATGGAAAACAGCCAGAAATGGCGCTGTGGCTCAAGTGGCAGAGTGCTAGCCTTGAGCAAAAGGAAGCCAGGGACAGTGCTCAGGCCCTGAGTCCAAGGCCCAGGACTGGCAAAAAAAAAAAAAAGACCAAAAAAAAAATTTCAAATGCTTGGTTCCCTGATACAAAGAGGCCTGGTGTTTTCCTCAGACCTACATCATCCTCCTGTTATTTTAAACCATTTCTAGATTATATCTATGACCTAATGGATACAGACTTGTGTCAATGGTTATTAAACTGTGCTGTTCACAGAAGAATGAGGAGGCAAAAACCTGTACTTAAGTGGTACAGCCACAATCCCCCACACCTGATGTGCATTTGATTTAACCTGCAGCTTTAGAACTGCAGACATGAATTGTGATTACAAAGAACCTTCCAGGAAGATAGCCTGAGATGACCCACTGAAAGCTGCTAAAAAAAATAAAAAATTTAAAAATAGGTAAGGGGGGCTGGGAATGTGGCTTAGTAGTAGGATGCTCACCTAGCATGCATGAAGCCTTGGGTTCGATTCCTCAGTACCACATACACAGAAAAAGCCAGAAGTGGTGCTGTGGCTCAAGTGATAGAGTGCTAGCCTTGAGCAAGAGAAGCTCAGGGACAGTGCTCAGGCCCTGAGTTCAAGCCCCAGGACTAGCAGAACAAAAAATAGGTAAGGGGGCCAGGTACAGGGGCTCACAGCTATAATCCTAGCTACTCAGGAGGTTGAGATCTGAGGATCATGGTTCAAAGCCAGCCTGGACAAGAAAAGACCATGAGAATTCATCTCTGATTAGCCATCAAAAATCTGGAAGTGGAGTCATACATAGCTCAAGTGGTAGAGTGCCACTCTAGAGTGAAAAAAGCTATACAAAGGCATCAGGCCCTGAGTTCAAGCCCCAGTACTTGCACACAGAAAAAAAGCGCTGACTTCTTGCTTGGGCCTAGGAATTCACTGAGATCATGGCATTCTCAGTCCCTAGTCTTGTATCTGACTGTGCTCTGAGCCATGCAGCCCTTCACCTTGGAGTCCAGGAAGGGCATGCCTACTCTCTAACATCTGCCCCGCCCAACCTCCTCAGGACAGATCACCAGCCAGGCAGCAACAACTCACTGGTCCTGTCCAGACTGTCCTGTCCAGCTACTATCAATAGCAGCTGATAATGGCAATAACTTCTTCTTTTGGGGGAATCCCTCCCAAAATTAGACGTGAGATAATGCTTCAGCCAGGCCACCCTTGGACTAGGATTGTCCACACACGTCTTACCCCCACCCCACCCCTATTATTTCTCTACTTAAACCTGAAGCTCATGTCTATACTTTAAAGACAGGCTGAAGTCCTACTACTTAGCTTCTGAAGTGTTAGTACTTAGTTCTAAGCAGGCTGAAGTGTTAGTACTTAGTTCTTTTCATAGTAATGTGCCTCATAATAAAGCTCCTTTCTCTTCCTCCCCTTCTTCTTGCTCTCTCTATTGGTGTGTTGGAACCCTGATATGTAGAACCCTGGAGTTGGGGCTAGAGGCTAAAACTCCTTTCAATGTCAGTGGAAATGTTTATTCTTATTTATCTAAAATGTCTTGGAAATGGTAAGGAAGTGTCCAATCAGGATTTGAACTCAGGACTGCTTCCCAGCTGGGGCTCTGCCTCCCAAAGACGACTGACACCACTGAGACAGGGCTTGCCTTTGCAGGCTTCCTTTCCAACCCACTGTAAGAAGAAATGCCCTTCCAAGCATTTCCCCCACACCATGGGGTGCATGGCACCCCATTTGGTCCCCAAGTTGGAGTTTTCCCAAGGGCTCTGTACTTCTTGGCCGTGAGTGGCCTCGGTTGTGGGGGCTGAGGGGCCCCTTTGCCACACCCCACCCCCAGGTCTGCATAGCCTCCCATGTGGGTGATGTTTACCTGCATTTTCTCCAGCATCTCGAAGAACTCTGCTGACTGAAAGATACAAACAGGGTGGGAGAGAAAGGCACAGTCAGGTGGGTGATGGGCTGGTAAAGTCTCCTGCTCAACCATCTGGAAACCCAGGCCGGGCTTCCCCAGGGACAAGGTTCATTTGGGTCAAGAGGAAAGATAATTTGATTTTTGCCTTAACAGAGCTGGAGGGCCAGAACACATCATCAGCAGAAGAGGAAATAAAAACAGGCCTGGGCTGGCCCAGCCCAGGGAGAGCGGCTACTCCATCTCTGGTCTTGGCAAGGGGCAGCAAAGGCCCTGGAAAAAGCCAAGGTTCTCAAAATGCCCAGGTGCACTCAAGCACCAGCAGGACACAGGTGTGGGATGCTTTCAGTCCATCACTGAAGGCAAGACGTCTCCCACAGGTCGCTGTCCATAGCCCCTGCAACACGGGCTTTTTCTGTCTCTTGTCAAATCTCTCTCAGGCTACTAGAGAGAAAGCTGATAAGCACAGAGCCATTCCAGCCAGGGTCAATTTGAGTCCCTGATGAGCACCCCCTCACCCCGGGGATACACAACCTCTGTCACCAAGGCACACAGTGAGACCCAATTGTTGGTAAAGTGAAGCCTGAAACTCATTCCAGTGAGCCTCCCAGGATGTGGATAAAACGTGTGGGGGTGGGGGGTGGGGGGGTGTGCACATACACATACCATACACACACACACACACACACACACGCACGCGTGCACAAGCGCACGTGCGTCCTGTGGCTTGAAATCAGGGCTTAGGTGCTGTCCCTGAGCTTTTTTTTTCTCAAGGATAACCACATGAGCCACCGTTCCACTTCTGGTTTGGGGTGGTTAACTGGAGATAAGAGTCTCATGGACTTCCTTGCCAAGGTGGCTTTGAACCATGATCTTCAGATCTCAGCCTCCTGAGATTACAGGCATGACCCACCAAAACCCAGCATGGATCAATTATTTTAAAACTGCCCTCCAACAGCTTCTGTCCAGACCTTTAACCCACTTTGGAGCCACCTTTGTAAGCACAGGTAAAGTCAGGAAGGAGAACAAGGAAGTAGCAGGATGGCTGAGAGGCTGGTGGCTCCACCCCTACAAAGGGCAAGCAAGCATCTCTCAGGAGCCCCCACTTCCCACTCCTCTCCCACCATCCCGTCACTGCCCACACGAGGCACTGGCATCCCAATCAGTGAGTGCCCAGAGAAAACACAGTGATGACAAATGAGCCCATCCCTGTCATGCAGAGGTAGACCCCCCAACACTCTCCCTGCCTCTGTAGGAGCCACAACTACCCAGGATCTCCCCACGGCCCTCACAGTTCAGAAGGGAATCACCTGGAGAGACCCATTCCTGCTGCAGACTCAAGCCCCTGCCAGGCCAAATCAGGCCTGGTAGAGGTAGAAAGCCTTTGACCTCCCAGAAACTAAGGATCTAGAGTCTGCAAACCCTGTATGTGTACATACAGAACTGGGCTTGGGGCATCCACCCAACACCTTTGGCCAGGGAAGCTACCAAATGAGCAGATCCCAAGCATAGTGTTTCCACTTGTTCTAGATACAAATGCACCAGCTGCACAGCACGTTCTCACCAGCTCTAGTCTCCAGGAGACCAGGACTGTCAATAGAAAGAGCTCACACGAATGCACAAAGACAGAAATATGAGCAGGAAAGACAAGAGGACAGAAATCATCCACATTTGAAATGTACACACCTCCAGTCCAGTAACTACACAGCTAGGAATCTACAGCTTAGCACACTTCCACATACACACAAAGACATGCAAAATGTTCTCTGCTGCATTGTGTGTCCAGCACAAAATGGAAACAGCTTTAACACCAATCTATATTTTTCAAAAATTGTTTAGAGTAAGCTACATTCACAGGAGAAAATGCAAATAGTATAAACAACCCTAAGTAAATAAGTCAGATAGGTAAAATGGACAAATTCATAGGAAAACACTAACTACCAAATTGACTCAAAAAGAAATATAACAAATAACTGGCTATTACAGGCTCATGTCTGTAATCCTACCTGCTCAGGAGGCTGAAATCTGAAAATTGTGATTTAAAGCCAGCCCAGGCTGAAAAGTCTGTAAGATTCTTATCTCCAGTTAACCACTCAGAAAATCAGAAGTGGTGCTGTGGCTCAAGTGGCAGAGCACTAACTAGCCTTGAGCTGAATAGCTCAGGAACAATGCCCAGGCCCAGAGTTCAAGCCCCACAATGGGCCCTCCCCCGCAAAAAAAAAAACTGAAACTGGCTCGAGAGGTAGATCTCCAGCCTTGAGCAAAAAAAGCTTTGACTCATATATAAGTTTATATGATCCATGGAAGGGAATGGGAATCACAGAAAGAACAGGACAAAGGATGAACACAACAATGATACTCACTAGACACTATGTTGGAAATGAACTTTACAACTCAGGGGAAGGGTAGTGGGGAGTGGTAAGCAGGAGAAAATAAGGAAGGGGTAACAGTATTTAAAAAGAAAAAAAAAAAGCTAAAGAACAGCACCCAGGCTCTGAATTCAATCAAGTGCATGCACACACACACACACACACACACACACACACACACACACGGCATGCACACACACACACACACACACACACACACACACACACACACACAGAAACAAATACATAACAAGCCGGATGCTGGTGGCTCCCATCTGTAATCCTAACTATTTGGGAGGCGGAGATGTGAGAATCATGGTCCAAAGCCAGCCCTGGCAGAAAAGGCCATGAAACTCTTATCTCCAATTAACCATCAGAAAACTGGAAGTGGAGCTTTGGCTCAAAGTGGTAAAATGCTAGCCTTGAGCAAAAAGAGCTCAGGGATACACCCTGAGTTCAAGCCCCATGACTGAAAGAAAGAAAGAAAGAAAGAAAGAAAGAAAGAGGAGGGAGGGAGGGAGGGAGGGAGGGAGGGAGGGAGGGAGGGAGGGAGGGAGGGAGGGAGGGAGGGAGGGAGGGAGAAATATAACAAAGAGATTGAATTAGTGAACAAAAAACTATCCATAAAGAAAATCCTACATGAGGGACAAGGCAACAAACAGTACAAGAAATGTATCCAATGCCCAACGTATGATACTGTAACCTCTCTGTACATCAGTTTGATAATAAAAATTTGAGAAAAAAAAAAAGAAAATCCTAGGCCCAGGCAGTTTTATTTGTAAATTCTAGCAAATATTTAAAGAATGAGTATTAATTTCTCATGCTCACTCTAAAGAAAATATAAAGATACTTTATAGAGTAGTAGAGAATATTTACAAAGTTTACAGAGTAGTAGAAAATATTTACAAACCATATATTTGATAAGGGACTTCAATAGACACTATATAAAGAACTCCAACAACTCAATAATTTTAAAAGATAACTACATTTTAAAATGATCAATGAGTCTGAGTATGGTGGCTCAGCATGCGATCCTAGCTAACTGGGTAGAGATCAGGAGGACTGAAGTTAGTGGTCAGCCCAGAAAAAGTTCTCCAGACCACCATCTGAATCATAGCTGATGGCATGAGCCTATCATTCCAGCTATGTGGGAGGCAGAGATCAGGAGGACTGTGGTTTGTAAAATCCCATCACAACCAATAAAAAGCTGGGCATTGGTCTGGGAATATGGCCTACTGGCAAGAGTGCTTGCCTTGTATACATGAAGCCCTGGGTTCAATTCCTCAACCACATATATAGAAAACAGCCAGAAGTGGTGCTGTGGCGCAGGTGACAGAGTGCTAGCCTTGAGCAAAAAGAAGTCAGGGACAGTGCTCAGGCCCTGAGTTCAAGCCCCAGGACTGGAAAAAAAAAAAAAAGCAGGACATTGTGCCTGCCATCCCAGCTATGTGGGAAGAACAGAATCAAAGTCCAGGCCAGGCATTGGGGATTTAGCTCAGTGGACAAGCACTTGCCTGGGAAGTGCAAGGCCCTGATTTCAGTCCTCAACTCTGGAGAAAAAAAAAAAAAAGGTACAAAGCCAGGCCAGCCTGGGCAAAGATACAAGACCTTATTCAAATATAGCTATAGCAAAAAGGACTGGGGGCATGGCTTAAGTGCTCAAGTGGAAAAGCATCTGCCTAGCAAGTACAAGACCCTGAGTTCAAATCCCAGTATCACCAAAGGCGGGGGTGGGGAAAGGTAGGAAAAGTCTTAATAGATTTTTCCTCACACACACATACAATTAGTATAAATGGGCACTAAGTCCATAGAAAAGACCCTCAATGTCATTAATCATCAGGAATTACACAATGGGTTTCCACATATACCATTATAATCCATTAATTTAAAAAAAAACACATAAAATTAGTTTGGGCAAAGATGCGGAGACATTGGAACCCTCAGATATTGCTGGAAGAAATGTGAAATGACCCAGCCACTGTGAAAAGTAATTTTGTAGTTCCTCAAAAAACTAAACAGAGTTATCATGATCCAGAAATTTGTTTTCTGTGTATATTCGGAAAAACGGTAAACAGGAACCCAAGGAATACTTGTCTGCAAATATCCACAGCTACATTATTCACAATAGCCCAAGGTCCATCAATGGATAACCCAATGAAGCACATCCATACAGTGGAATAGTGTTCAGCTGTAAAAGGTACATAGTACTGCCATATGTTACAACATGGATGCACTTTGAAAACATAGTAAGTGAAATAAAACAAACATTTTTAAAACTGTGTATTAAATGATTCTATTCATATGAAATGTCCATAACAGGCAAATCCTTAGAGACAGTAAGTAGATTAGTGGCTTCTTGAGGCTGACAGGACTGGGAACCTGGAAGGGTGAGAGCTAAAACATACTGTATTTCTTTACAAGGTGATGAAATATTCTATACTGATGGTTACCCAAGTCTGTAGCTGCACCAAAACTCACAAAAGTATACATTTCCAATGGATGGCTTTACTGTATGTAAAGTCAGCTTCACTGTTCAAAAAGAAAACAACTACTCAAACATTCAGAAAGTGCAACAGAAAGCCAGAGCCGGTGGCTCACATCTGTAATCCTAGCTACTCTGTTCAAAGTCAGCTCAGACAGGAAAGTCTGTTAAGACTATTATCTCCAATTAACCACCAGAAAACCAAAGTGATGCAGTAGCTCAAAGTGGTAGAGCACCAGCCTTGAGCAAAAGAGCTCAAGGTCAGTGCCCAGGCCCTGAGTTCAAGCCCCATGACTGAGCAGGAAAAAAAAGTGATACATTTGTATTGCTTACAAAAAAAAAAAACTCTCCAAGTTGGGAGAGGAAAGGAAGCAAATTTGAGGATACCACATGGTATATGGTCCCACTCCTATGAGAACAACCTTAAAAGCAAAATCAAAAACTACCTACATGCAAAATGAGTAAGGGGGTAACAAGTATGACAAGAAATGTACTTACTACCTTATGCATGCAACTGTAACCCCTCTGTACATCACCTTGACAATAAAATTAAATAAATAAATAAACTACCTATATGCATATGCATGCATAAAAATGATCTGGAAGAATAAATACCAAACTATCAAAGTGGAACACTAGTGGCTCAGGCCTACAACCCTAGCTACTCAGGAGGCTAAGATCTGAAGGATCATGGCTCAAGGTCAACCCAGGCAGAAAAGTCTGTGAATAACTTTTATTCACAGTCCAAAATAAACAGATGAAAAAAATCTGGGCTGGGGGTGTGCCTCAAGCAGTAGAGCACCAGCCAAGTAAGCAAAAAGGAGGCTATCATACCCAAAAGGAGGGTAAGAGCAGCAGGGAAGTTGAGCTTTATATCTGGCTTACTTCATCAACATGCAGACCCATGCTGCTTGTGTAATTACACTTTAAATACATAAGGAAGTCTTGTAAGGGAAACGAAAAGTGTGCAGAGGACATGAACCAACTACTACAGCAGAAACAGAAAAAGGCCAACAAACACATGGCAATGTGCCCAGCCTCCCTATGCATTAAAAGAACTGAGGTGAGAGATAATAAGATCACATCTTCCCCCATCAGACTGGCCAGTGTTAGCAAGGACATGAGCCAAGGGCACAGGAATTGCAGGTAATGTATGATCTTTCTAAAGAGCAATCTGTGTCACTGTGTGTCCAAAGTCTTAAAAATGTTTGCATCCTTTCATCTGATAAACCTGGGTGTTCTAGGGAATTTACCCTAAGGCGATAGTTGAGCAACTACACAAAGACAAGAACGTTCATCACAGCATTGCTGAGGTATATATATACACTCACAAGTGGGAAGGGGAAAATAATGCAGGAGCACACCCTACACTCATATGATCAAATCTGGAAGAGATCTGTATGAATTAGGCTAGTGTGAAGAAGATTCACAATGCATCACTAAGTAGGAAACACAGGGCTGTGAATAAGATGTAAGATGATCCCTATTTTTCCAATTAAACATAAAAAGGCATTTTGGAGGCACATACAGGTTGAGCATAAGAACTCAGAAGAATTGCTTCTTTAAATTTTTACTTTCATCCGTTTTTCTGTTTGTCTTTTGTGTCCATACTGAGGCTTGAATTCAGGGCCTCTTGCTCTTGGATTTTTCACTCAGGGCTGGTGCTCTACCATTTGAACCACAGCTCCACTTCCAGCTTTTTGCTGGTTAATTGGAAATAAGTGTCTCGTGAATTTTCCTTCCTGGACTGACTTTGAACTGTGATCCTCAGGTCTCAGCCTCCAGAGTAGGTAGGATTACAGGAGTGGGCCACTGCCACCCAACCGTAAAACTTCTCCCTGGAACATCATACTCCATCACTTCTAATTTATCTACTCATTAGAAGCAAGAGTCCAAATCCAGCCTACCTCAAGGGGAGAACCTGTTAGAGAACTATCAAAGAATGTGCAGATACATTTTCAAACCAACACACCAGCAAAGACACAGGAGCCTGAGCAGAACTCAAGTGGTAGAGTACTAACCTTGAGCATAAGAACCAAGCAAGAGAGTGAAGCCGTGAGTTCAGGCCCCAGTACCAACACCAAGAAAGAGAGAGACAGAGAGAGAGTCGCATGATAGAAAAGGATGAAGTGGGAATGGTACCACATGGGTCACACTTCCTGAAGTTCACCTGGGAAAAGAGAGTTGAGGTCCAGGCTTGGAAGACTGTGATAGCCAGTACTCAGGCTTCATCTGCAGAGCAGGCTAGGTGAAGTAGAAAGACAGGAGAGAAGAGCCCAGTGGCAGAGCCTAGGTCTGGGGAGTGGCTGACCTTCTACTGCCCAACTGGGGGGCCTGGCATACATTAATCTTGATTACTTATTCTCTTAATTTCCTCCCTTGAGAACTGAATCAAATAATCCCTGACTTCCAGAGAGAGCTTTTATGTGGATGAAATGATAAAATATACAGGAAGTGCCCAGCCAGGGCCTGGTCCACAGCAAATACTCCAGTCAACAGCATCTGTTAGCAAAAATGATTGGAAAGCTTGCTGGGGAAGCCAGCTTTTACCCGGTTGGGCTTGAGAGTACTTTCGCTCTTCTTGTCTTTGGCGATCCTCCTGGGGATGGTGTTTGGGGATGATTGTGGAAGATGAGTGTGTTTCCTGGATGAAGAAGCCAGGGGCCTTGAGGCTGGTATAAGAGGTAAGAAAACAGGACCATGATTCACCCTGAGCCATGAATAACACGCCGGGTGATGCTGGGCGGACGATTCCTGCAGGCCGGTGCCCAGGCCCAGAAATCAGCCAGAGGCAAGCTGGCCTCAGCTGAGCTGGCTCCACTTAGTGATGCGTTCAACTTTCCAGTGCGACCATTCCAAGCTTGGCAACAAGCAAGATTCTTTTTCCACCCAGAAGCAGGGGTGACTCAGACCAGCCTGGAAAAGCAGCTGTAAACCATTCAGACCTACCCTCATCCACACACCCTGAGACTACTTCCCACTGCCAAGGGCACACAGAAAGCACTCAATAAATGCTCCCTGACTCACTGGCAGTCTCCAACAAGTGTCTGTAGGACAGACTGAAGCCCTACCCAGGGCATCCTTCAGCAGGGAATCACCCTCCACCAAGAAACCAGCCCTGCATTTTCAAAGGAATGGAATTCAGCCTCTTCATCAATAACCGGGTCGGCTCAGCTGTCTGATTTATTATTAGCAACAGCTGTTGCCACCCAAATCAAAGCAGCAGCCAGCATTCCCCCCTCCCCATCCTACCCCTCGGCTCTGCTTTAACAGCCGGTCAAGTAGACCATGAAATAATCACACAAGCCAGTTCAGCCAAGGAAGTCACAGGCTGGGCCCCGGGGTTCCATCCAGTTCAATCTCTGTCCTCCCCGCCTCCCAATATAGAAACTTCCTGGTCTCCCCTCCCGAAGGGCAATGCGAGTCCTTGGGGAAGAGAATGCTGGAGGTGATCCGAGGAAGCAGGGCAAACTTAGGTTTCGGAAATCTTTTCTGACACTCCTACTTGCCCATTCTGCCAGTGCAGTGCGCAGGCAGTGAAGTAAAAGGAATGGAAGGATTATAGCATTTGTGTAAGACAGTCATCCATAGGGATTGGACCCAGGACCTCCCACAAAAATCAGGGGATAGGAAAATGTCTCTTATCTGAAATATCACAGTGTTTGCAAGGGATCCAAGCACATACTCTCAGGCAACTTAACTCTCCTCTGAGATAAAGTATACTATTGAATGCAATGTGAATGCTGTTTAAATGGTCTGCTCCGGTGTGTAGGGAAAGGGGAAGAGGAGAAGCAGCCCCGTGCATATTTAATACAGACAGCTTTTTGTGAAAGTTGCTTGTTTTTTGTTTTGTTGGTTTTGTTTGTTTGTGGTGGTGCTGAGGTTTGAACTCAGGGACTCACATTCTTGTTTGGCTTTTTCACTCCAAGCTGGCACTCTACCATTTGAGCTATAACTCCACTTCTGGCTTTTTGATAGGGAATTGGAGATAAGGGCCTCATGGACTTTTCTGACAAGCTAGCTTCAAATCAAGGTCCTCACTCAGATCTCAGCCCCATGAGTAGTCAGGATTACAGGCATGAGCCACCAGCCCAGCTGTGTACGCAGTTTCGATTGAAGGTTGATTGAAGTCAACACACAAGAGGCTGACTATGAGAGGTCAGTGGCAGCCTCTCTCTCCCCTGTGCCCTTGCTGAAGCAGCCCACCTGGCTCCTTCTGGTCCTGAGAAGCTTCACCCATGGACATGGCATCTCCCTGCAGCTGGACAGCCATCTGGTCTTCCGTCCTTACTGTACACAGCTCATGGGACCCCTGTCAGCACACTTCCCCCTTCATTCCTCCTTTGCTCTCACTCTACTTGGAGAAGTGACACCTCCTACAATCCACCTGCTGCTCACAATGTCCCTGCTGAGCCACCTGTCCCAGCTCCAGGCACAATTTCTCTCCTGGAGAAATGTGTTTACATATGAGCAGCCTTGCCACACCCTGCTTCCAACAGCTGGACGATGCTATCTGAGTACTCTGTACCTTGGAAGGGACTGCTAGCAGCACCAATCCCCAGGGCAGTGCAGAACCCCACCAACCAGTGTGCAACACCTGGCACAACACTCAACACCACACATACACACACACACACACACACACACACACACTGACACTGATGCCCAGAGCCACCCTCTTATTTGCCCTGGCCCTCTCAATCCAGGACATGCAATCAATGACAAAAAGAAAATTCACATCAAGCCCAGGATGAAGGAGATGGTGTGATCCACTCCCAGAGGTCCGGGGAAGAGTGGATAGGTGATGCGCAGTGCTGAGGGAGGAGAAAAACTAAGGTGATAGTGAGTTTCTGGTCCTCACAGAGAGGAAGAATGCCCAAAAAGAAAGGATTTCTGCTGTTTGGTAAAGAGGTTTCTGGAAAGCTGGGGAGCTGGAGGCCAAGGGAACACTTCCTTGGGAGAAGCCTGAGCAGACATGCATGTTGTTGCCTGAGATTCAAGGACACTGTGCTGCCCAGTTCTGTGACTGCCTCCAAGGCCCCATATAAAGGGTGAGCAGGATCAGGACCAAGGCTGAGGTCTGCAGGCAATGTCAGAGTTCTTCCCACAAAGGGAAGTTCATCAAGACAGAGGGCCATCTGGGGCAGGTCTTGGTTTATGGTATTCCCCTGGACCCCGAAGTGCCTCCCACACAGCAAGTGCTCAAGGGATGGATGGATGAACAGATGGATGGACAGATGGATGGACGAATCAATAAATAAAGGAATATTCTGATGAGCAAGATGAAGATGATGCCAATGATAGAAACTCTCAAGTCTGGGTGTAGCTGGGCTTGGGTGGCTAGAGTCAGGTGTGAACAAGCCCCTATCCCCGCTAGTAAGAGCTGCATCTTCTCTGACCACCAGCTCTCCCCTTGCTCCTGATTCCCCCCAGTCACCTTGAATACCTGGCCCTGTTACCAATGAGTGCCATCCATGGTAAGCCGCCTTCCAGAATCTTTTTTGTCAGAAAACTAAGAATAGAAGAACTTCTTCAATAAGACAAAAGGCACTTTTTTTTAAATGGGTATCAGCATACTCCATGGTGAAAGTCAACAGCCTTCTCTCCTTCTAAGATTGACAAGATGAGGATGCCTGCTTTACCTGTACTGTTCAGGATGCCGAAAGCCCCACAGCATAAAGAAATAAAAAGCAACCACCATGGAAGGCAGAAGTAAAACTGTTACCAGAGGACATGATCTCACAGAGAGAGAGAGAGAGAGACAGACAGACAGAGACAGAAAGAGACAGAGAGAGACAGAGAGCATGAGCTACTAGGATGAATAAAGAAACCCAGAAATACAGCAGAGTACAAAAGTCAGACGCATTTCCAGACACTGACAATGAACTATCTGAAAAGGAGAACAAGAAAACAATCCCACTCATAGGAACATGAAAAAAAAAAAAAAGGACAAAATGTCTAGGGACAAATTTAACCAAAAGAGTTACACAGTGAAAACTCCCAAACATTACTTACAGAACTTAAAGACAACCTAAATGGGGGCTGGGGATATGGCCTAGTGGCAAGAGTGCTTGCCTTGTATACATGAAGCCCTGGGTTCGATTCCCCAGCACCATATATATAGAAAACGGCCAGAAGGGGCGCTATGGCTCAGTGGCAGAGTGCTAGCCTTGAGCAAAAAAATAAAAAAAAAAAAAAAAGCCAGGGTCAGTGCTCAGGCCCTGAGTCCAGGGCCCAGGACTGGAAAAAAAAAAAAAAAAAAAAGACAACCTAAATGAATGGAATGATATCCCATGTTCATGGATTGGAAGACTTAACATTATTAAGATGGCAACATCAAGTAAAGTGATCCACATATGTATCACAGTCCCTATCAAAATCCTAGCTAAAATACAGACCCTAAATTTGATTTGGAAACTCAAAGAATCCAGAAGAACAAAAACATTCTTGAAAAGGAAAAACCCAAGTTAGAGGACTCACTGTCCCCAATTTCAAAATTTACTTCATAGCTCCAGTGATCAAAACAGCATGGTAGTGGCCCAATAGTAGACAGATCTGTCCACAGAACGGAATCAAGAGTTCTGAGATAACTCTATATACAATGGCTAGCTGGTTTTTTACAAGAGTGCCAAGTGGGGGCTAGGGATCTGGCTCAGCAGAAGAGTGCCTACCTGGTGGGTGCAAGGCCCAGAGTTTGGTCCTCAGCTCTGGAAAAAGAAAACAAACAAAAAACAAAACAAAACAAAACACTAAGAATGCCAAGTGGTTTTCAGGCTCCATAGAGCCTGATGCATCTGGATGGCCTTTTCAGCAAATGTTACTAAAAACACTGAATATATACACATGCAAAAAGAATGAAGCTAGAAGTCTCTTTTTCGTTTTTCAAAGTGTTTAAAGTAACTATCATATTGCTTTTGCATTCCCACTTAACGGTGTTATAAGAATTCCAGTCTCCGCCAGACACCAGTGGCTCATACCTATAATCCTAGCTACTTAGGAGGCTGAGACATTTGAGGAACTGGGCCAGAAGGGGCAGAAAAGTCTGTGAGACTCTTATCTCCAATCAACCAGCAAAAAGCCAGAAATGGAGTTGTCATTCCACTGGTAGAGCTCCAACATTGAATGAGAAAGTCAGGCAAGATCACAGGACCTTCTGTTCAAGAAAAATCCACTCTTGGGGCTGGGGATATGGCCTAGTGGCAAGAGAGCTTGCCTCGTATACATGAGGCCCTGGGTTCGATTCCCCAGCACCACATATACAGAAAACGGTCAGAAGTGGTGCTGTGGCTCAAGTGGCAGAGTGCTAGCCTTGAGCAAAAGGAAGCCAGGGACAGTGCTCAGGCCCTGAGTCCTAGCCCCAGGACTGGCAAAAAAAAAAGAAAAAAAAGAAAAGAAAAATCCACTCTCTCCACATCCTCACCAACACTTATCTTTTAGTGTTGTTTTATTTTTTTTTTAGCTAGCCATTCTAGCAGGTATGAGATGCTATCTCATTGTGGCTTTGCTTTATTTCCCTGATGGATAATAGTGCTGAGTATCTTCTCATATAGCTCTTGGATGTCTTCCTTGGAGAAATGTCTATTCAAGCTTTTAGCTTAGTTTTTAGATCAGTTATTAGGCTTTTTCTTTTGCTATCAAGAGGTAAGCATTCCTTACATCTTTTGGAATTATTTCCCTATATAATAAACAGTTTGCAAATATTTTCTCCCCCTCTGTAGGATGTCTTTTTACCCTGTTGACTATTTCTTTTGCAGTAGCAAAGCATAATGATTCCATGTCTATAAAATATCTAGAAAGACAGAAAACAAACTAGTGACTGCCAGCGGTGGGGGTAGAGGGAGGAGAGGGTAGAAAGAACTGCTAATGGGGGTTTAGGTGGAGATGATGAAAATAAAATATTTTGGAACTAGAGGGGGTGGTTGATCAACATTGTGAATGTACAAAATGCCACTGAATTGTTTACTTCAAAATGACTAATTTTATGTTATATAAATTTCACATCAATTAAGATTTAAAAAAGAATGAGAGAATAAGACATTGTTAAATGCTCAAAAGAGATAGCTACTACTTATTTAGATAAGCTGAAGTAGAAATAAAAGCTCAATGTAACCATAGTTGATTTTGTTTTGTGCTTGTACTGTGGCTTGAACTCAGAGCCCAAGCAATGTCCCTTAGCTTTCTCATTCAAGGATAGTGCTCTACCACTAGAGAGCCACAGCTCCAGTTCTGGCTTTTTTGGTGATTAATTGGAGATAAGAGTCTCCTGCCTGGGCTGGCTTTGAGTCACGATCCTCACTTCTTAGCCTCCTGAATAACTAGGATTACAGGCATGAGCCACGGGTGCCTGGCATAACTGCTGTTTATTAAGAAAGACCAGAACTCAAATCTGTATGTGAGCTCTCTTGATTTTAATACATTGATAATCAATTTATTGCTAATCAACTCAGTGTTACAAATGGATCAAACCCAATAAATCTCTGACCAAATCATCCTGTAAGACAGGTGTCAAGCTTCACTCTAGACAACAGTGGAGATGGAAAATGAAATGATACGAGACATGTTTAGCAAGTCCCAAGGTGTCCTCTGTTGGGGACCTTTCGGTGTGCTAGCATTTGGGCCATGAATCAGACACCTGACAAATGTCCCCCAGAAGTCTCCCAAGCACTGTGGAAGGAAGGGCACGTTACAGAGGTAAAGCAACCTGCCCAGAGTGAGCACTAGACTCAAGACCAGATCTACCTGGCTTTGCCAAGTCAACATTTCCTGTGCAGGTCTGATAGGCATCTCAACTTTTCCCAAGGCCAATCCAGAACTCTCATTAAGTATTCCTCGAAAACCTTTCTCTACCTCAGTCATTCTCCCCAATCCCACCAGCTGTCTCTCCACCCATCTAAAACTCAAAACAAAACCCTCAAGAGCTGTCCTTCATTTCTCCATCCTCCTGCCCCACATCAACTCCTCCTACAAGCCTGCACCCCAGGTCTGACTGCAACCCCTCTGGACCATTCAACAACTTCACCTTACTCCCTACATTCTATCCCCATGACACCATACCCTTCTCATCAGTTCCCCCAAACAACAGTCACTCGGCCTTCTGAGATGATAAAGCCAAGGACATTGGTCCCCATTCAAACCCTCCAACTCCCCACTACCCACACACCCAGCCATGAGCTAGAAAGAGCAGGCCATTCCTGTTTCATCAGAGGATCATTTATTTGTCCCTGTGACACTCATTCCAGAGCCAGTGATGGTGCAGTCTGAGAACGGGGTGCTCTAGACCCAACCCACAAATATGTATCCTGTCACTCTCCACTCACATCCCTCTCCCCTCAGCTCCCTGAAGACAAGGGGTGACACAACCGAGGAAAGAAAGACAAGAAAGTAACCAGTCCCCAGCCAGCAGGTGTGCGGATGCAGGGGCCCAGCCCATGTCCTCAATTGGACAGCAAGAGAATCACAAAGGACTTCTCAGAGCTGAAATGGAGGATCCACAAAGCCATCGGGGACCCATCTGGCTGGACACCTGGTCTCATACCAGCCACATTCTGCTGTCACCTACTAGGAGATTCTGTAGTCCCTGACCAGAATAAAAAGACTGGAGACCCACAGGACTGGGCTGTGCTGGCCAGCTCCAAGTGTGTCCAGACGAGGTGGGAGATGAACAGAAGACTCTCTCTGTCCCTCTCACCTCGGAGCCCCCCAGCTTCAGCATGGCCTTGAGCCTGCAGTGGGTCTGCTGGAACCTGGCTAGGGGACAAAAGCCTTCTCAGAGGAACACACAGGGGAGCCCTGTCCTGCCTCAGGCTAGCACCCCACCTCAAAAACCTGCAGGCTGGTAAGAAAAGGCCTGGTTCCTGACTCAGGCACCTGTTCTCCCATGCCCCCCCCCAACACGCACACACAGAATCCCCTCTGTCCCTGACCTCTATTCTTCCCTCCCTGAGTGGAAAGAGGCTTCCAGGCCCCACAGTAAGCAAACAGTGACTTGGGGCTCTCTGCCAGGTGACAGGAGGAAGGGCTTTACCCCCAGCCCCTCCAGGCAGCAGACCTGACAGGCAACTCCCCCTACCACAGCTGGGACACTCACCAGGAAGTTCTTTAGGAAGTCCATCAGATTCCCCTCGGCCTGTCCCCCCTGGGAGTCAGGGGCCAGGTCAGCCTTCTAGCCACGAAGGCTGCTGCCACCCGGCAACAGGACAATGACGGCGGCAGCTGACGCTGGACAACTTCCTTAAGATCAAACAAGGAACTGAAGGATTTGGGTGTACGCCCGCCTAGAGTTGTTAGTCTGCATTGACTAGCCGTGACCTTTGACCCATCCTCTGCCAGGGTTGTTTTTCTGGGGATCCCACGGCTGGCAGAGTCACCACACATCGTGTGTCCCTCCCTAGGGAGAGGCATCCCGCCAGCTGGTTATGGTTCCACAGGCCCAGGAAAGTCAGGGGCCATGGCCTTTCATTGACCTGCTGAAGGTAGGGCTGGGCAGGACTGAAGACCTTGTCTATTGTGGGACTCGAGGCAGGAGCCACTTGACTGAGGCCTCAACATTCCCATTCTGTGCAAAGACAATAAAAATGAAGTAAAAGACCCCACCAGGTGCCTGCATCTTAAAAGCATTCCTGTGAATCCCTGGAGCTAACGTATCCTATGAGCAAGTGTCTCTGCCCTAGCCTGAAGGAAGCTACAGCTAAAAGAGTAAGCCCTGCCTTCTAGGGAAGGGAGAGAAAAGGTGGGGAGGAGGGAAGGGGGGTGCTGTGGGAATGGGGGCAGAGACATGGGAAACTATTTACTGCCAGGAATAGCCTTGATTCTTTTAACATCTATTATGTATATTACTCTGTGTTTTATTTTTAAAATATACTTTTAAAAAGAGAGAAGGTTGTCCTGTCTTGCCCCACAGCTATCCCATGAGAAAAATTAAAAATAAATAAGGTGAATGTCTTGGGGAGACTCGCACTGCAGTTATGGCTCTGCGCACAGTGCAGGAGGGAGCCAGCCCTGCCCTGGGTCTTGCAGTGTCTTCCCAACACTAAGCACATCATGCGCTACACTCATCCAGGGCCCTCAGTTCTAGCCTCCCTGGCTGCAAAGGAAAGGCACAAATTTTTAAATCCATCAAGAAAGGAATATGGTATGGTGGAAATAGTGCTGGGTTTAGTGGATGGCAGACAAGCTTTTTATGCCACTACCGGGACTTGGACTCCTAGCCTTGCGCTCTTGCTTGGCTTTTTCCACTCAAGGCTGGCACTCTACCCCTTGAACCACAGCTCTGCTTTCAGCTTTTTGGTGGCTTAGAGTCTCATGGACTTTCCTGCCTGGGCTGGCTTTGACCCATGATCTTCAGATCTCAGCTTCCTCAGTAGCTAGGATTATATGGGTAAGCCACCAGCGCCTGAAACAGACAAGCTTTTAACAAGATTCTGTGACTCATGAGCTAGGTGATTGGCTATTCAGCCTCAGTTTCCCTATCTATAAAATGGAGCGATCCATCCACTTTGTGAGTCAGCTGCAGAACAGGATGTGAAATAGGTCTTAAGTCCACTACAAGGTGATGGTCAGCCATCTTCCCTCCCTGATCCAGGCTGGCTTTTCACACCCCAGGTCCCAAGGCAGAAAGCTCTTCGTGACTCTACTTTCTCCACTCAGACACACAGCTCACTCTCTCCAATCCACCCAATCTGCTAGCATCCTACAGGAGGATGGAGGCCAGGAGATGTCCCTGGGGACTGGAGGAAGGCACAGCTCAGTAAAGAAGGCCTCAGCAAGGGTCCATCTCTGGGGCTTGAAATGACACGAGAGGTCGAATGGGATAGGGAAGAGAGGGCGGAGTTCCAGATGTTAATGGAGCCACCTCGAGGTTTGAAGGTGCCACATACAAGAGGGAAACCTGGCTGTGGAGAAGTCTGGTGGTGTCTCTTTCAAGTCCTCAAATTCTGGCATAAAAGTCCATCTCTGGGGAAGGAATGGGTGAAGCCCATGGGTGTCTCTGGCCCTCCTGAACCCAGGCACCCTTCTGCCATCCCTTTGGACCCGGTACCCCGGTGTCCAAGCCCCTACTCCCAGACCAGAAGTGCACTGAAGCAAGAAGCAAGGCGTGAGCTACAGAACTGTCTCCGATCTCTGGGCCAGGCACTGGCGGGGGTGTGGCTCTGGAAAGGATGATCTTACTCAGTCCCTGGGATTTTTCTCCAGGAGCTGGAGTCCAGGGAAAAGAACGCCACCCTGACAGTCAGACACACTAGCATCCAGATCATAGCCCTGGGACTTCCTCCAGCCTCCTTCATCTTCTTCACTTGGAAAGCTGAACTAATCATCCCACGCCTCACACCCTGGTATGTGTTCAAAGACGACCCAAGATGACAAACAGACAGAACAGAAGCAATCAATCAATCAATGTCTGACAGCTCCAAATCTGATGACTTTTCAGAATCAACTGCATGATTCCATAATGATGGGGATGACATCTATTGGTGTCATTATATGCTCTCACTATAGGCAGGCCCTTGACTAAACACGCCCCACATGTTTTCTTGCCTAATGCTGCAATTACCTGTACCTGTACAGTGGGGACTCTCACGACCCCACTGTGCAGCTGGAGAAGCAGGCTCAAAGGTAAGTCAACAAGGCCAGTGGGCAGCAATGCCAACCGAAGGCCGTCCCTGGGATCTAAGTTTTGGACCACCACACTTCCACACTTGCCAGTTACAGGGCAAGTGGTTCACACAGAAAGAACAGTTACTCAAGTTTGATTTTAATTCTTGGTTCTTTTCATACTTTTTTTTAGCAGTGCTGGGGTTTGAACCCAAGACCTCGAGAGTGCTAGGAGTGCCTCATATCACTAAGCCACACCTCCACCCCCTTAATTCCCTTCTGAAGTTCACAGCCATAATGTCATGGCCCTTGGCTTGGTTGGGCCAAGTGTCCCATTCTTCTTTATGCTAATGGCTGGGACTGCCTGGCCTTTCCTCAAAACCACAAAGCCCTATCCCCGCACACCTGAGGTGTGCACACACCAGACTGCAATGAATTTCAAACAACCACTGTAAGATACACATTATTTTATGGGCCACTAATAAAGAAAAAAAAATCCACTGGCAGTTAAACTGCAGCTTACGCTGGCTTGTGAAATACTCACTTAACAACGTTGTTAAATGAGAGGGGGAAATGGAAATGTAAACGTATCTCAGAAGCAATGAAATACAGCAAAGACACTCAGTAATTATTTGTACTCAGTAATTATTTCTTGGAGTACTGGAGGGAACATTGAATTTCAAATCACAAAGCCTGGGGGTCCAGGTCTTAGCAGCTGGCTCAGGGGAGTGAGAGCTTCGTTTTTCTATGTCCCCGTTTCCTCATCGGTAAAGAAGAGACATCCTTCTTTTCTTGCAGGATAGCTGCGAGAACCAGAAGCCTTCAAGTAAGTGATTTATAAACTGAAAAGCATTGCACTAACAGGATGAGGACAAACTGTAGAAACTACTAAGGTCTAGATATGGTCTATTGTTCGTGGGACTAAATTTCACCCCCACTAGCACAGCACTGGTGGCCCTCTCCTGTAATCCTGGCTACTCAGGAGGCTGAGATCTGAGGATCACAATTCAAAGCCAGCCCAGATAGGAAAGTCCATGAGACTCTTATCTCCAGTTAACCACCAGAAAACAAGAAGTGGAGCTGTGGCTCAAAGTGGTACAGTAGCCTTGATTTAAAAAAGCTCAGAGACAGCACAAAGGCCCTGAGTTCAAGCCCCATGACCAACAAAAATAAAAATAAAAATGTCACCCCTATTGTGAAGTATTGACAGGTAAGCTTAAAAAACAGTAATGCTTAGAGGTAGGACCTTGGGGAGCTGATTAGAATTAGATAAAGTCACCAGGGTAGAGTATCCATAACTAATTCCTGATGGTTTGTTTTATGATAAGAGAAAGGACATGAGCCCCCTGCCTCTTGAACTGTGCTGATGCTCTGTGCCACCCCGGGACTCTGCCAGCAAGAAACCCACCACCATTCAGGCCCTCCATCTTGGACCTCCAGAACCTCTTTTCTTTAGAAAGTTATCTAGCCTATGGTATTTCACTATAGTGTCAAAGCAACACAGACATTCAGTGACAGCACCCTCAAAAAGGAAGGAAAGCAGTAAGGTGTTTGCAAAGGGCAAGGTCGGCACAAGGCTGCCTTTGGGCAACTAGTCCCACTTTCAAGGAAACAACTGGGGCTCCAGCCTGCATGCTGTGCGGCACTGGTTAAGGTACAGGCGTCTGTGCCCTGGAGACTCTCCCAGCCAGGCTTTGTGGTGTCTGATGGCAGGACTCCAGCCTGTGGCCTGAAACTTCCAGTCTTCCCCACAACATGTTCTCAGCCAAGGAATTGGGAAAACAGCTGTGGAAATCTCATCAGGTTATTTGAGACAAACCTTGCTGAGCATGTGACAGAGTGGGTTTGACCTTCCTAGGGAGACCATGGCCTAAAGAAAGACCCCAGGGGCAGGGAGGGGAGGAGGGGCTGGCTTGGCTTTGGTCTCACCAGTAGCCCTGGGGTCTCTCTGCTGGGTCCCAACCTAAAGAAGGAAAAAGGAAACTCCAGAGGCTAAGACGGTGGAGCCAAGAAAATCTCTGCTTTCCCCCACTTTCCCCTGTCCCTGGCTGTCCCCTGAGCCGCCCTGGTGGGTGGGCATCCGGCTGGGTGCAGAGGGGTTTGGCTGCCTCATTCCACATTCTGAGGTTGTCTCTGTTCCACAGTGGTCTCTGCAGAAACCAGGGCACCTTCCACCTCTCTCCCTCACCCTCACTTCGCTTCCCTTCCCTGCTCTCCTGCCCCCTTTTCCTGATGCTGTCTTAGAATGAAATGTACAACCACAATGCATTGTGCACTTGGGACTCCAGCTTTGACCTTGGCTTTGTGTGGCAGTGGGGTGTGTGCATGTACAGGTGTGCCCACCTGAACTAGGACTTGAACTCAGGGCATTGGCTTGGCTCTTTCACTCAATGCTGGCACTCTACCACCTGATCTGATCACACCTCCACTGCAGGCTTTTTGGTGGCTAATTGCAGATAAGTCTCATAAACTTTACTGCCCAGGCTGGCTTCGAATCCTGATCCTCAGATTGTAGCCTCTTGAGTAGCTAGGATTACAGGTGTGAGCCACCAGAGCCTGATTTTGCACTCTGGCTTTGAGCATGGCAGCAGGAACCTCTGAGGCCTTCTGCCACCTCTCTCCTCCCCCTCCTCTGGAAAGCCTGGAGACCAAAGTACTATGGACCCAGCACTCATCAGCCTCCTCCCTGGTCCCAGCCTGGACTCCTTCCTAGAGAAGGAAGAGGTCACCCTAATTCAGTCCTGGTGGCCACCACCTCTGTATGTCCAGAGAGAGCTCATCACAGGACTGGAAGTTGTGGCTAAGCCGGTCCAGAGCCCCCACTGCCCTTCTGGGGACCCCCTCCATCTTTCATGCCCTATAGACACAGTCAGCCTCCTCTCAGGGAACTGTGAACACAGTGATCACCAGGGAAGGGGATCAAGTCCTGCCAGAGACTTGGCTATGAACCACAGCCCCATTCATTGCTCTTGAACATAAAGCATACTTTCTACTTCTTTCCTGGGCTGTCTAGGGAAAACTGAGTCCAAGGATGAAACTTCCCACTTTCTAAAACACCAAGCAAGGTCTGGGAATGTGGCTTAGTGGTAGAGTGCTTGCCTAGCATGCATGAAGCCCTGGGTTAGATTCTCAGCACCACATAACCAGAAAAGGTCAGAAGTGGTGCTGTGGCTCAAGTGGTAGAGTGCTAGCTCTGAGCAAAAGGAAACCAGGAACAGTACTCAGGCCCTGAGTTCAAGCCCCAGGATTGGCAAAAAAAATAAAATAAAATAAAACACCAAACACAATTTCCCAAGATACACCACATACCCACAGCCTTCCTGAGGAACCTCCCCCTTTCTTTGCACCTCCATTTCCACATTCATCACGGGGTGTGCTCCTGACCACTCTCCCTTCCCCTCCATCGAGCCATGAGTGTCTCCCCCAGAGGAGCCATTCACTGCCCCATCAGAACTCCAGCCTCCTGCTTCGGAGATTCTGCCCAGCTGCCCACCATCTGCTTTAAGGCAAAGAAGAAAACCAAAGCGCCCTACACCCCAGGCCCACACCAGCATGGGTAGATGTGAACACATGCAAACATTCGCAGGTCTGGGCACTTCCTTACCTGAAACAACAGGTTACTGGATTTCCCAGAAGCCTGTTCCTTACCAGACACATAGTAGGTGCTCCTTCAACGTGAGAACTGGAGAAATCAATATATTTTAGTGTCACTGGTGTTGGAAAAGCGGTTGTGGGGAGCTGGTATCTTGGTTGGGGTTGGGGGGCTCATGTTTCTGATAGGCCTAGGAGATGCCATCTGCAGCACCCTAATTCAGTCGTGGTGGCCCCTACCTACAAGATCCCAGCCTTCCACTCACCACAGCAATATGGGTGGGGGGAGGGGAGATGGGGGGCATATCTAGCTTCCCTTCTTGCTGGAGGTTTCATTTCAAATTAACTGCAGGAAGAGGAGAGAGACAATGTCTACAAATTGTATGTTCTTTTCCTTCCCAATTTTCTTGTTAATGATTGCCTAAATAAATACTTCATTCCCCAAGCTCCAACAGCCTAATTATACATGTACAAGTACAAGCGCAGGGGGGACTTCCATGCTAAGCAGCTCTTCTTCATAGACCATATGTCAAATAACACAACTGTCCCACCCCTACCCCTACTTTGCCAGCTGGGGATGATGAGTGGGGTGCTGAGGCAAACAGAAACCCTAACAAGGTTTATGGCAGGACCCTGGGCTGCCTGTCCTACTTTCAGGCTGGAGAAATCACTCAGGTACAAAGACGATCATTCTGGGAAGTCCTGCACTATCCACCCCCAAACAGACACCCAGAACACATACACACTCAACACAAATGTGCAAACACCCCCCCCCAGGCCTAAGGAAGTTTATGATCCCCAAAGGCAAGGGCCATAACTAGCTGCATGCACAGACTTTCCTGCCATAAGCAGTTTTTAGGTGTGATTGTTCCAAATTTGTCTTCTCAGAGGTCCCAATTCAAAAGCACAACCGCAAGCCAGGTACTGGTGACTCACACCTGTAACTTTAGCTACTCAGGAGGCTGAGATCTGAGTACTGAAGTTCGAAGCCAGCCCAGGCAGTAAAGTCCATGAGACGCTTCTCTCCAATTAACCACCCAAAAGACAGAAGAAAAGCTGTGGCCCAAGTGGTAAAATGCTGGCCTTGAGCTCACAGTTCAAGACCCAGTATTACAAGTGTGCGCACACACACACACACATATACACACACCGCACAATGCAGAAGAGGGAAGCATAGTGAAGGAGTGCCAGGTTAGAGACCATGACCTTTTTCTTCCAAACAAATTCCTTTGTTGGCAAAAGAGATCTGTGTTTACAATGCAGGAGGTCTAAGTGGTGCTGATGCCTGGTCCCTAGGGCAGGCACCACCTTCTCAGGCCTAGGACTGAAGCTGAGAGCTGAACAAGATGAAGGTAGCAGCTAAGTAGGGACCCAGCAGCCCCCAGTGAGTGAGGAGGCTGTGGGGCCTGGTCTCCAGGGACTAATGAGTCATTCTTCTACCAGGGATGGGCACCGTGGCAGGGTCTGGGTCCTTGGATCTACCAAGTGGCACAGCAGGCAAGCAGGGACTTTGCATCTCTCCAGCTTGACCCAGCCACAGGCAAACTCGCACTGAGGATGTTGGCCACAAGGGGGCCTAGTGAGGCAAGAGGAAGGACCAGGCCACATCTGGAGCATGGGGAGCTCCCCTCCCCTCCCACCTCTATCTCAGAAAAGTGGGAGGGAAGCCTACCCATTGCTCAAGACCTGCAAGGGTGAAGCATCGAGATCCTTCTCTTCCACCAGTTCTGTCTAATCCACCAGTCTACCCAGTTGTCCTGATCTCCCCAACGTAACCTTCACCCACACATTTCTCAACATCCCCACTCTCAACACCAAGACCAAGCCCTCAACACTGCCTGCCAGTTGCCAGCGATGGCCTCCTGCTGGGTCTCCCTCCTCCTATATCTGATAACAATAACCGATTTTCCTAGTGGTTGCCAGATGTAAATCAAGTGACTTTTAGAATGAAAATCCAAACCCCCTCCCAGGATACATGTGGCCAGGGTGTTCTGCCTCTACACAGTCCCCTCAGCCAAGCCCCTGCTTCCCTTCCATCCTAAAGATGCAAACACTCTTTTTTCTCTACCCCAGTGCCTTCGTACTCGTCATTTCCAGAGTCCAGGGACATTCCTGGCCCTTCATACAGCCATACCTTCTGAGTACAGCTCACCTGTCACCTCCACCAGTCTTCTTTGCTGTCCGCTCCACCCTGGATAAGCCATATCTCCCACAGACAGATGTTCTCAAATGTCTCCCCTGAAGTCATAGTACCAAAACACCTTTCTTGTCTCTCCTTCAGAGCACCTATCAGACGCTGCATCGTGGCCAGTAGGGTGGTTCATGCCTATAGTCCTAGGTCATCAGGGGGCAGAGATCAGGAGATGTATAGCTCAAGGCTGGCCCAGACAAAAAACTTAGCAAGAACCCCATCTCAGTCAATAAGCTGGATGTGGTGGCATCTGCCATCCGTCTATGCCTAGGCAGGCATAGGCCATAGGTAGAGGGACTGCAGTCCGAGGCCAGTCACAAGCAAAAATATGAGACTCTGAAAAGTAACGAAAGGAAAAAGAGTTGGAATGTGGCTCAAATGTCAGAGCACCTGCCTAGCAAGTACAACCCAGTTCTCACTAGGGGTATACAAAAGGCTTCCCCATCTGTTCCTGGAGTGATATTTGGAAGGAAGGGTGGAGGCTATAGATTAGGGGTGGAAAATCCTGTCCTATAAAAGAGGTCACACACACCTGTAATCTCAGGAAGGGGGAGTGAGAGTTCCAGACCAGCCTGGGTTACATAGCACAAGACATGCATGGAAAACAATCATTCTGGCCTGCTGTAGACTGCACATGCTGATTCCCAAAGCTCTCTGCCAAGAATAACCTTACTTGGCCACCATTCCATCAAATGGCCTGAGAGATGTGCCCCGAGCAGCCTCATGGGTACTTCCAGCAAGGGGAGACCAGACAACTTCCACACCTTCTATAGATAGAGTGTTCTGCCCACCTCCCCCAACTCCCCACCAGCTGTTAGGACCCCTGCCTTGCCTCAGGAAGAAGCAAGGCTGCCAGCAAGCTAACCACGTGCCACTCAGTATTCCCACATGAATTCCCACCCAGCAGGACCAAGGCTAGCCTATGAAGTGCCTCTGCGTGAACTATACACAGATGGATCTCAGAATGGACTAGAAAAAGATGTGCCTCTATCTCAACAGATGCTGTCTTATCAGAGGACATCGCTTGGCTGGATCTCACCCTTCACCCATGCCCACCTTCCCCAGGGCTGGCCCCCACCATAGTCACCTCTTCCCAGACTGAGCCATTCAGAAATCACAACAAGCTGTCCCTGGAGCCTGGAGCACCAGACACTGTAGCCAGCTGAAAGCCCAAACCAGGGTCTCTCGGGGTCTCTCAGGATCTCGGCCCAGTGTGATCAGAGTGACTGTCCTCCTGGGGCTAAGCCCACCCCCCACCCTCCCCCATACAACAGCTGATGGCCAATTCCCAGAAGAGAGCATCTGGGTCTTGGTTCAGGGCCCCCCCACACATGGAGCAGGGAGAATTACAGATTCTCAGTGGGCTGGAAGGCCCTGATGTAGTGTTTGCCAGGCAGTAATATTGAATTGTAAACATGTGTGCCTGTTTACTCTCCCTGCCGGAGCCTCCCAGTAGCCAGGCAACACTATCTGGCCTGGGGGACCAGGAGGGGGACTTTTCATGCCAGGCAGGTCACCTGAGGAAGATTATCTAAACACAGTTAGTGTGAGCAGGATTAAGTGCCCCCTTTCCTCTCCCCCACTCAGCCCTGATGTCTCTGGATCTGTATTCTTCCCCACAGATGCCCACCCTGGCAGGAAGCAGCAGAGGGTAACCCCGGTAATTGGAACCAAAGTGGTAGATAGCATTATTAGAACAAGACAGAAACTGATGACAAGTCATTTGCTATCTCTCCCACCTGCCAACCTAGAGGTAGCAGGCTGAAACTGAAGCAAGGAAGGCTCCAGTTAGAGGAAGCTGACAATGTGTGATTGGAGGCAAGGGATAGCCCCTTCTTTCAAGAAGAGATTAAACAAGTCCCTCTCAAAGATGGGTGAATAAAAGTAACATGTGTCCCTTTTTATTACCTTTTTTTCATTACCTTTTATTACCTTTTCTTCATGACCTTCTCACCTGGATGAGAGACTGACAAGCTCCCCACAAAAGGTTACGAAATGAAGGTAATGTCTAAAGTGACAGGAGGGTGATGTGATCTCCTTTACTCAGCAGGAGAAGTCTGGGACATTTGACATGGCTCACATCTCACAGCTGTACAATACCAGTGCAAGGGGAAAAGGGACCCGAGAACCCATAGAAACTGTCCCAGGGTCACAGAGGATGGAGGCCCTGCCACAGAATCATGGAATCACACAGAAAGAAGACTGGCTACATACTAGACCCACAAGGCTTCTTCTAAGGAGCAGGTAAAGATCGCCACTTTACAGATGAGGAACCCAGGTCTGAACAAGGCCCAACCCCTCCCACTGAACCCTGAAAGTGGCCTGGCCTTGGAATGAGCTGAATAACAACCCATACGTCCCCCACAAACACACACACACACACACACACACACACACACACACACACACACACACACAGATAAGCTTGTCCTACACCTACACCTATGCCTGTGAAGATGTAAGGTTACACAGCACTGGGGACTAAGGTTGCAGTCAGAATCAAGGCCAACAATCAACTGATGCTGAGATGGGAAGCGCGGCCTGACTCAGGTAAGCCCAACATAACCAAGAATTCTCCCACTGGACTAGGATTTGAACTCAGGGCCTCATCCTTGCTCTGCTTTCTTGTTCATGGCCAGTGCTCTACCACTTGAGCCATGCCACTAGCCCAGCTCTTTGCTGATTAACTGGATATACAGTCATGCCAACTTTGCTGCCTTGGCTGGCTTCAAGTCTGAATCCTCCAGTTCTCAGCCTCCTGAGTAGCTAGAATTATATATGTGAGCCACTGGCACCCAACCCCAGGAGCCTATTTAATTAGAAGTATAAGGCAGAAGAGCAAGAACCAGAGATGGCAGCATGAGAAAGACCTGGTGAGACGTTACTAGCTTCAAAAGCAGGAGAATGGGGCCAGGGGCCCAGGCATGCTGCTGGGCCTTCTAGAAGCTGAGAAAGATGAAGGAATCATTTCTTCCTTGGAGTCAATGGAGGGAATGCAGTGTGCCAGTACCATGATGTCAGCACAAAGAAGACCCATTTCAGATTTCTGAGCTCCAGAAACATATGGTAATAAACTCACATTGTCTTAAGACCCAAAACTTGTAGTCATTTATTACAGCATCTGTAAGAAACTATCAGAGTCTTCTTGTTAGGTTCAAGTCCCTCCTGCCTTAGCGAAGAAAGAAGACCTGACACTTTGGCTCTGAACTGGTAATCCTCCCTCAGTGCACAAAACTGGAGTCACACTACGACATGCATTCCCAGTCAGGGGTGAACTTTGACAACTGCCTTGAAGCTCTGCCCTCTTCTCAAGAAACCAGAAACAGACTCTTAACTTCCACTTAGCCCAAGCAGGAAACCCAAATCCATTATCCCACCAAGATGTGGGATTTGCCCGTAGGAGGTGAAGCTGTCCACCCCTGGTCAGGCTGGGCCACTTAGTGGTCTGCTAAGCCTGGCTTCCAGGCTCCTACCTTTGCCACCAGCACCAATCTCAGGTGCCTCCGGCCTCTGGATAGGCCCTGCTAAGCCTGGCTCTCCCACGACAAGATTCCGATGCCTGCTAGATCCCCTCCACCCCCACCCTCAGGCTTTGCAAATCCACTTTCTAGCTTCTCTGAACTGACCATGGCTCCTGACTGGCTCTCTGCTTTGCTATTGTGGGGTGTAGGTAGTGTGCTGTGGCCTGAAAGGTTCCTCCTCACAGATCCTAAAATCAATTCCTTGGAGAAATGCCTGGGAGCACAAAGTCTAAGGATTTCCCAACTTTTTCCGGGTTTGTTTGTCTTGTTTTAAAGCGTATCTGGATAAGCTTTAACTCAATAGCTACACAGAGAGAGCAGACCACGAACCACCTTGTGTCCTTTCCAGAGGTTGGTTTCTGTACTCCTTACCCCTCACAGCCATTATGCCCTCCAATCACAGAGCTCTTGTAGTCCCAGCTCTACCAGAGCCATGAAGCATGAGGTCTGGCCTCAGTCACTCGCAGCCTCCTGCCTCCCAGATACCTCTCATCCCTATGCTGCCCACACAAGAGAGCAGCCCTCGGGGCCCCTGAGTGTACTCCTGAGCCCCATCACAGTGGAGTGATCTGATATGACTCAGAATCATCCTAAATCCTTATGTCATCTCTGAAGTTATTCTGGTCACCTCAGAGGCCTGGCCACCTGGAGAAGAAAGAACATCAGAACCAGCCTCTGAGAAGAAAGAACTCCAGAAAGAAACATGTAACACCCCATCTTGCAAATGACTAGAGAGAGCATATCCCCCACAGTACTGAGATACATCAGTACTATTATTGTTAGTTGTAGTAGTAGTAGTAGTATTTATATGTATGCATGTGTACCTGCACACATGCCAATATAGGGCTTAAACTCAGGGCCTCCAAGCTGTCCCTGAGCTTTTCCACTCAAGGCCAGTGCTCTACCACTTGAACTACAGCTCCACCTCCAGCTTTATGCTGGTTAATTAGAGATAAGAGTCTCATGGACTTTCTTTCCTTCCTGGACTGGCTTCAAATGGGTAGTCATCAGACCTCAGCCTCCTGAGTAGCTAGGATTACAGGTGTGAGCCACTGAACCCAGCTTGAGATGAATCAGGTTGGTAAAACCAAGCCTGTCTTCATACAAAGTCAGCTCAGTCCTACAGCTGGTAACTCCTCCACCTCCCCTTTCATCTCCAACCACTCCTCCTGATCCATCACTACTAGCCTCCCCACTCCTCCCTCTACCTTCCTTCCCTCTTCACTCCCTTTGCCTCTTCTCCCTTCTCCCCCCCTCCCATTTCCTTTTACCCACATTCCCTCAATACAACAGATGACACTACCCAGCTACCCAGCCAACCATCCACCGCCCCCCCGCCCCCCACTCCTGGCTTTCCGTGTCAAGCCAGCCAGCCATCATATTAACATCTGACATTTCAGAAACTTCTCAGTCCCACTGCCAAATCAAATCAGCTCAGCTGGTGTAATTTCCTCACAATCTCGATTCACCCCCAGGATGGGCTCAGCTTGATTTGGATATGTAACAGAGCCTAGGCTCTGGAAAGCTCCCATTACATAGCTGGAGAGACAAACCTGTTACCCAGCCTCCTGTTCTAAAAGCAGCAAAGCATCTCAAAAGGAGCACACACTCCTGAGGGCCCACTTCACAGCCACCTCATCTTCCCTCCAAAATCACAGCTTCTCATATTTCAAAGTAGGAATTGAGCCACAGCGTACAAGAGTTGAAATAACTCACTTTTAAAAGTTTTTATACTCTTGCTGGGGGCTGGTGGATCACATCTGTAACTCTAGCTATTCAAGAATCTGAGATCTGAAAATTGAGGTTTGAAGCCAGCCCAGGCAGTAAAGTCTATGGGACTCTTATCTACAGTTAACCAGTAAAATCCAGTTAGAACTGTGGCTCAAGTGGTGGAGTACTAGCCTTGAGCAGAAAAGGCCAAGTGTGTGGGGCTCTAAAGTCAAGCTCTAGCTTCAGTACACACACACACACATACACATACACACACACACACACACACACACACACTTTTTTTTCTATTCTCAAAGGTTGGAGTTTTTAATAATAATAATATTCTTCTTTGGTACAAATCAATATCTTTTATAGAGAAGAAACATCTTCTCTCATCTTCAGCAATTCCTCTGAGCCACTGAATGTTGTTTTTTTTTTAAAACATCGGCTAAATGCAAAGGAAACCAAATTGGACTCCTCGTATTTCAAAGGATCATCAACTGAGTGACTCTATCTGCGTGAAGGAGCCAAGCTATCTACATGCTTAGCAAACAGTAATAATGGATATTTCTTGCTCACAGGGTCATTAGGGCATCATTAATTTTTAATAATATACTTCTTTGTACTTTAAAATCACTTAAACTTTTCATAGCAAGCACATATCATTTTATATAATATAGTTTGAAGATTATTTTTGTTTACTGACACAAAAGAAAAGTCATAAGTCTTTTTGAGGAAAACACTAGGCTTTTTTATTAACAGTGGAGTCCATACCCTTGTAAGAATTCATGGTCTTGAGGTTTTGAAGGGGGGTTGTTAATGTGGGCATCTGGGTAGGCATGAATGAGCAGGAATGGAGAATACTCTAGGCTTTAAGATTGCATTCTGAAGCCCCAGGTGGCCCACATGCTGGTCCACCAATTAAGATAATGGTCCTGCCTCCTCCCGGTGAAGGTGCTCAGTGTCTAGGCAGGCAGGGCCTCTGAGGGAATGATTGACAAATGGGACCTTGCTCAGGCAGGCAGCACTGATCAGAGGAGGGCAAGAAAGAGTCTAATGCACAGGCAAATGTCTTCCCAAGCCTGGGCAGCCACTGCATAGTCTCAAACCATTGGATTTGGGGCCATAAGGGGAGGACTTCACCTACTAACCACCTAGTACCCCCACCCTACTGCATAAAACCCTAAATCCCTAGATATTACATGCAATCAAGGTTTATCCAACAGCCCACTATATCCCTTGGGGCACACTGCCACTAGTTAGGTGGTCTGTCCTTAACCAAATGCTAACCTTGCCTCACCACTTAGCTAATAAATCTCTCTTTACTATCTTCAAAAAAGAAAAGAGAAAGGGCTGGGAATGTGGCTTAGTGGTAGAATGTTTGCCTAGCATTCATGAAGTCCTGGGTTCGATTCCTCAGCACCACATACACAGAAAAAGCCAGAAGTGGCACTGTGGCTCAAGTAGTAGAGTGCTAGCCTTGAGCAAAAAGGAAGCCAGGGACAGTGCTCAGGCCCTAGGACTGGCAAAAAAAAAAAAAAAAGGAAAGAGAGAGAGAGAGGAAGAAAGGAAGGGAGGGGGGCTGGGAATATGGCCTGGTGGCAAGAGTGCTTGCCTCATATACATGAGGCCCTGGGTTTGATTCCCCAGCACCACATATACAGAAAATGGCCAGAAGTGGCACTGTGGTTCAAGTGGCAGAGTGCTAGCCTTGAGCAAAAAGAAGCCAGGGACAGTGCTCAGGCCCTGAGTCCAAGCCCCAGGCCAAAAAAAAGGAAGGAAGGGTAGGAGGGAGGGAGGGAGGGAGGGAGGGAGGGAGGGGGGAGGGAGGGAGGAAGGAAGGAAGGAAGGAAGGAAGGAAGGAAGGAAGGAAGGAAGGAAGGAAGGAAGGAAGGAAGGAAGGAAAAACAAAAGAAAGAAAGAGAAAAGAGAAGCCAAGGGTCAGTAGCTCACACCTGTTATCCCAGCTACTCGGCTAAGATATGATGGAGGTTCAAAGCTGGCCTGAACAGGAAAGTCTATGAAACTCATCTTCAATTAAACCAGAAAAAAATTAAAAGCACACAGAAGTAGAGTTGTGGTTCATTCAAGTGGTAGAACACTAGAAGTG
Source organism: Perognathus longimembris pacificus (assembly GCF_023159225.1). Lineage (NCBI taxonomy): Eukaryota > Metazoa > Chordata > Mammalia > Rodentia > Heteromyidae > Perognathus > Perognathus longimembris. The sequence goes on from NC_063177.1 coordinate 15,698,198, forward strand.
AGGAAAAAAAGCTAAGGCCCTGAGCTAAGGTACCAAAGAAAGGGGAGGAGGAGGAGTAAGATGAAGAAAAGGAGGAGGAGGAGGAGGAGGAGGAGGAGGAGGAGGAGGAGGAGGAGGAGGAGGAGGAGGAGGAGGAGGAGGAGGAGGAGGAGGAGGAGGTAGAGGGAGAGTTTGGGCCTTTTCCGCTCCTTGTCACATCCTCAAGGTGGATGAGCTGATCAGATGTCATCAGTCACCTACTGTTATTTACCAAGCAGTAACTATGAGTCGTTCCCTACAGGCTCTCTGGCAAAACAGAGATGAAAACCAGGCCCAACCAAACTGCCTGTGCTGCAGCTGCCCTGGGCCAGTTCCTCCCAGCCCGGCAATGCCCTGACCCACATGCACTTGACATCCAACTACAAGGAGAAGCAGGTGCTGGCAGCTCACCACGCTTCACCACGCTCCCACCAGGTACTCACAGTATAGGCTAAGTACTAACCCCCACAATATATGTGCATGTCCCAAAGTCTATGTGGCTTTATTTGGATGAAAAAATAAATAAAAGGTTCTTGGTGGATGCTATGGTTTGAGCTATGTGTCCCCCCCACCAAATTCTTACATTGGAACTACACCCCCAAGGTGACAGTATCAGTGTCAGAAGGTGGGACTTTGAGTCAGTGGCTCCACTATCATGAATGAGATGAATGGCCTTTTAAAAGGCCTGGTGGGGGTGTGGGGGAGGCTTTCCACTTCACACCTTGGGAGGACACAATAAGAAAACACCATCTTAGAAATAGTGAGCAAGCCTCTGCCAGACCCCAAATCCACCAGTGCCTCGACAACTAATACAAACTAAATAATAAGAATATATAATAAGAAATAAATGCCTAATGGTTAAATATTCCCTGTGTAAAGATTTGTTACAGGAGCAATAGGGAATGGCATAGCAAATATAATGAAGATACAGATCTCAAGGTGATCTCACTCTGCAGGACCACCCAGGTGGGCTCTATAGACAGCAAGTGTCCTTACAGTAGAGAGACATGCACAGTGACACCCAGGGGAAGGCAAGGCTGTGTGAAGATGACACAGGACCCACTAGGGCTACCAGCCAGTGGCTGGAAGAGGTGAGCAAAGATTCTCCCCCCCGGAGCCTCTGCGAGGAGCAAGGCCCTATGGACGCCCTCCTTGGGCTCTGAAACCGTGGGAGAATACATTTCTGTTGTTTTAAGCTGCCCACCAAGTCTGCAGTCATTCATTACAGTGACTATAGAAACCAATACACATGCCAAGGCCCGAAACTCCATCTCCACAACTCAGCCAAGAGCGGGGAGCTTCCAGGGGTCTGGGGGGAGGGGGGAGGAAAAGTCAATGAGGAAAACACACGAGGGTGTACCTCCATCCCTTTGGAAACAAATAGAAGCCACTGCCCACTGAGTCCCAAGGCCCTAGACATCAGGCTTCAATATCTCATAAATGATATTGTGTGCAGGGATGGGAAGAGGAGAAAGGCCTGGAATCTGGCATTGCCCAGGTGAGCCTGTCACTATAGTTATCCTCCAAGGGTTTGGCTTGCTGACCATGACAACCACTGAACCCCCCATGTATCATTATCCAATGCCTGTATGATGCCAAGTCCTTTATGAAGCCCTGGCCTGCCCACTTCCTCCTCCCAGAAAATCTGGTGGGTGAGCACAGTCCTACAAATGAAGGAGCTGAGTTCTCTGAAGATTACTAAACTGCACAAGGTCACATCGATGGTTACTAAATCCCAGGACCTGGGCTCTCAGCCAGGCCTGGCACACTCCATCAGAGAAGAGGCAGGTCCTGGCAGAGGCTGCTCCACCAGGGTGGGGCAGCTACTCAGGCCTGCAAAGGCATGTGACAGGATCGGGGCTGCAGCATCCTAGGAAGCATTGTCAGGGAGATGTCCTCAACACCAAGCACTCTGTCAGGGGGCTTTTGAGCACAAGAGAGGCAGCCCAGGCTGAGACTGGACCAACAGGAAGAGAAAGCCTGAGGAAGGAGGGCTTGATAATCGAGCACCTCCACAGGCATCAGGACACCCTAGGTAACAGACCACTCAGGCAGAGAGGGCGGCCGTGTCCCTGAGGAGCCCCTACCTGACTTCCAAGGTTTCCCATGAAGTGAGCATCTGGCCCAGAAATTCAGGCTCATTTTAATATTAGCTGCAGGCAAAAGGAATTAGGAAGGAAACGAGTGACAGAGACCAAGAGATCAAGAAATCTCTGTGGCCCTGGACTATCAAAGTCTCTACACAGCCCAATCTCAGAAACCCAAGGAGGGTGCTGGCCTTCCGCTCTTCCTGTCACCATGGGGACCTCCCAGCCTGTGACACCTGCGTAGATCAGGAAGCAGAAGGTGGGAGCCATGTCCAGAAAGATGTGGCTGGCCCCAGCCTCTTCTTTCAGGTTTAACTTCCTTTTGCTAGATGAGACCCTTGGTTTAGTTCTTTTCCAAATGCCTCCTTTATCACCCACATTTATCTGCCAGGGGTTTGTATATGACATACAGGTTCACACACACAAAAAAAAAACCATTTACATGGAACACAATTTCTGATACATTCCACGGGGTAAGGCTCCTCAACTATGGACACCTGGCTAGGCAGAAACCATGGTATTTTGCTGAGGAGTAACTATTAGCCATGGAAAGACTGTGGCAGACTTCCTTCCAGATTTTCTTTCTAGGCACTGCTACCTTCCCCCCTTCCCTATTTTTTACTGTTATTAGAAAGGTGATATACAGAGAGGTTACAGTTTCATAAGTCAGGTAATGTGTATATTTCTTTTTGGACACTGTCACCCCTCCCCTCCCTCTCTCCCAGTTTTTTCTCTCCTGTCCCCACCTGTAAGTTGTATAGTTCATTTTCAACCTAGTGTCTAGTGAGTAGTCACTGCTATCCTAGATACAAAGTTTTGTCTTTCAGAAACAAAGTTCTCTGGGTTTGTCTTTTGTTTGTTTTTGGTTGTTTTTATTTGGGGGGGTTTGGGGGGGCAGTTGGTGCCAGTACTGGGGCTTGGACTCATGGTCTCACACTCATGCTTGGCTTTTTTGTTCTAGGTTGGTGCTCTACCACTTGAACCACACTTCTACTTCCGGCTTTTTGCTGGTTAATTGGAGATGAGAGTCTCACAAATTTGTCTGCCTTGGCTGGCTTTCAGACTGCAGCCTCCTGAGTAGCTAGAATCATGGGTGTGAGGCCCTGGAGCCTGGTTAGAGAGTTTCATAAAAGTGGCACCTCACTGGCTGGGGGAACCCCGCCCCACCTCCCATTGATTGTCCTCTTCTGGAAAGAAGGTCTGGCAGAGGGCCACCTCTGACTTGCACAGGAATGGATGGAGAAGCTGACCTAGCAACCCCTAGCAACCCAGATGCTCATGGGGCTCCACAGGCAAGTCTGACAGTTCAGGTCAAGGTCAGATCGAATCCCAGCATAGATCACCTCAATGAAAGACTCTGATTTAGAGGATCCAGAGGGTCATCTGCAACTCCTGCCCTTCTCAGGGCCTGAAAAAGTTGAGGTCTACAGTCTCAGGAGCAGGCCCAGCCCCACCCACCCCAGGTTCCCATTCCCCAACCCACCCCAACTCCTCTCTCCTCTCCACCATGCTGAGAAGCCACATCTCCCATGTGAGCTTCTCACACGCTGGGCCATATGGTTCCTTCTGCTCAGCTAAGGTGCCCTGTCAGCAGCAAGCTCTTTGAGAGTTCAAGGACCCCTGCCTCCACGTGTCCCAATTCTGAGGGCACCACTGGCCCTCCTAAACTCCTGATAACCTGTGGGCATGAAAATCAGATACAGGAAAACGGTGGCATTGGAAACAGTCGACAGCTCTCCTAGCAAGGCAGCCCCCAGCCACCCTCTCAGCCCACCCTGCCAGTCCATGCTTGGAGCTCTGGCCAGGAATTGGGCTCCCATTCAGCCCATCTGCTCTGTTTCTCTTGGATGCTTTTCCTCAGCACAGGAGGAAGAGGAAGAGGAGGAGGAAGAGGAGGAGGAGGAGGAGGAAGAGGAGGAGGAAGAGGAGGAGGAGGAGGAAGAGGAGGAGGAAGAGGAGGAGGAGGAGGAGAAGGATCCCATTGAAAAACATTAACAGCGAGAGGAGCATGTATGGAGTGGTTGCAGTAGGTGACAGGCAGGGGCTGGAGGCATAGCTGTTCTTTCTTCCTGGAGAAGCTACTAGAAGAGGGGCCGCCCCTTGATGTGCAGGGTGGGATAAGAAAAGCATTCTACCAAAGGTGTTTTTGGGTGTAGAATTAAGCTTTTTCAATGGACCCCAGAAGGAACACAAACAACTACCTTCCATGGAACTGAGTTTCTCAGTTCTGAGACTCCCGTCCCGTTCATCTGTAAATAAAATGGACTGTTCACCCCAGAATTCCAATTCCCAAGCTAACCAATCAAAGAGGCATTCCATATTACACCTTCACCCCACCCTGAACCTGCCTGGCCAAGGAAAGTGGTGGGGGGGGTGGAATCTCAGACCTCAATATGTAAAAATAACCAGAAGAGATGTCAACAAAGCAGAGGCCTGATCCCCACCTTGAAGATGGGGGAAGCCAGGTCTGCTGGGATATGAGATATAGGCAAAGCTGGGCCACAGGGGTAGCGGGGGAGCTGGGGGGGAGGGCGAGAGGAGGGAGGCAGCTGGAGGATCAGGCCCAGAGTAAGAATCTCCAATGTGGCACTCTCAGTCAACCATCATCTCCCAAACCCAAGCTCTGACCAGGACTTGGAGTACCAAAGACCAGGATGCTACACTCCAGGACTCACAATTGGGGACAAACAGACCAAAGTGGTTACACTATTGGTTAACACAGCCAAAATGAGACAGGGCTGCTCCTCTGTGGGGAGCAGACTGGTATGAAAGTAGAGCTGAGGGCTGGGAATATGGCCTAGTGGCAAGAGTGCTTGCCTCGCATACATGAAGCCCTGGGTTCGATTCCCCAGCACCACATATATAAAAAACGGCCAGAAGTGACGCTGTGGCTCAAGTGGTAGAGTGCTAGCCTTGAGCAAAAGGAAGCCAGAGACAGTGCTCAGGCCCTGAGCTCAAGGCCCACGACTGGCAAAAAAAAAAAAAAAAAAGAAAGAAAGTAGAGCTGAAGTTTAAAATCCTTGAAGAGTCAGGCACTGGTGGCTCATAATCCTGGCTATTCGGGAGACTGAGATCTGAGGACCACAGTTTGAAGTCAGCCCAAGTAGGAAAGTACATGAGATTCTTATCTCCAATTCACTGTCAAAATCCAGAAATAAAGCTTAAGTGGTAGAGTGCCAGTCTTGAGGGGGAAAAAAAATATTCAGGGACAGCACCCAGGCTCTGAGTTCAAGACCCAGGAAATGACATCCTGACATCAGCACCGACCCCAGAAGGTCTCTCACTCAGACTGAACCCTCCAAACAAGTTTCACATCCTCCTCTCTCCCCTGTTCACCCCACCCTTTGGATACAGATGGAAAAATCAAAGGATGGGAATCTTAGAGTTGAGTTCAAAGGTGGAAAGCACACACAGGGAATGCCTTCTGACTGCAAGGCAGCTGAGGCTTCCCTGAAGGATGTGGCCCTTCTGGGAATTCTTGAGACCCCTCTCTCACAACCACCTTGCCTTTGACTGCCATGAAGAGCAGATCTCCCCCCCCCCCCACCCCACACACACACACCTCCTCCTACCTCTGGCTCCCTCCTTTCAACACAGCCACATTCAGGTCTCCCCATCCAGGGTTTATCCATCCACACCCTCCAACTCTCACCACCTTCCCTCTGCCATCTGCTGCCACCCCTGTGGCTGGTCTCAGCCACATCTCAGCAGCCAGAAGCTACTCTGCACATTCCACATTATACCTGGCCTCTCTACAGCATGGGAATCCATAGTCCATCCCTCACTGTGAAAGGACCTCCTCCCTCTCTCCTCCCTGTTGAGGTCCGGCCTTTCCCCCCAGAGGCCCAGCACTCATTTTACCTGGGCAAACCGCTGGAGAAGCCCAAGAACCCGTCTTCTTCTCACTCCACCCTTTCCCAGAAAAGCTGACCCATCCCAAACCTTCCATTCCCTTCTTCTTGAGAACCACTCCTGGAGCTCAACCTCCTACCCAGACCTTTCTCCTAAGCCTGACCCCAAACACCCAGCTACTCACTAACATGACCATTCCTCCTCTTGCAGGCATATCCAGCCCAACACTTAACACCTTGACCCCCCTCCCTCCCTCCTGGGCCACTCCTATCTCAGAATATGGCTGTATCACGTCCAATTGCTCTACATCTCGAGTCCACTCTCATCTCCTGGGTCCCTCCTCAAATGCTCTTGTCTCATCAATCTACTGCCTGAGAAATCTAAGGTCAAATTACTTCCAAATAAGCCCACCGGGTGAGTCAGGCCTTCTCCCCTAGTTCCCAAATGGCCTTTGGTTCATATCCTATTTTCTAGTCTGTTCCTTTTCACAAATTCTCCACACAACATCCAGGGTAACCATTGAAATATCCCATCATCTTAGCCAGGTACCTGTAGCTCATGCCTGTAATCCTAGCTACTCAGGAAGCTGAGATCTGAGGATCAAGGTTCAAAGCCAGCCTGAGCAGAAAAGTCCATGAAACTCTTATCTCCAATTACCCAGCAGAATGATGGAACTAATGCTGTGGCTCCAATGGTGGAGCACAAGCCTTGAGTGAAAAGCTAAGTTTAGGGGGGAGGGAGGAAGAGAGGGAGGGAGGGAGGGAGGGAGGGAGGGAGGGAGGGAGGGAGGGAGGGAGGGAGGGAGGAGGAGGGAGGGACAGACCAAGAAGGAAGGGAGGAAAGGAGGGAAGAAAAGGAGGGAAAGAAACAGAATTCACAGGTGGAGCCATGCCTGGCATCTATACTTTCCATTACAAAGGTCAAATGGTCAAATAAATATCTTTTGCCTAAGTGAAAGCAAGTTATGTTTCTGTCACTTGCAACCAAGTGTTCTGACTAACATAATAACATCAGGTAAGTACTGCATGTTGAATGCAATTAAGCTGGCTTGTGAGTAAAGCCTGCCAAGCAAACTTGGTGACTCGTTCTAGGCTTTCTGAGTTCTCCCTACAAACTCCCACCATCCACAAGCACAGAGACAACCTTCCAACACCCAGTAGTAGCAACTTAACATAGTGACAAACTACCCCTATGTCTGGGGCCACATACCAGTTGTAGACTAGTGTGGTCTCTCAGTGCCCCCCCCCAGCACCCTACCAGAAAGCAAGGAGAGCTGTCCTTGGACACCCCTGTGCTCTGTCCCACTGCAAACACCCAAACCAACCAAGGCAAGCTCTGTTGAGACTGAACGAATTGCCCCTCAGTGTAAGCCACATGGCTCTGTGTTGGAGGGTGGAGCAGAAAGCACTATGGGTTGGAGACAGGAAGACAGACAGTGGTCATCTGCTACCTATAGGAGTGTCACCTCCACGAGAGTAGGTCAGGGAAGAGGGAGAGCAGTATGGAGCAGCAGGGGAGAGATGCCTAATTATTTCCCAGTGAGTCACTTCAGCACAGAGCCCCAGGACAGAGATGGGAGCTGGCCTAGATGTCCCCCAGATGACTCAGGAGGCAGGTGACTTCCTCAGAGTTAGTCTTCACCTGACAAAGCGTGAAGGAGGGAGAGAGGGAGGAGAAGGGATGCACAGCAGCCTTGGGAGGGGGGCATGACTGATCCAAAAGTCCTCTCTGAGGGCCAGCTTGGGCCTGTGTGGTTAACCAGCTAGCAGGACTGAAGGGTGGAAGGAAGTAGGGGTCAGAAGGAGGGACTTTCCCCACTCCAGGATGGGAAGGGTCCTAGACCTGGGGTCCTTGGATAGTCTCCCCAGGAAAGAGGCTTCTAAAGTGCTGATCGACAGGGAACTGCCAGTCCCCAGCTCCAGAGTCTCCAGAGCAATTCTCCCATAGGGACTGGAGTGTCAGGGCCATCCAGGGGGCCAGTCACAGGCAGGTGGAACAGCATATAAGTGCCACTCGAGTCCTAAGAGATCCTCCCAAAGTCCTTGGCAACAGCCCCTTAAGATAACCAGCTGGGCCAGACACCAGAGGCCCATGCCTGAGTCTCAATCACACTTTCCTCCCTCACTGGTAACCTTAATTAGACACTGCCTCCAGAGGTGTCCAGCCTTCCACAGCCTCCACTAGGACAGAGGCATCTGGGCCTGGAGCCCTCCCCCCTCTCCCCCCTCCTTTGCTGAGCCTCTTACCTTCATGGTGGGAGGTGCAGTGAGAGGAGGGGACAAGGGCCTGTCTGGAAGGGTTACATCTGAGCTGTTGGCCAGCTCCTGCTTCCTGTAAAAAGACCAAAGAACACAGAAGCAATCAGCCAGGGCCAGTCAGGACCTTCCCAGTGGCCAGGGGACAGACAGTTCAACATGCAATGCAAAAAAACAAACAACAGCAAAAACTAAACTAAAGAATAGATTAATGCATTTCTCTACTGGGATGTTAACATCTAAAGTAGTGATAGTGCAAGGTAGGCCTGACCATCAGCAACCCTGACAACTTGTTAGAAATGCAAATTCTCAAGTATGCAACAGAATCTGTGGCTAAAGCCCCAAAATTTGTTATTGTTATTGTTGCTGTTTTAAGGATTTGGGTTTTTGTGTTGGTACTGGGGCTTGAACTCAAGGCCTGGGCTTTTTCACTCAAGGGGGTGCTCTACCACCTGAGCCATACCTCCACTTCTAGCTTTTTGCTGGTTAATTAGAAATAAGAGCCTCACAGACCTTCCTGCCTAGGCTGACTTTGAACTGTTATCCTCAGATCTCAGCTTCCTGAGTAGCTAGGATTCCAGACATGAGCTACTGGTTACCCAAGAGAATCTGTTTCAACCAAGCTATTCAAAAGGTACTGAAGTACTGGAAGTCTCAAAGCACCAGTCCAAGAGACACAGGACTGGGGCCCCAAGGGAAAAGGGGAAGAGCACAATGTGCAGGATTCATTCTTCCTTGGGTATCTTTATCCACACAAGTACACATATACACATACAAAACACACACACACACACACACACACACACACACACACACACACACACACACACACACACACAGGCCCTGGCCAGAGAACTGACCTTGGGAGGACAGGGCTTCCTGCTGTGAAAGCTGTGGGTTAAACTTATTTTAGTTCATGTAGACTTAGACCAGAGAGAGGCAGCTAAACAGAACTGTGTCGCCATAGCAACATGATTGCGACAAGTCACACACTCCCCACTTCCCATCTGGCCCTTGCTGGTGACCAGGGAGAACTTGTTTGCTGTCCCATTACCAGGCAGGCTGTTCAGGGTGGGAAAAGCTTTTGGAGCAGGTTGCGCAACAGGGCCAGCCGGATTGCCCGGGGAATCCCTAGGCAAGGGACTCTGCTATCCTGGCTTTAGCTGGGGAAGGCAAGGAGAACAGTACTGATCTACAAGGACCACGCTGAGCCATCAGAGACCCTCACTCCACAAGAGCCCTGCCATGGAACCCACCAAGAGAGCCAGCCTGACACTCAGGTCCATGTCAAATGACCAAAGGCCACCCCCCACTACCACCTGCTAGAGAATCTGCATCTCATTTCAGCCCACACCCTGCCAGTGGGGGCAATTACCCCAACCCGGGCCTTCTACTTGAAGGAAGTCCTCATTCCGGCTTGCCAGAGGGCCCAGCCCTGGCCTCAGGGCCCAGGCACCATCCAAAGCTGGCACCTCAATACCTGCATACCAGGCCAATCTAACACCTCCTGAGGAACCAGGCTGGGCACAGGGCCATGCTACCTTGGCATAGCAACTTGACTGCTGACTTACAGAAACCCTTCACCGTCCTCCAAAGCTAGACTAGGAGGCTGGTGAACATCTGGCTTGGCACAAGAACCACATGACTCCCTTAACCTCAGCCCTGGCTACCCACCTCCTCTGCTCCTTGATGGGGAGAGAGAGAGAGAGAGAGAGAGAGAGAGAGAGAGAGAGAGAGAGAGGGAGGGAGGAAGAAGAAGAAGAAGAAGAAGAAGAAGAAGAAGAAGAAGAAGAAGAAGAAGAAGAAGAAGAAGAAGAAGAAGAAGAAGAAAGAGGAGGAGGAGGAGGAGGAGGAGGAGGAGGAGGAGGAGGAGGAGGAGGAGGAGGAGGAGGAGGAGGGGAGGGGAGGGGAGGGGAGGGGAGAGATTGAGGAATGCACTAGCTCTGTCTATCTCTCAGCCTCCCTTCTGAGAATGACCTTAGATTTGACTACTGTGGGATCTAGCCTGCTACTTTGCCCTTACCAAATTGTGGAGCAGAGCTAGCCCAGCACAGGCTCTGCCATCCGTCCACCTGGCAGACACTGCTCCTTCCCTTCCCATGAGCCTGGTCCCTAAAGGACAGGAGCTGGGAAGCAAGCAAGGAAGGAAGAACAGAAACAGGGAACACTGCCCCGCCCTGGGGTCCCCAAGGCAAAGATAAAGACAGCTTACTCCGAGGACTGGGGGCCTGGCAGGGAAAAGCAAGCTAGAAAGAGAAGGAAGGCAAACCCCAATCAAAAGGCCACAGAGCTGCTTTGGGCTTAGATGAGGCCCTCTAGACAGTGCTCCCCGGAAACTGTTTGTGGACACCATGACTGCGGACCCTAGCTATGCAGAGACACAAGCCTCATAAAGGCTGTTGACATCACTGGTGAGGGGACACATATCAGCAGTCATGCTGTCTGGTCCTGTCAAATCCTTGGGACCCCACATGTGAATACTGTCCAGGGTCTCTGAGTCCCCAAGCAGAGGGCTCCACCCCACCCCCTGCTGGGCTAAGCCCCTCTGCTCTGCACCAGTCTGTTTCCCCTGAATGCTGAATGGGCTCCTGGGACCAGTCCCCAGAGAGTGATGACAACCCAAGGCATTTCCCAGTCAGAAAATCTGCCAAGTGACACCCAGGAGCAGGAGTGGACACCCCTGGCCAACAGCCTCCTGCTAACTCCAGCGCTGTGTCCAGAACTCCAGAAATAGGGTAGGCATAGTATCTACCTCCAAAGATAACAGAGGCCAGATGCAGAAGGCTCACATCAATTATCCTAGCTCCTCAAAAGGCTGAGATCTGTCTGGGGTGACATCACAGGAACCAACAAGGGAAAAAAAGTTTGTGAGACTCTTAGCTCCCATTAGCCAGCAAAAATCCAGACGTATGGCTCAAGTGGTAGAATGCCAGCCTCGAATGAAAAAGCCAAGTGATAGTACAAGGCTATTAGATCAAATCTCAGTACACACACACACACACACACACACACACACACACACACACGGTCACAAATAATCACTTATAATCATATCATTTGTAGATAGTTCATGTGGCATCTGTGAGAAGGGCATTGTATTGTCATATGCTTGGCTCCAGCCCATTCTTTAAGAACTAACTGCCTGCTATAGATTGAACTATGTCCTCCAAAATAGTGCACACACATCCCTCAAAAAAGACGTGCTGTCCTTCTACCTCACAGTAACTGTAAATGGGGCTTTATCTGAAAACAGCATTTATTTTATTTTTGCAGAGAGAGTCAAGTTAAGATGAGGCCATGAGGTAGGACCTTAGGTCTACATAACCAGCATCCTTAGAAGACAGGGCGCCCATGTAAAGACACAGACACATGAAAAATGCCAGGTAACAATGCAGGCAGAGGTCAGGGTGATGTACTGCAAGCTGAGCAATGCTTATGGCCCCCGCCACAAGCTATACTGGGCAGAGAAGACTCTTCCCCTAAAGCCTGCAGAGAGAGGTGGCCCTGCTGCCATCTTGCTGAGCTTCTGGGCTCCAGAATGTAGACAATAAATACTCACTGCCTGAAGACACTAAGTTTGTTTTGTTTGTTTGTTGTGCTGGTAATGGGGCTTGAACTGAGAGCCTGGATGCTGTCTCTTCACTTTTTCACTCAAGGCTAGCACTCCGCTACTTAAGCCACAGCTGTACTTTCCAGCTTTCTGCTCAGGCTAGCTTCAAACAGTGATCCTCAGATCTCAGCCTTCTGAGAAGCTAAGATTACAGATGTGAGCCACCAGTGTCAGGCCCAGATATTATACTTGGTATTGGTGGCCCTAGGAAAGCAATATAGAGCCTAAATTCCCAGTTCTAGCCTTGGGCTTGGTTGAAGGACCAAAAGCAAGGTGAAAGCTCTGCTTCTACCTCACTACTCCTGGTCTGACCAGTTATGTTCAACCTTGTCTTGCCCCAGTCCTCATGACAATGACATTTTCATGTGAGCCATTCTGCCTCCAGAAAGACAGACCAAACCCAGCCACCAGCTGGTAGAGAGATAAGATAAGAGTGGGACTGTTGAGTCAGTGCAATTCCAAACCTTTCTCTCCCCACATAGGCAAACATCACATAGGACTAAGTGAAATGATATGACTATATCAAGGGACGACCTTCAATCTGCTATCATCTCTTGTAAGTAAAAAGTAAATCATTAGCAGAGGTGACAACTTTCTTGGGACACAGCAATCATGCCATGTGCTATGTTCCTAAGATAGACAATTTCCCTCACTCTCTACCAACCCAGCCAAACATATTGAACACATGCCCTAAAGACATAAAGCCCCGGGGGTGGAGGGAACACCAAAAGTGGAGGTGTTGGTGATACCAACCAATGGAGGCAGAAGGGGAGGAGGAAGACTAGACACTCAGCTGAAAGAGAAAGCTGTGGAGGCTGGATGAGCAGATAACTGGGGAATCCAAAGACACTGTCCACTCAACCTCCCTGCCTCTCTAGAGCCACTTGGCACTGAAGATTCCACTGTGAGAATCTGTCCCTAAAAGCATGAAAGCAAAGCAGCAGAGAGGAGGGCTCAGGGTGGCGAGAGAACACCACAGCTGGCTTTAACCAAATGCAATCTCAGGAAAGGATCAAGAGGCCTGGCAGAGCTGGGAGGGCCTCTACAACAGCAACAGGGCCCTCACCTCCGACCTCACTCAGACCCTTGAAGTCTACAACAGAACATCTTGTCTCGCACATTGCTGTGGAGAATGTCCTACCTTAGGAATTAAGAGAAACCTGGGTTCAAGTATGGCTCCACTCGCTATTCTGCAATGTGTCTCACATCTCCAGGTCTCCTTGTTTCTTGTCCACAAAGATTAAAGTAATACTATGCTGAGAAAGTTAAAGTAGCATCTGTAGAACAAAACATGAAGTCCTACATGAATGTAGATGGTGGTGGTGGTGGTGGTGGTGATAACCTAGCCTCTAACTGGAGACAAAGAAGCAAAGGTCCAGGACTCTTCAAATGTCTTGGGAAAAGCACTGGTAGTTCATGCCTAGCTATTCAGAAGGTGGAGATCTGAGGATCGTGATTGGAAGCCAACTGAGCAGGAAAGTCCATGAGATCCTTATCTCCAATTAACCACCAAAAACCGAGATATGGAGGTATGTCTCAAGTGTTAGAGTATCAGCCTCAAGTGGAGAAAGCTATGGAACAGAACCCAGGTTCAAGCTCCAATACACACACGTGTGTGTGTGTGTGTGTGTGTGTGTGTGTGTGTGTCTCATATGTTCTTTGAAAACATTTCTGGCATCTCAATTAAGTACCAGTCATAGCCCTGAGGATCTGCTCTCAGGGCCATAACCATTGGTTAATAAGCAACAGCAGGAAAAATACCCACCTAGCAGCAGATGGTTCTGGGGCCAGGTACAAGGCCTCCCTTGGGCAGAGAGTTGTAACAAACCTTCAAACTCTCCTTTATATCTCCTATGATCCAGGGTCTGCAGTTCCTCCCACCCACACAACACAGATATACTTTCTCTTGCTTTCCAAGTAGCCAAACCAGCAATACAGACAGCAGGACACTGTGAGAAGCTTTCTCAGAAAAAGCAAAGGATGAGAAATGAGAAATGATTCACAGTAGCAAAACAGGTGGCAATGACCCAAATGTCAATCAGCCAATGGCTGAATGCATCAACAAAACGTGTTGGTGGTGGTGGTGGTGGTGGTGGTGGTGGTGGTTTGGGTTGTTGTTTCGCCAAACCATGGAATATTGTTCAGCCATAAAAAGTTAAAAAGTTCACCAGGCACCAGTAGCTCATGCCTGTAATCCCAACTACTCGGGAGACTGAAATCTGAAGATCATGGTTTGAAGCCAGCCCCAGCAGGAAAGTCTGTGGACTCTTATCTCCAATTAACCACCAAAAAGCCAGAAGTGGAGCTGTGGCTCAAGGGGGTAAAGCTAAGAGAAAGAACCCATGCCCTGAATTTAAGCCCAGTGCCAGCTTTTTTAAGAAAAAAAGGAATAAAGTTCTGATATAATATGAATGAATCTTGAAAACATTATGCTGGAGTAAGAAATGTCACCAAGGGCTGACTACACTTCCATATCTATGAGAAAAATCCAGATCAAGCACATGCAGAGACAAGACATAGATTTGTGGATGCTGGGAGCCTGAAGAATGAGGTCAGAAGGAATATCTCTTAATGGGTATGGAGTTTCTTTATAAAGAGATAAAGAGATAGGTAGGTAGGTAGATTGATTGTGATGATAGGTGCCCAATTTTGTGAGTACATTACAGTCTACTGAATTACATACTTTCAAAGGATGACTTTTATGGTATGTGAATTATCTCTCAATTTTAGAAAAAGGAACAATCCAAAGGGGACTGGATGGACTCCATTTCTGTCAGTCTCACTACTTAATTTCCTCTCCGACTGTCTTTTGGTGCCCCAAGGTCCCCGAGCAGTGAGCATGTTCAGGCCTTGAGACCATGCTGGTGACAGCACTGACACTGACTGGGGCTTCCTTTCTACTCCCACGTGCTGACAGCCACATTTTCCTGTCTCACATCCAACACTCTTAGGAACTCCTAGCACTGCCATTCATCGGAAGAGATACTCAGAGTTCTAATTTCCATATTTCCCATCCTCTACAACCAACCAAGCTGGAAATAAATGGTCTATAAAACCAAAGGCTTCAAGATAAGTCATCACAAGAAACAGTCAGCAGAAGAGAAAGTGGTGAATGAGAAATCAGGACTCAGTCCCGCTGGCTATCAGCTCAGGCCCTGACTCGCCAGGCATCTGCTGTCTCCTCTGCACAATGGACTCCACGACTTGTGCCCCTCCACAGGACTCAGAAAGTGGTGCTCAGTTCCTCAACAGGACTCGTGCCTTAGTTCTCACAGTGGCCAGGAATTAGTGACCTCTCAGAACAGCAAGGACAAGGCTAGGTGGACACGAAGGGTTCATACTCAGAAAAGTACACCTGGCTATCTACAGAGACCCCAGGTCTAAGCCAGGCTCCAGTGGCTCACACCTCAGGAGGCTGAGGTCTGAGGATCAGTTCCAAGCCAGGAGGGACAGAAAAGTCTATGAGGCTTTTATCTCCAATTAATCACCAAAAAGCTGGAAGTGGAGTTGTGATTCAAGTGGTAGTATACCAGCCTTGAGTAAAAAAGCTCAGGGACAGTGCCAGGCCCTGAGTTCAAGCCCTAGTACCAGCATGCATGTACACACTTACACACATACACAGCCCCTGGTCCAGCAGCACAATCACACATCCTGCATTGCTGGGGCATTCCCCCCACCCCCAACTGTGCAGGAATTATTCAAGACCATCTACCCAAGACAGGCAGAACAGGCTGGAGTAGAGACCCAGGCTCAGGCCTCGAGGGAGGCAGACAAGGTAGTGTGTTCGTGGCTCCAGGGCACTAGGCCTGGACTTGAATTCCACCATCCCCACGGATCAGTGGTAAGATATGTATGTCTCTGTTTTCTCCTCCATGAAAGCCGTAATACTTCCTCCCCATTGTTTTTTGAACAAGGCTATTGAGCACCATGACACAGTGCCTAGTGTACCAAGCAGAAACACAGTACACAGTTGCCATCGCCAGGGTGGTTGGTGGCTGTTCTTGCTCCAAGTTTAGAGTCAACCCAAATGGAAAAAGTAGGTCTGATGGAGGAGGCACCAAGAGAGAAAGTCAGTCCAAAGGCAGAGGTGGATGAGGGTCAGGGCTGGCTACATATCTGGGTAGCTTGGATGCCTCATGTGCTCTGAGTCAGAGTAGCAGGAGTGTCCTGCTTCTGAGCAGAGGAAGGCCAGAGGCCTTGAGCATGTGAACCTGAACTTAATTCCAAGTCCTTTTGGGGAAAGGCACAGGTGAGGGACTCACTATAATGTGAAAGGGGAAGGAATGGTACAAGCCCAGCAGACGTGGGGGCTGAGAAGGACAGGGAGCACAGGACTCAGGAGTGAGGGGCTCTGGAAGGAATGTTTGGGTCTCCATGTCACCCCAAGAAGCCCCTTGGGAAGACACAGGTGTTGCTCACCAGGTGGCTCCTGGCAGTTGAATGAACCCCAGCCCCTGTGCACAGCCTGAAAAGATCCCTGAGACTCAAAGCACAGCACTGAACACTGGTGATTCAAAGCTCCCCAAATTGGGGCTGGGGATATGGCCTAGTGGCAAGAGTGCTTGCCTCGCATGCATGAGGCCCTGGGTTCAATTCCCCAGCACCACATATACAGAAAGTGGCCAGAAGTGGCGCTGTGGCTCAAGTGGCAGAGTGCTAGCCTTGAGCAAAAAGAAGCCAGGGACAGTGCTCAGGCCCTGAGTCCAGTCCCCAGGACTGGCAAAAACAAAAAAACAAAAAAAACAAAGCTCCCCAAATTGGCAAGAGGTGGGGAAAGGGTGAGTGAGCAGATGACAGAGGCCTGGGCTGGGGAGCAAGAAGCCAGGGCTGCACAAGAGGTGGCCCGCTGTGCCAGAGGAGAGGCCTGGGCAGAGACTATGTGCTGCGGCTTCAAAGGATATGCTAAGCCAGTGGCTCATCTTTTAATCCTAGTGACTCAGGAAGCTGAGATCTGAAGATCTCAGTTCAAGGCCAGCCCAAACAGGAAAGTCTGTGAGACCCTCATCTCCAATTAACCACCCAAAAGCTGGGAGTGGAGCTGTGGTTCAAGTGACAGAGTACTAGCCTGTTAAAAGATATTGCCCAGGCCCTGAGTTCAAGGCCCAGAAAAGGAACTTTTAGAGCTGACCCCAGCCTTACAGATTCACACATGAACAGGTGGTGACTCCAGGGATCAGAGTGGGCTTGAGATTGAAGTTAGAAAACGCAGAGGGGGCCACACCCCTGCGATAGCCTGCTCCCAGATTCCACTGTTCTCTCCCATCACTATGTGGACCCCGTGCTCCTGTGGAGTATGAGGAATGACACCAGCCAGTGCCCTCTAAGCTCAAGTTCCTGGAGGCCTGGGTGGGCTGTGTCTCAGCATGGGTGGTGTTGCCTGTATTCTTCACAATCATCTGAGAATGTGATCCAGACAAAAGTGAAAAGCACAAGCCACTCTCCTGAGATCACCCACCCACACAAAGGTCACTAATTGGAGTATAGTTCAAAGAGATACTAGATAAAGTGCAGGGGACAGCTGTCCCTCTAGGAAGACCAGCTAAGGGATCCCAAAGGAGACAGCTGCTCTGGACCCAGAAGGAAAGGCCAGCATTTACTGGAAGAGAAGCAAGAAAGACAAGAGGCACAGAGCTGAGGCTGCAGGGGGAGTGAGTGGCACTGTGGTCAGGGGACAGTCGTTGGTGCAAAGGAAGCAGGCCCTCTGGAACCCCATCAAATAGTCCCAAAGGCTGCCTAGGTCCTAGGGCCCATTTGAAATGACCAGTGGATACTATTTGTTGATGACTCACCAGGCTCCTTTGGAGAAAATATTATTGAACCTATCTTCATATGTGTGTGTGATATTGAGGTTTGAACCACTGACATGCAGCTTGTGAGGCAAGTACTCTACCACGTGACCCACAGATCCGCTTCTGGCTTTTTAGTGCTTAGTTGGAGATGAACGTCTCACAGACTTTCCTGCCCAGTCTGGTTTCAAACCACGATCCTCAGGTCTCACCTCCTGAGTAGCATGATGAGTCATTGGCACCTAGCTTCCAGCCCCTTTTTGCACTGGCTCTTTTCAAGGTAAATTCTCAGTTTATGCCTGGGCTAGACTGGCTATGATCCTCCCTGCTCTGTATGCTTCCTCACATTTCTGAGGGGCAAGCAGAGAGACCAGGGAGAATCATCTCACCCAGCCATGTGTTTCCCCCGTGGCTGGGATAACAGGCACATACCACCTTACCCGGCTACCCAATGAGATGGAATCTTGCAAACTTCTCTTTGCCTGGGCTAGGCTTGAACTACAATCTTCTATCTCCACCTCCCAAAGAGCTAGGGCTACCAGCTTCAGCAACTATACCAGGCATATGAAGAAACTGAGGGTCAGAGAAGTTAAGTAACTTGCCCAAGATCATGTGCTGGACAGTCAAAGAGCAAAGCATGGATTGGGGCATTCTGACCCCAGAGGCTATGACCCAGATCATTTGGCTCCCCTGCCTCTGAGGAGAAAGACAAGGAGTTGACTAGAGAGAGACTTCCCAAGTGGTGAGCATACAGCTGTGCTGATACCCGGGGTGTTTTAGAGAAGTCTGCATTGTGATCATCACTGATGGACCTTTTACAGTGACCTATTTGAGGCAGGCCACCCTACTCAAACTTTATGGCTGGTTGTGTTCTAGAAAAAGTAAAAGAGATCCAATCAAAGGAAAACACTGAGAAACTGACACGGGTACCAACAAACATGAGAAGAACCATGAAAAGGGGCTGGGGATATAGCCTAGTGGCAAGAGTGCCTGCCTCGGATACACGAGGCCTAGGTTCGATTCCCCAGCACCACATATACAGAAAACGGCCAGAAGCGGCACTGTGGCTCAGGTGGCAGAGTGCTAGCCTTGAGCGGGAAGAAGCCAGGGACAGTGCTCAGGCCTGAGTCCAAGGCCCAGGACTGGCCAAAAAAAAAAAAAAAAAAAAGAACCATGAAAAGATCTGAGGATGGTGAAGTGGGAAAGTGGGCTAAACAATCTGAGCTCTGCCTGAGGGTTGGGGGTTCAGCAGGGCTTTGAGACAGAGCAATCCCCAACAGCACAAAGGGGAAGGAAAAGCCCAGAAGACCAGAGGCAGAGGGAGGAACATGACAGTGGAGGCTCCCCTGTGTTTATGACTGCAGAAGTAAAAGCCAAGGGTTAGATTCCTAAGACATGTAAGGGGCAAAATTGAGAGATCTTAGTGCTGAAGGGAAAGGAAGAAGTGAGTTAAACACCCCAAAAGGCTCAGGTTTCAGAAAATGAATGACTGATGTTTCAACCCTGATACAGACCAGTGAGAAGTGGGTTTGCAAAAGGCAGGTAATAGGCTGAGAGTGTGGCTTACTGGTAGAGTGCTTGCCTAGTATGCATAAAGCCCTGGGTTCAATTCCTCAGCACCACATACACAGAAAAAGGCCAGAAGTGGTGCTGTGGCTCAAGTGGTAGAGTGTTAGCCTTGAGCAAAAAAGAAGAACCCAGGGACAGTGTTCAGGCCCTGAGTTCAAGCTCCAGGACTGGCAAAAAAAAAAAAAAAGGCAGGTAATAGGGCATTTATTTTGGACACAGAGCAAGTCAAAGCCTTACTTAGAACACCAAAGTGGGGAGGAAACAAGGACCTGACCCCTAGCAAGAGAGACAGGTATAACGAGAACAGAGGTGGAGGTGAAGGGAAGCTCCAGGGAGTACTTGGAGAGCTAAGAAGGCCAAAAGGAAAGCCGGTGCTGGTAGCTCACACCTGTCAACCTAGCTACTCAGGAGGCTGAGATCTGAGGATCATGATTCAAGCCGGCTCAGGAAGGAAAAACCTAATTAATCAGCAAAAAGAAAGAAAAAAAGCTGAAAGTGGAGCTGTGGCTCAAGTAGTAAAGGCCAGATTTAGTGAGAGACCCTGAGTCCAAGCCCTAATACTGGCACAAAAAAGAAAAGGAGGAGGAGGAGGAGGAGGAGGAAGAGGAGGAGGAGGAGGAGGAGGAGGAGGAGGAGGAGGAGGAGGAGGAGGAGGAGGAGGAGGAGGAGGAGGCGAGGCGGAGGAGGAGGAGGAGGAGGAGGAGGAGGAAAGGGAAGGAGGGAGGGAGGGAGGGAAGGAAGGAGGGAGGAAGGGAGGGAGGGAGGGAGGGAGGGAGGGAGGGAGGGAGGGAGTAGAGAGAATGAAGGGAAGGGCAAGTGCCAAGAAAAAAACAGCCTGCAAGTAACCAGCTACTCAAGAGGCTCCATCACTCTGTGCTGAAGAACACGCCCTCCCCACGCCCTGCCTTGCCCTGCAGCCAACACCTTGCATTGCACTGTTTGCAAAACTGCCAACTGTGCAGCTTTCTCACAGGCTCTGTGCTCCCACATGGTGCTGGGCAGGACCTGGCTTCTACCAAGGGAGAGTTCCATCATGGTCAGAGCAGCAGCCAGCTCTCAAGGTCACAGTCAGGCTTAGAGACAAACACAAAAGCACAGAGTCACTGAGGCACAGAATATTAGCATTTTCCAGCCTGCTGGCATTTCCTCACCTGGATGATGAGGGTATGAATGTTCATTCTTTGTATGTATATGACATTGATCATGATAAAACATCTTTTTTTAAGTAGTGCTAAGTATGCCCTTTCACTTCCTTTAGGAAATAGAGATAGATTCTTGAAGCCTCCTCAGACTCCAGGATGAATATGTCACATTGATCCCATGCATTAATTTTACTTCCTCTGAAGCCCCAGAGAATAACAGTCAGAGAAAAAGTTGGAACTGACAGCGAGAATGTACCGGAAGAGGAAAACCCAGCCTGTGGGAGATTGTAAGTGCTTGAAAGATGGGTAACAGACGGAGGACTGTTTCAGGGTGCAGGAACAAAGGCTGCTTCACCCTGGAGCCCCAGGAAGACTCCATGTCCTACACCTGAGATTGAGGACCAAAGGTGGGGGAGGGGGAGTAGGATGCTTTAGACACTGAGCCTGTGGATCCCCTACTAATTCCCCTGCCAATCAAATAATACTCCAAACCCCCACCAGTATGAGAAACTGAACAACCCTTCAGAAAAAAATATCTGAATTCTTCCAACAGAAAGGACAGCTGCTATTGACTATCAACCATTGATTGACCCACCATCTCTAGCATGGAAGTCCAGGGCAGCAAGCCAGGCAGTCCGCACAGGGCTCCACCCCATCCACTCCCTCTCACCTGCCTCACTCTTGGATACAGAGAAATCCAAGGGTGGTCAGACACCTGAGGAAGCCTTGAACACAACAAATGCCAAAATAAATAAGAAGAACCCAAAGGGAACAGACAATGAAAAGAAACCATGCAAAAAAATAAAGCCCACTATAAATCAATATTCTGAGAGATAAAGCAGTATTTTGTGTCCATGACACAAGAAGACAATGTTTAAAAAAAAAAAATAGAATGGGCCGGGCACCCATGGCTCATGCCTGCAATCTTAGCTATCAGGAGGCTGAGATCTGAGGATTGAAGTTCAAAGCTCAGCCTAGGCAGGAAGATCTGTAAAACTCTTATCTACAATTAACGACCAGAAAACCAGAAGTGGTACTATAGCTCAAAGTGGTAGAGTGATAGCATTGAGCAAAAGGGACAGCATCCAGGCCCAGAATTCAAGCCCCATAACCAACAAAAAATAAATAATAATTTTAAAAGCTTCAGAAAGTGGTAGGGAAAGAAGGGAGAAGTGGGGTGGTAGCTAGCATCCAACCTCAGCCTCCTGATAAAAGCTAATCCTTATCTCTCAATACTAAAGCCTTTCCATGGTCCCTTTCCCTTTAATCTCTGTTGGCCCAGTGACTTGGTTTTGACTAAGATAATGGGGCAGGGAAAAAAAAAAAAAACGACTTTACTTTCATGGCTGAGTCATAGAACTCTCTTAGCTTCCATCCAATCTCTAGGAACATTTACTCTAGGAAAAGAAGCCAGCATGCATAACATCTGACTGAGATTGCCAGGCTGTGGCTCCATGAGAAGGGGCTACACAGGCCACGTGTGCCAGCTATCTCAGTCCCTCAGTAAGAAAAAACTCATCTTGGACCCTCAGGCCCAGCCGATGCCACTAGAAGAACCTAGGAACTAAGCCAGAGCTAAGGCTGCTGAAATACAATCCCAGAAAAGCATCCCAGATACCTAAGATAAGCTCCCAGACAGACAGGATGAAAGCAAAGACAAGCTCCCACCTTCAACACGCCTCAACTGACTTACTAACCCACAGAAGTTGACAAAATAATAAAAGTGGTTGACTCACCATAATAGGAGAAAATTATCAGAGAAACAGTACAAGAAGAATGTCTAGGACTGAAGATTCCAAATTCCTCAGTCCCTCAAGAACCCAGAACAATGCAGGAGGTACAAGCCACCCCAAACAGTCTCAGAAACTTTCAGAACATAGGCATAAATGAAAACTTCCAGTGAACAAATGCACACCATACTCACAGGTGTAAATCTGCACATCAGCATACTTCTCAAGACCAATTCTAGAATCTAGTGAGTAATGATGCAATAACCCTCAAAATTATTGGAGTCTAAAATTTTATACCCAGGCAAACTGTCAACCAAATGTCAAACATTCTGAAATATAAAAGAGCTCAAAACAATGTTTACCCTCTTGTATCTTTTTTGAGAGGCTACTGTTAAACAGTAACAGTCATCAGTCACTAGTGGCTCATATCTATAATCCTACTCAGAAAGTTGAGATCTGAGAATCATAGTTTGAAGCCAGCCTAGACAGGAAAGTCATGAAACTCTTATCTTCAATTAGCCAGCAAAAGCCAAAAGAGGAGCTCTGGCTCAAGTGATAGAGCACTAGCCTTGAGCTTTTTGCTCAGGCCCTTAGTTCAAGCCACAGGACTGGCACACACACACACATACACACACACACACACACACACACACACACACACACAAGCAACTATCCACTAAAGGATAGAAGATTCTAGAAGATTTTAGGATCTATCTATCCTGGGAATAGATAGTCAATAGGTACAAGTGGGGCTTGGGAGGAAGGAGGAAGAAAGAATTATAACAGGAAAAAAATGATAAACAATAAAAAGATAGATAGGTATATAGAAAACCATGCTATGTTGGAAACCTGGAAACATGAATTAATCATTAATTCCAAGAAGAATGAAAAGAAAAGCTATACAAGAAAGGAAAACATTATCATAGCATGCTCCATGACTCAATAACAAACAACAGTTACACAGTCATAAAAAACTAAATATTGACTATTGCACTGAACCAAAAAATGGTGCCACCGGGAGTAGATACTGCATATTAAGGGGCCTCATGTTGTCAATGAATTCCTAGTAAAAGCACAAAGAGTAGGTCTCCCTCTCACAGCGCCCATACAAGACTGTGTGAAACTACCTTGCTAAGAAAACACTCTGCAATCTAAGTACTAGGAGTCGCCCTGCCTCCGGGCTGCTGGGCCTCCCAACCAAGCCATCATTCCACTCTAAGACTCTGTCAGTCAACTCTGAACTCTTCTGAGTAAGTAATTACTCAGTGACATGCCAGACTAGAGGTTTTCATCATGGATTCAAGCTAAGTAATAATGCAGGTGGGGACAGACCAAAGCATTTCAAAGTAAGCATGTCTGGTCTAGTCAATCGATAGCTATTTCCTACCTGTGAGAGTTCCATTTGTTAAAAAGATAACTTAGCCAGGCACCTGTGGCCCGTGCCTATAATCCTAGCTACTGTAGCAGGCTACAATCTAAGGATCACAGTTCAAATACAGCCCAGACAGGAAATTATGAAACTCATATTTCTAATGAACCACCAAAAATCTACAAGTGGAGCTGTGGCTCAAGGAGTAGATGCTAGCCTTAAGAGAAGATAGCTAAGGGATAGCACCCAGGCCCTGAATTCAAGCTCCAATACCAGCACAAAAACAGAAGCAACCTTTAGCTGTTTCCCAGCACTAAGACACAGGAAGCTGCCCATTGTCACTCTTGTCTGTGTGTGTGGTGTGTGTGTGTGTGCGCGCGCGCGCGCACGCCTATGACCTGAACATCACTGGAACATGAACTTCAAGGGCACTAGGTTCTAGCTTTGGCCAAGCAACCAAACACAGCTGGCTGTGTGCCCAGGGACCAGGCCTACCATCTCATGCCCATCACACACCATGCTCTACCCCAACCTAGGAAGCCCACTGAAGGTGGGTGAGATCCAACAGTAAACCTCTGCCTCCTCTCTACACAGGCTAACAAGAGTGGAAAGATGGGAGACTGTGAGAGGCTCAGAGCACTCCAGAAGCCAGGACTGACCCCTCCTATCCTCTGTAACAGAGATGGGGCAGGCTGGAGCATCCCTAGATAAACAAGATCCCCAGGCAATGAGGAGAAAGCCACTTCCTGACCCAGCCAGAACAGGAGCCCCTGCTGTGCCCTTTGGCTGGTCTCTCATGGGCATCCAGACCACTGACTGCCCCCAGCACATCCTGGCACTGAGTACACTGAAAAAGAAATAAGAGCATGGAAAGTTTCACACCCCTGAGAGTCAGAGGGATCCGTTGAGTCTTGCCTCTACCACAATTGGTCTATTTACTATTTCTCCTTGGGCAGACCTCTGCTTTGCTCCCTCCCATGGATCCTAGAGGACAGACCTCCATTGCCACCTTGACTTCACACTACCAAAACCCTGTACATACCTTAGTTCATTGAATCTTTTCCACAACTCTACAGGGCAGGTACACAATTATTCTCCTGTTTAATAGAAGAAGAAACTGAAGTTCAGAAAAGACTAAATGATTTATAGGAGGTCTCAGAGCAAGAAAGTGGCCGAGCTGGGATTCTAAGGGAACCTAAAGATTGAACTCTGGAAGCTTCCCTCTGCCCTGTTCTTCAGAGACATAAAGGTCTCAGCAAAACAGACTTATCATTCTATTTCAGAGCTTTACATCTGTACTATAAGTACTGATACGTGTGTGTGTACATGTATGTGTGTGTGTGTGGTGTGTGTGTGTGTGTGTGTGTGTATTCATTGGGGAAACAAGATTTCTCAGCGATATCGAATGAGGTTGTCTGTGTGGGGGACAGAGCCCTGCCACATGTGCCTTGTGCTTCTCTGAAGCAATATGTCAAACCAGAGCGCCAGGCCCCAGAAAGCAGACCCAGCACCTGCCGCCAGGAAACAGGGCTGAGAAAAGGCCTTTCCTGCAGAATCATTTCCAGCTGCCCTGGTTACTCAAGTGACAGGACGATGCATCAACATCAATAACACTGGAAGGGTCTGCCATGGACACAGTATTGGTCTCCCAGGGGGCATGAAGTCAGCTTCCACAGACAGCTGGAACCACTGAGAAGTAAGAGTCCCTACCCAGGGTCTCTGTCTTCCCCTCCCTGATCCACTCTCCAACCCTGTTTGCAAGATCCAATGGTAATAAAGAAGAGGCCACTCCTGAACCAGCCAGAAAAGTCCCTGGATACAGAGGCCCTGGATGCAGAAATTAGGGTGTGGCATGGGCAGGAGAAATGGGAGGTCCCAGGGCCTTTTCCTAGCAGAGAAGCAAGGTCCCAGTTTCAGGACATCCGGGCACCTAGCCTCACCTCTGCCAGCCTCCAACGTACTACATGCCACTACTCTGGTTCAGCCCTCAGAGCCTCTCCATTTCTCACTGCTGCTCAAAGGCTAGCCTAAAACCTCCCACTCCCCTGCTAGCTGTTCCTAGGTCTCTCTCTGGAGCAGAGGATGAGCAGGGAACAGAGAGAAAGGGCCTCCCACCCACCTCTCTGGGTCAGAGTTTTGGGGGTCCCAGCTACCCTGGCATCTATACCAATTTCCCTGTGGCCATCAAGAGCAGGGCTGACTAATACCCACAGCTCAAAAGCCAGCTCAGAATATCTTTATTCTGCGCCAAGCTGCAGATGGAAGAGATAAATGAGATTTCTTTAAGTGTTTGTCTTACAGACTTATGCTAGAGAAGGGAAAAAAGAGAAAGAAAACCAGAGAAGACAGAAATAGAGAGAGGAGAGAGAATTTAGACTGAAAAACTCAGAGAAGAGACCAAGACTTTTGGAAGCTTCTGGATAGAAGACACTTCACTCCCCATCAGAGCCAAAATCCATCTATTAAAATGCTGCCTAGCTGGAGGAGGCATGATAGGGGGCAGGGATGACCTAATAAGAACCACACAGAGGGCTGGGCCAGGTCCTTGTGGCTCCTTCTGGACATAGAACAGAGGAAAGCCCAGTGCTCCCTGGGAGGTCCCTCCAGAAGGCTGCACCCCGCATCCCAGGTCAACCTGCAAACCAAAAGTGTTACACCAGCCTTGGGGGCTTAGAAATTACTTCCCTGCCCCTCAGAGCTACCAGCTCAGCCCCCCACCCATGAGACCATTAGGACACTCAAAAGGCCATTCTATTCAGCTCCTAGCACCATCAACATGGTCTCTCTGGGTGTTGAGGATCTTGCAATAAAGGCAAAATGGAGAACTGGGGTATACTCAGCCTATGTAGAATGCAGAAAGGCCTGTGTTGATCGAGAGAGAGAGAGAGAGGAGAGAGAGAGAGAGAGAGAGAGAGAGAGAGAGAGAGAGAGAGAGAGAGAGAGGAGAGAAAGATGGGATGATCCTTACAGACTTCTTCTATACCTACCCCCCACCTTAACCTACCCCTGTCCATGGTAACCCTGCAGCCTGCTCAAAAGATGTGCTGCCCAAGGCCTTGTCAGACTACCAATCCAAGACCACAGACACTGGTTGAGGCAGGTGCGTACAGTGCTAACCACTCAGGGCTGGGACAGGAACAGGTCCTGCTGGAGCCCTTCTCTTCCTCACCCAAGGCCTCCGGACATCACGAAGTCATCATCACCCCTCATCTATCTGACCCACAACTCAAAGTCAGTGTCACCCCACTATCCCTCACTTGGATGAAGGTATCCATTCCAGGCACTTTCCCAAACCCTTCCCTAGGAAGGAAAATACAGCAACTATTCTAACAAACACAACAACAAAACCAGAAAGTAGTGAATGTTGGCAAGATGATGGAGGAACTGGACCACACATCCAGGGTGTGGCAATGTACAATGGTGCAGCCTCTTTGAAGAACAGTTTGGCAACTCCTCAAAGGTTAAACATAGAGTCAGCATGTGACCCAGTGATTCCACCCCTAAAGAGAGTTGAAAAAAAAAAAGCAGGTATTCAAAACAAAAGCATGCACGGGAATGTTCGTAGCAAATGTGGATCACAATAGCTGAAAGGAAGAAACGATCCAAATGTCCATGATTGGCTGAAGAAATAAGGAAACATGTTGTGGCCATATGAGGGATGCCATCCAGACTCAGAGAGGAATAAAGAAAGTGCTGGGACACACCATGCCACATGTAAACCTTGAAAGTGCCATCCTCGGGGACAGAAGCCAGATCCAAGAGACCACAGAGTGTATGATCCCATTTACTATGAAATGCTCAACATAGGTAAATCCACAGAGGCAGAAAGAAGCCAGGTAGCTGCCAGGGCAAGAGAGAGGAGGCACTGGGCATTCCTGCTAATGGGCAGAGCCTCTGTCTGAAGCAGCAAAAAGTTCTGGAACATAACGGTGATAGTTACCCAAGGTCATGAGTGTACCTAATGCCATCGATTGTGCATTTTCAAATGGTTAAAAGGTAAGTTATGTGTTTTGTGTATTTCAGCAGAGGAAAAATAAAAGGTGAACTCTTACCAGGCATAAAGGCACGCACCTGCAATGGGAAACAGAGGCAGGAGGATCAAGAATTTCAAGGTCAACAAGGAGCTCAAGAAATTAAGCCCTCCTCTCCAAAACTAATAAGTCAATCAACAAATTGGCAAAGAAGCTAAAAAGAGGCTTCTCAGAAGTACGAATGGCAAACATATGAGGAAATGCTCAACGTCCCTGGCCATAAAGGAAATGCAAACCAAAAGAACCTTGAGGTTTCATCTCACCCCAGTTAGATTGGCCAACATCAAGAATTGGAACAATAACAAATGCTGGCAAGGGATGTGGGGGGGAAAGGAACCCTACTGCACTGTTGGTGGGAATGTAAACTAGTACAACCACTCTGGAAAGCAATATGTATTCCTCCAAAAACTAAACCTAGAACTTCCCTGTAACCCAGCCATACCACTCGTGGGCATCTACCAGATCATTACAAGTCAGGACATGATAAAGACACTTGCACCTCTATATTCACTATGGCACTATTCACAATAGCCAAGTTATGGAAACAGCCCAGATGCCCCACCACAGATGAGTGAATCAATAAAATGTGGTATATATACACAGTGTAATTTTACTCATCCATTAGAAAGAATAAGATTATGTCATTTACAGGGAAATGGATGGATAAATCATGTTATGAGGTAAGCCAAGCTCCGAGACATAAATGGCTCATGTTTTCTCTCATATGTGGAAGTTGGATCTAAAATACAACTGGACATGATAATTTATACAGGACTATAGGCATTCACATATAGTCAGACTAAAGGAGGATTATTCTTAGAGGAGGAAACCAAAGGAGTAACTCCTCTGAACATTTAAAATACTATTTATCAAAACAAATTCCAGGAAATAGAAACATGGGTTTTGTTGGTGGTAATTGTGGTGGTGGTGGTGGTGGTAGCGTTGTTTTTATTTTTGCTTTTGGATTTTCTTTTGGTTTTGGTTTTGATTTTTAGGGGGAGCAAAGGGGGTGCAGAAATGGAGGAAGGAAAGATAAACAAATGCAGTTATGGTGTTTAGCATACACTATGTGGGAAATGAACTGTGCACTTGTGGGGCAGGGACAGGAGGAGAAAACAGGGAAAGCAAAGGAAGAGATGACATTTTCCAATAACCTGACTTATGAAACAGTAACCCCTCTGTATGATACCTTAATATTAACAATAAAATTGTACTTTAAAAATCCAAGGCCAGCCTGGGCTACACAGGCAGACAGGTTCAAAAGATCAAAGAAAATGAAGTGAGAGGGCTGGGATGTAGCTCAGTGCAAAGCGCTTGCCTAGCAAGTGTAACATCCTGGGTTCGATCCCCAGTACCAAAAAAGAAAAGACAAAAAAAAAAAAAAAGAAAGAAAATGAAGTGGGTTTTATCATCCTTCTTTTAACAGTTTCCTCTGCCCTTTGGCTCAAATGCCACTCTGACGCCTTCAAGCCCCACCCCCTGGAACCCCACCCCCTGGAGCCCCACCACCTGGAGCCTCCTCCCCTCCTGTCCAGATAGCTCCATCCAGCCCCCGCTCCTTCCCCTCCCGCTTCCCTTCCTCACCTCTCCCAAACATTGTGCACAGCACTGAAATTCCTCTTAGGAGTCTCCTTCCCACAGGCTCCTCCTCCACACAGCCACCACACTTCCACACTATGCACACCTGGGCTGTCCACCTGGGTTCCTGCTTGCAGTCTTCCTGGAGATTTCACAAACAGCAAGAAGTGGCACTGTGGCTCAAGTGGCAGAGTGCTAGCCTTGAGCAAAAAGAAGCCAGGGACAGTGCTCAGGCCCTGAGTCCAAGGCCCAGGACTGGCAAAAAAAAAAAAATTTTTTTTAATAAAAATAAAAACAGAAGTGCCATCTTTGCTTCAAAGAGAAACAACAGGATGTATTCCTTCCTAATGATACATTTCTCGCCCATTAATAGCTGCATTTCTCACCCAGGGATTAACAACTGTATGGCAGGATGCATTCTTACCTGGAAACTCAGATAATAACACCAGGTGTGGTTAGAACAAGCCAGACCCTCTGCCTTTACCCTATAAATACTCCAACAGCACAAGGAGCTGTGTGTGTCTCTGTGCCTCTCTGTGTCTATCTGGGTGTCTCCTTGTGTGTGTGGGGGGGGGTGTCTGTGTATGTGTGTCTGAGTCTGGGTCTGGGTCTCTCCATGTATGTCTCTCGGTGTGTTTGTCTATCTCCCTATGAGAGCACTCATACTCTGCTAGTGCCCCAGCCCTTTTGTTTGCCTGCTTTTTGTCTGTCTGCTTGCCTGCTTGTTTATTTAGTCAATAAAGCTCTGCCAAGTTTTCTTACCATTGTGACTTGTCCAGAAATTCTTATTCTGCTATCGAAGTCAAGGACCCTAAGTGAAGAGTTCCTACAATTAAAGGGACACTTCACCAAACCTCACCTCCATCCGGTAACAGTATTACAGAAACATTAAAAGCCAAAAGCGGAGCCGTGGCTGAAGTGGTAGAGTGCTAGTCTTGAGCAAAAGAAGCTCAGGGACAGTGCTCAGGCCCTGAGTCCAAGCCCCAAGACTGGCAAAAAATAAAAATTAATTAATTAAAAATAATGAAAATAAGGCATCTCAAATCTTTCACAAGCTTTCCCTTTGTCCCTGCAGAGCTACAGGTGAGAAGAACAAGCCCAGTTTCCTTACCACAGAGGAGTTATGAAGTTTTTCCAACATTCCAACCATTCCTCCCTTTAAGTCAAGAAAGAGTGAGGTCCTCAAGAGTCTCCATTTAAATGTGAAGGTCCAAGTTGGCTGGAGAGAAGAGCCAATTACTTCTCCCCAAAGTGGGGGAATCCAAGTACTCCCCCAGGGATCCAGCTCTCTCCAACACCTCATGTCATCCCCAGAAGATGGATGCTTTCAACACCTACAAGTTGCAAGTGAGTACACTGATTTCTTCCCCCCACCCACCTGACCCCCACCTTCTCTCTCCAGGCTGGTCTGGAACTCTCCATCCTCCTGCCTCAGCATCCTGAGCAGCCGATTACAGGTGCTTACCTCCACATCTGGTCTGCTGATTTTTAACTAGGTAATCTGCTCCAATAACTTCTAGATTGCTTATCAATGCTGTGTCAACAGTTACTGTTACATCATGTCATTTAGGGAAGGGGGGAAAGAGAAAAGGTTGGACGGGTTCAGTACACATTCAATTTTTTAGAATATTTTTCATTCAAGGCTGGTTAAATTCACCAGTGCAGAACCCATGGACACACAAAGCTGACTATATATGCCAGCACAAACATGGAATCCTAGTTTCCTTTTCTGTTTTAGTGGTATCGGGCTCAGGCAGGTGCTCTACCACTTGAACTATTCACTTGGAGTTATTTTGCTAACTTTGAACCACAATCTTCCTGATCTCTACCTCAAGTAGCTGAGAATCCAGGTATGAGCCATGGTTCCCAGCTCTACTACCCTTTTTTGCACACAGAGGGCAGTATGCTGCTCTATTCTATTCTGCACATCCCTTCCACTATTTGCAATATCTCGGAAGTGACTTTCTCTCAGACCATTCATTCTTAAATCAAGCGTTAGTCTGTGCCCTTTATATGAAATAGCTAAGGTAACCAAGCGCCTTCTGGATAGGTTTTTGGCTGTTTCCAGGGCTTTGCTACTTTGATCAAATAAACTGGGCTGCTGGAGATATGGCCTAGTGGCAAGAGAGCTTGCCTCGTATACATGAGGCCCTGGGTTCAATTGCCAGCATCACATATACAGAAAACGGCCAGAAGTGGCGCTGTGGCTCAAGTGGCAGAGTACTAGCCTTGAGCAAAAGGAAGCCAGAGACAGTGCTCAGGCCCTGAGTTCAAGGCCCAGGACTGGCCAAAAAAAAAAAAAAAGAAGCACTCAAATAAACTGGGCTGAATGACCTGGAACTACCTCATCTCAATCCAGCATGTATGCAAATAGGTATACCTGTAAGACTCCAGACCTAGCTATACACACATCACGGTGACTGCTGTTGCCAACTGTTGCATGGGGGATGGTACAAACGGAACTCCCATGGAATCAGTAAGATACAGAGGCCTTACCCAACACACTGGGCTAGCCCTCCACACTGGAAACAATGCCAAATCAGCTTCATTTGGGGTTTTGGTCTCCCCAATTCATTTTGGCCCCTTCCTCTGGTAGACTCCCCACTTCAAGGAGTTTGTCCCTCTCCACAGAAAGGACTCTATCACCATACCCCCCATACTCTGTCCATAGGGATGAGCCCTTCCCCCAAGGTGAGCAATCACCATTCCCCATCCCACTCCAGGATGCAGGGATTGGCTGAGAGATGGACATATGACCCCAGCCAATCAGAACTCTTTCTTGGAATTTAACTGGAGCTGTAGAAAAGTAGCTCTCTTTCCTCTCTGGAGGAAAAGGGGTTAAAATATTCAGCCCACAGTCTACAACTTTAGAGTCACATCATGAGGCCAGATGGTCCAAGAGAATGAAGGCAATACAGAGACAGAAAGGGAGAAAGAGAGAGAGAGAGAAAGTTACTGTGGATGGTCCTAGATCCAGCTGTGCCTGAGGCTTGCATAATCCTTTCCACATATAGGTCACGTCTGCCAATAAATGTCTCTATTTTGTTTAGATAATTCACGTTAGGGCTTTCGGTCACTTGCCATCAAGAGTCCTGACTCCATACTATAACCTCAATTTGGTTACAATATAGAAAAACAAATAGGTACAGATGTGAATACATTGTGTAGAAGAGTGTGTATTTGGATGCGGGGGAGGGAAGACCAGAAGAAAACATTAAATGTTAATAATGGTTATCTCAGCAATCTCCCCATCTGGGGACTACAGATGACTTTTATTTTAGTATCTGTACTTTTCTATGTTTTCCCAGGGTGTCTGAAAGAAATTTGGATTCTAAAAATATAATACACATTTCTGCTTTAAAAAAAAAAAATCTGGGCACTGGTGGCTTACACCAATAATCCTAGCTACTCAGGAGGATGAGATCTGAGGATGGCAGTTCAAAGCCAACCCAGGCAGAAAAGTCTGTGAGACTCTTATCTCCAATTAAACACCAAAATCCAGACATGGATCTGTAACTCAAGTGGTAGAGCACAAGCCTTGAGCAAAAATTCGAATGCACCCAGGCCCTGAGTCCAAGTCCCAGGACCAGCACTTACACACGTGTGTGCACACACACACACACTCACACACACACACTTGGAGGAAGACTCTGAGCCCCAGTGGTGGTCAGTGCAGCCACCCTGAGGGCAGCTGTTCAGGGTCAGCACACCTGGGAAGCTGCTGTCCATCTCTAAACAGGCTGACAGGTTGCAAGGAGACCCACAATGTGGCAAAGCGCTGTCTGTGACCCCCAACTACAACAAATCAAAACGCAGGTGGACCTGAGAGTTCACACCGGGTAGCCCAGATCCTCAGCTGTGCCCTGGCCTGACTTCGCCCCTGCAACACATGACCATCCACAGGAGGTAAGCAGGGCCCCTGTGGGCCCCCAGCCTCAGCACCTGGACCGTTAGGGATGGGGGCAGGGCTGTGCCTTCCACAACCACTTGGCTGTTCCTCCCAATCCACCGTGTTCCACAACCACTTGGCTGTTCCTCCCAATCCGCCGTGTTTGCAATGCTGCTTCCACAGACTACGGATCTGAATAAAGCTTGTTCAGATTTTTTGTGTGATTTCAGCCATTTTAGTGAGTGTAGGATTCACCAAGAGTCATGGGGCTGTACAACCCCAAATAGTAACTCTGTACCCAGAAAACAATAACCTCTCCCCTTTTCCCTCCAGGTTCTGCGCACTTCCTTTCGACTCTCTGCCTCCATGAACTTGCCTATTCTCGGTGCCTGCTATAAAGGGCACTGTAGACTGAAGAGGTCCTATCTTCCCCTACAGGGGCTGTGTTGAAACCCTCACCCCCAACAGGATGTTCTTAGGTGTGGGGCACACGGACTGGCCCCGCCTGTCCACGCCCCGGAGGTGTGTGGCTGTTGTGCCTCGGGAGTGAGGCCCTGAAGAGCCCGGCCTGCCTCAGTCCCTGGGGGCGTGCTTGCTTGCACCGCCTCTCTGAAGAGGGATCCCGGTTAGCCCCACCTGCCTTCCGGGTTCAGAACTGGAAAGGCGGCTCTAGCTGGCCACGCCTCCCAGTCTTAAGACCATGTGCAGCAAGATGGCTGCCAGCAGTAACCTGGGGGAGATCTTGCTAGTACTTAGGCCGCCCCTTAGGGAGGTCCCATGGCCTTCCACCCTTGACTGACAGCTCAGCCCGCCAATCATCGCCCCTGGCTAGGTATGTTACACCCTCCTCTTCCTGCTGCCATTGCCCATACTTAAGATCGGGTCTGCCCCACTAAAACTGAGAGCAGTCTTGAACCTCTCCCGAGTTGTCTGATTGTCCAACTGCCAGCAAAAGGTTGGGTTGGGCTGGGTGCGGGCGACTGGCAGCTCGTTACCTATTCTGCGTTCACACTCGACAGGGTGCGCTTCCTTGCCTCTCCCGCTGGTTGGGAGAGCACCTGGGGTGCAGGGACCCCTGCACTTAGGGAGTGGGGGGGGTGACTAAGTCATAAATTCAGAGCATCCCTGGGTGGAATAAATTCCCTTATGAAAGAGATCCACACCAGGCAATGGTGGCTCACACCTGTAATCCTAGCTACTCGGGAGGCTGAGATTTGAGGGTCACAGTTTGGCAAAAAAGAAAAAAAATCCATGAGACTCTCATCTCTGATTAACCAGCAGAAAGCCAGAAGTATGGCAAACATGGAAGAGCACCAGCCTTGAGCAAAATATATTGCCAAGTGAAAACACAAAGCCCAAGTTCAAGCCTCAGCACTGGCAAACATACCCAAGAAAAAAGTCCTCTCATAAAGGAAATGCAAATAAAAACAACCCTGAGATACCACCTCACTCCAGTTAGACTGGCCTATACTCTGAACTCAGGCAACAACAAATGCTGGAGGGGATGCGGAGAAAGAGGAACCCTTCTCCACTGTTGGTGGGAGTGCAAATTAGTACAACCACTTTGGAGAACAGTATGGAGGTTCCTCAAAAAGCTCAGCATAGACATACCCTATGACCCAGCCATACCATTCCTAGGCATCTATCCTGAACAACAGGTCTCAGGATAGCATAAAGACATCTGCACATCCATGTTTATGGCTGCACAATTCACAATAGCCAAAATATGGAAACAACCCAGATGCCCCACTACAGATGAACGGATTCAAAAAATGTGGTACCTATACACAATGGACTACTACATAGCAATTAGAAATGATAAAATATTGGTATTCACAGGGAAATGGTCAGAACTTGAACAAATAATGTTGCGCGAGACAAGCCTAGAACACAGAGAACAAAGGGGCATGGTCTCCTTGATATATGACTGGTTTTTTTTGGGGGGAGGGGACAATAAAGACCAAGTCTACAAAACAACAAACTTCTTTTCAAATGGTATTTCCACATGTTTGGGTCAGCAACTTTACATTATGTATCTAAAACCAAACAACTACTAAACATAAAAAGGTCTAGAATAGACCTATCAGAGGATTACAATAACTCAACAGCTATGTACATATGATCATATAAGACGAGGATAAGCAAAAACAACTCCAAGAGAAGGGCACAGGAGGATTCTATTGTTGACATTACCGTGAAAGTTCTAGGTGAATTTCCTTTGGCATACCCTACGTGGTTACTGTATATGATTTTTGTACAATGGATATTGTATATATGCCTACTTGGTCTAGGGAAGGGAAAGAAAAATGAGGGTTTAAAATATCATAAGAAATGTACTCACTGCCTTATTATATAACTGTACCCCCTTTGCACAACACCTTGTCAATAAAATTTAATTTAAAAAAAAAGTTCTCTTGTCTTTGGACCACGGCAGACCATATGTTAGAAGACAGCAGTTCTCTAGCTGCCTCTGAGATTTCTACTGGACCCTGCCCTCCATCAGGGGACTGCATCACACAAGACTGGCTAGGGCCTTCCTGGGTGCAGGACAACAGGGCCCAATATTGCATCCATGATAAAGGTTGGGGTAGCACCCTCCCACCCCGCCCCCCCCCCTCCTCTGAGGTCTCAGGCAGTGTCCAATGGCCTCCATGTTTAGGATAGACTGGGGGGAGGGGGCAGGGAGAAGGAGCCCAGAAGTGTGCTCACCGCTGAAGGCCAAGGGACGCAATCTGCCTCAGCAAAGGAGAAAGAACGCCTCACCCAGCAGAGGCGGACGGACTGTCCCTGTGTGTCCCTCGTGTCCCTGTGTCTAAGTGAACATGGGAGCTGAGCCTTCCACCAATGTAGTGAGGCTGAGCCAACACCAAGAGCAACTAGGCCACCAGGACCAGTGCAGCAGACAGCTGTGTTGCTGTCCCTGCGCAGCTTCCAGCCCCAACCTTCTGAGAGCAATATACCAAATTCCCTTCTGTGACCTATCCCTCCTTTGCCCTCAGCCAAAGAGCTCTATTCCCAGGAGCAGGAGTGAGCACAAAACCCAGAGATGGTTCATCAGTGCCTCCCTTCCCTCTAGCCAAAGCTCAGAAATGGGACAGGGTCCCACTGTATCCCACATGAGCAGTCTCTGGGACTTCTGCTGAAATTATTGGGAAATAGATTTGCCTTTCCTGTTTAAATACAGAATGCAAATCTAGAGCCGTGACTGCATATCTTTGTAGATGATCTGAGGCTTGAATCCAACCCAAAAGAGGAGTAGAGCTCCCAAGGAGTCCAGTCAAGACCTGGATCCAGCCATGCCTGAATCCATTCCCCTTGAACATTCCAGTTACTTAAACAGAAGTTATCTTTAAAACATAGACGCCACTGTTTCCCTTATTTGCAATAATTAGCAAATGTTTAGGTCCTAAAAAATTATCACAATCACAATAGCTCGATAGCTATGTACATATGATCACATAAGATGATCCTAAACGAAATAAAGTCCAAGTTATAGAAATTTTAAAAAAAGAACTTATTTTTACATCCATTTGAACTGGGTTACAACTCTATTACCATTCGGAGAATACCACCTTCCACCCCTCCAAGGCAAAGATCATCTGATGGCAAATCTGTTAAATAGAATTGCAGTAAGAGGGGGCTGGGGATATGGCCTAGTGGCAAGAGCGCCTGCCTCTTATACATGAAGCCCTTGGTTCGATTCCCCAGCACCACATATACAGAAAATGGCCAGAAGTGGCGCTGCGGCTCAAGTGGCAGAGTGCTAGCCTTGAGCAAAAAGAAGCCAGGAACAGTGCTCAGGCCCTGAGTCCAAGGCCCAGGACTGGCAAAAAAAAGAATTGCAGTAAGAGCAATGTCACAGCTGTTTTGTGTGTGATATTGACTGGTCCTGTTCTGGCATGTTACATGAGTTAGCAGGGAAGCCAACATGAGTCCTCAGGCCACCGCCCTGACAGCTGTATCTCCTGTTTCTCCCCAATCTGAAATCCACAGCACAAACTGGGATCTGCGCTTGCCCCCTGCTTTTCCAACCCCCATATTCTGGTTCAGCCATTCTAGGACACCCTTCCCAACCCACCCCTCCTATTTTTGGCAATCCTGTCCACCTCAAATGCTGCCAATTCCACAGAACCTTCCTTGGTGGTCTTCCCTTTTTTTTGAGCCTCCTGGCCACCCCACACCCTTTCTCCAACACTCAATCTTCCACCTTAAGTCTATACAATGTGGCTGCTCTATCCTGCTTGAAGCAGGAAGGACAGACTCAGGGGAAAGAGAGAGGATCATGTTATCTCCTAGTGCAGGCTGTCTAACACCTGGCACACACACGGACCCACTACACCTATGGGAGAGGGAAGACAAATGGAACAAACGTAAATGAACACTTGGGATGCCTCCATTTACACATAGGACTGCTGCAAGCATTTGAGGATTTTTTTGTTGTTCTTTTTTCTATCGAGGGGTTTGAACTCTGGGTTTGAACTCTGGGCCTGGGTGCTGTCCCTGAGCTCTTCAGCCCCAGGCTAGCGCTCTACCACTTGAGCCACAGAGCCACTTCCGGTTTTCTGGTGGTTAATTGGAGATAAAGAGTCTCATGGACTTGCCTGCTTAGGCTGGCTTTGAACCTTGATCCTCAGATCTCAGCCTCCTAAGTAGCTAGGATTATAGGCATGAGCCACCAGCTCCCGGCAGATTTGAGTTTTTGGAAGGGCAAGAGGGCAAAGGCTGCCAAGGGGACTGGTGGCAGCCAGAAAAGGGGGAGCCCCCTTCTTATCACTCACCCCACAGCCTTTGTGCCCTTTGGGGATCTTGCCAGCTCTCAGAAATTGGCCTTTATGAACATTAGTCAAAAGCCTTTCCCAGCACACTGGCAGATCTGGTTTTCAAAAAGCTATATCTCAGCTACCTCTTGATTTATACACTTGTTTCTGCTTTGGCGTTTTGGATTAAATATCACATGAAAACAAATGTTCTATTAAAATAAGAGTGCAGGTAAGCCAGGCTGCACCATTAACATAGAATGTTTGTCCTAATTATTGAGGACAGTAACCTGAGCAGCCGGGACATACTTCAGCTTGAGTAGGGTCTGCCAGGGTCCACCCTTCCCCAGTGTGAGCCTCCACCACGCTCCAGGTCAGACCAAGAACTCAGAAGACATTCAGCTCCTCCATATCTGTCCTGTTTCTGCCTTTAAAAAAAAAATAGCTGGGCACCAGTGGCTCACACCTGTAGTCCTACCTACTCAGGAGGCTGAGATTTGAGGATCATGGTTCAAAGCCAGCCCAGGCAGGAAAGTCTGTAAGGCTCCTCATATATCCAATTAACCATCAGAAAACTAGAAGTGGCACTGAGGCTCAAATGCTGGAGTGCTATCCTTGAGCTGAAGAGCTCAGGGACAGTGCCCAGGCCCAGAGTTCAAGCCCCATGACCAACATAGGTAGGTAGATAGATAGATAGATAGATAGGGGATTGTAGATGGGTGTTAGTGACTTATGCCTGTTATCCTGGCTACTCAGAAGCCTGACATCTAGAGGATCATGGTTCAAAGCTAGCCCAGGCAGAAAAATCCTTAATAACCAGCAAAAAAAAAAAAAAAGTAGAATTGGAGGTATAGCTCAAATAGTAGAGCACCAGGTCAAGTAAGCAAGCCAAACAAGCACAAGGTCTTGAGTTCAAACTCTAGCACCTCCAAAATAAAAATAAAAACACAAGAACAAGGTCAGATGCCACAGGTCTCATCATCTGAAAGCACCTGGCATCCTCCAGCTGCCCGCAACCCCGGGTGCAGGTAATGAAAACAAAGTACAAGGAGCTAAGTACTTCAGCTGGGGTCAAGACAGCCCAGATCATGGGAGAAAGAACAGCATTTGGCATCATGGTGAGGTTTGAAGCCCAGCACCCACTCTACAACCCGGGTGACATTGAAAAGTGAGTTGATGAGCGTAATAAGTGCCATGCAGAGAACAAAATGAACAGAGGCTTGAGTGCCAGCCCCGCACAGGCCCCAATTTAGAGCTCCACCCAGGCCCCCACTCCTGCTCCTTCTCTCCTAACTCCTGAGCATTACCACCATGCAAATGCAAGCCCTTCCGTAATTTCTGTCATCTTGATATAGAGAATCCAGGGGGACCCAGGAGGACGACTATCCAAAGGCCAAGCCACGGAGCCACTCTGCAGCCCCCATGCCCGCAGGAACCCAGCCAGGCCCCCTCAACAAGCACAGGGGCCCTGAGAGACCTCCAGAGATAAGCTGAAACCCAGCATCCGGGTTCAGAGAAGCACCCCTAGAGTTCACCCCAGATTCCTACCTCTCACACGGTAAATTTCATGCTAGATGATGGGCATCACTATAGGAGAGGACCATGGAAAGCTAGACCCTGTGACCCATGTTTGTCTGTGAACCAGGGATGAGCGCTGTGCCTCCCTCATGGGGCTGTCAGGGGAGAGGAAGTGCTGTGTCCACAGGTGCCACCCCAGTGCTCCGATTCTACAATACAGCATTCCTTTTGGTTGGAGAAGATCTTCACAGTAAAGAAATAGAAAAAGGACTGGGTGCTGGTGGCTCAAGCCTGTAATCCTAGCTATTTGGGAGACTGAGATCTGAGGATTATGTTTTGAAGCCAGCTGGGGCAGAAAAGTCCATGATATTCTTATCTCTAATAAACTACTCAGAAAAAGCCAGAAATGGTGCTGTGACTCAAGTGGTAGAGTGCTAGCCTTGAGTGGGGGGAAAAAAAAAAGAAGCTCAGGGACAGTGCCTGGGCCCTGAGTTGAAGAGGAGGGAGAGGGGGAGGAGGAGGAGGAGGAGGAGGAGGAGGAGGAGGAGGAGGAGGAGGAGGAGGAGGAGGAGGAGGAGGGGGAGGAGGAGGAGGAGGAGGAGGAGGAGGAGGAGGAGGAGGAGGAGGAGGGAGGGAGGGAGGGAGGGAGGGAGGGAGATTGAAAAGGGCAAAAGGCAGCTGGTGTTGGTGGCTCTTGCCTGTAATCCTTAGCTACTCAAGAGGCTGAGATCTGAGGATTAAAGTTGGAAGCCAGTCCAAGCAGGAAAGTCAATGATACTCTGGTCTCCAGTTAACCATCAAAAAAGCCAGAAGCAGAGCTGCCGTTCCAGTGGTAGAACAAATAAGCAAGATCATGAAGCCTTGAATTCAAGCCCCAGTAGCATACCCATAAAAAAGGAAGGAAGGAAGGAAGGGAGGGAGGGAGGGAGG
Source organism: Perognathus longimembris pacificus (assembly GCF_023159225.1). Classification (NCBI taxonomy): domain Eukaryota; kingdom Metazoa; phylum Chordata; class Mammalia; order Rodentia; family Heteromyidae; genus Perognathus; species Perognathus longimembris. Next base: position 15,738,319 of record NC_063177.1, read on the forward strand.
GAGGGAGGGAGGGAGGGAGGGAGGGAGGGAGGGAAGGAGGGAGGGAGGGAGGGAGAGAGGGAGGAAGGAAGGAAGTAGAAAGTGGCAAAGGACATGAAAGGGCTGCCTTCATCCATGGGCCTTCCCCTTCCTGTCTCCAAAGAGGACTGACCATAAGAACTGGCCAGGTGAGCTGACTCAGGATGTACTGGGGACCACACATCTCTAGGGACGTCTCCAGCTCCTGGCAGGGGGGAGGGGGCCTCCAGGAAGGACTTGGCTGGTATGCCAGCCTTTATGAAACAGAATGTTCATAACTGATGAGCTTAAAAGCAAGTGACAATTTTTCAATCCGCCCTTGCTCCAAAGGCAGTGAGGAATCACAGTAGCGGCTGCAGGTTTGCACTAAGTGTGTCTGGAAGGAGAACAAAGGTCTCAAGAAGAATGGTCAAGTTCACTCGGCCCTAGAAACCAGCGTGGGTTCTTCAGGACCATCCTCTTCCAGCTTAAACCTGACGTCCCCACTCAGAAATCCCAGCTCAGGGCAGCACCGCCCTACCTGCCCTGCTCTCATGAATACAAAGGCTGCTCTGGGTCCCATCTGGTCACACCAGTGTGACCCCCAGAGTGAGGCTCAGACTTTAAGTAAACCAGGAAAGTTATGCCCACACGGGTGGGTACACATGTGAAAATTCATTCAGCTGGACTTTTAAGATCTGCATTTACTACAAGCCAGGCTTGCACTGAGGCCTGGTCTTAGCTTCTGAATCATTGTTATGGTTTGAATATAAAAATGTCTCCTGATGGCTCCTATGCTCATGTCACCAGCTGACAGGGTTTGGAAGGGGAGGGGATGAGGTGGGGGTGAGTTCAAGTCCCCCCCCAAAAAAAGAAAAAAGTAAGTAAATCTTGCCCCTGTGCCCTCTCTGTCTCTCAGCTTCCTAGTGGCCATGGAGTTGGCAGCCCTTCTCCACCACCATGCTGTACTTCACCTTGGGCTCAAAACAGAGAGCCAACTGACCACAAACTAAAACCTGTGGAACCATGAGCCAACGTAAATCTTTCTTCTTTTAGGTTGTTTTCCTCTAGTCTTCTGTCACAGTGACAGAAAACTGACAACCATGATCATGTCATAATTAGGAACACTGTCTCTGCCCATGGAGATGCAGGCACCTGTAATCCCAGCCTGAGGATCAAGGGCTCAAAGCCAACTCACCTGAACAATATAGACCCAGGCTAAAAAACAAAAAAAAAACAGCATATGGCCTCTAGAACCAGGCTAGAGACCTATTGTGCTGCCTCTGATTGCACCAGCGGACAGTCTCACCCCTGGGCCTCAATGCCTCTGCTGAAGAACGGTCATAGTACAAGGCAGCGTGGGTGGCTTATGCTTGTAATCCTAGCTACTCAGGAGGCTGAGATCTGAGGATCAAAGTGCAAAGCCTTCCTGGGCAGATAAATCCAAGAGATTCTTATCTCTAATTAACCAGCAAAAAGGAGAATTAGAGCTGTGTGGCGAGTGGTAGGATGCCAGCCTTCAGCAAAAAATCAAAGACGAGAGAGTTCATAGACCCCAGGTTCAAGCCCCAGTACTAGCACAAATTAAGAAATTCTTTTTTTTCCTTTTAAGAATCAATATGGGCTGGGCACCAATCACTCATGTCTGTAATCCTAGCTACTGAGGAAGCTGAGGTCTAATGATTGCAGTTCAAAACCAACCCAGGGCTGGAAATATGGCCTAATGGTAAAGTGCTCACCTGTATACATGAAGCCCTGGGTTCAATTCCTCAGCACCACATATATAGAAAAAGCTGGAAGTGGCACTGTGGCTCAAGTGGTAGAGTGCTAACCTTGAGCAAAAAGAAGCCAGGGACAGTGCTCAGGCCCTAAGTTCAAGCCCCAGGACTGGCAAAAAAAAAAAAAAACAGCCCAGGCAGGAAAGTCCATGAGACACTTATCTCCAATTAAGCACCAAAATAAAGGAAGTGGAGCTGTGGAACTGTAGCTCAAGTGGTAGAGAGCTAATCCTGAGGAGAGAGAAAAAAAAACCCTCAGGGGCAGCATCCAGACTCTTAAGTTCAAGCCCCAGGACTGGCACCAAATAATACACACAGTAAACTGATAGAAAGGGACTGGGGGGGGTGGGGGTAGCTGAATGGTAGAGTGCTTATCTAACATGTTTCAGGCCCCGGGGTTCCATCTCGAGCACAGCAAATGACAGCAATTAATTAAATAACTGGCAGAATTAAGGCAGATGTGCACATACATCCTGAGCACAGGGCCTAGCAAATATAGAACTTCAAAATGTACTGTTGAGGGCTGGGAATGTGGCTCAGTGGTAGAGTGCTTGCCTTGCATGCATGAAGCCCTAGGTTCAATTCCTCAGTACCACATAAACAGAAAAAGCCATAAGTGGTGCTGTAGCTCAAGTGGTAGAGTGCTAACCTTCAACAAAAGAAGCCAGGGACAGTGAGTGCCTAGGCCCTGAGTTCAAGCCCCAGGACTGGCAAAACAAATGTATTGGCAAGGCTGGAGGCATGGCCCACGTATCAGAACATCTTCCTAGCAAGGGTGAGAACCTGAGTTCAAATCTCAGTACCACCGCCCCCCTACACACACACACACACACACACACACACACACACACACACACACACACAAATCTAGCATGGGCTGGAGACATGGCTCAAGTGCTAGAGCTCAAGGCTGTGAGTTCAAACCTCAGTACTACAAAATAAGGAAGGAAATGTACTGGCCTGTTATACCCTCACACACAACCCTCCATAACCCTGGGTCCTGGTGTTATTTGGGCTTCTGTGCAAGATGCCTCCTTCCTGCAGCACATTTCCAATCTCAGGCCTTCTTACAGCTTCCTCCCTACTTTCTCCACAACCCAGAACCACCTGACAATTACTTCTTCAAACTGACTTGAGTTTTTTACTTAAACAAATTTCCTCTCAAGAGTTATATAACTGGCAGGCGTAGAAAAACCAGGATCCCTCGTCAGGATTCATTATTTTATTAAATGGTGATTAAAACAAAAAGCAGTGTCCACCTGCTAGCCTCAGGCCTCCTCCTCATTTACTTTATACAGATTCGGCGGGCAAGAAACGGAGTTTCTGGGGCAGGGTGGGGGAATGGAGGACACAGAAGTGGGGAGCCTTGTCTGCTTACAATGACTGAGGAACTTCCTGAGCCCTCAGGCAGCCCCCCTGTGCACAGCAGTGATTCTCGTTGGTTGAACCAAACAAGCCTGGCAGGCTCTCTATTTGGCAACATCCTGGTAAGCAGCCATCTGTACACCACTCAGATTCCAAAGATAAAATTGTATTTAGAAAAAAATTACATGTCTACATATATATATTGCTTAATGGCCATTGTTCACTAATTCAGATACCCACCGGCTCTTCTCTGGCATAAATGAAGGGAGCCTGTCTTTGCCTGTGAGGCCGCAGCCTCAGGACCTGAGAGCGAAGGACCCAGACAGCCTGGGGCACAGCCTGAACCTCAGGACAGTCGTCCCTGAGCCCTGCTCCTCTGGTCTTAGGGTCCCAAGACCATGCAGAGAAGGCTTAGGGAAGGGAGGGGAAGAAATTAGGACAAAATGTACAAGCGGTCATGTGCGTTTCTGTCCAAGATCTCATGGAAGGAACATGAAGGGAGAGGTTCCCCAGTCCCAGACGAGAAAAAGGCACCTCAAAACCTACATCATGAAAGTGCTCAGGGACACTGGCACATTTCGCTTGATCTTGTCTTCAATCACTCAGCCAGTATCCACTGAACACCCCTTACTAAGCAGCGGAGACTCAGAGGTGACAAAGGTGACTCCATTCACATTCTTGGGGGGGGAGGGGGACAGGTAATCAGCTGCTTTATTGCAACAACCAGATAACATCAGTCAACCACAAGTACCTCAGAGAAAATAAATCAGGGTAAATCGATGACAACCCAAATGACCTGCTTAGATTGAAATGGTCAGGGAATACTTTCAAAGAAGGTGACCCTGGAGTTAAGAATCCAAGGGTAGGGAGCACAAGCCAATTAAGACTCTGTTAACAGCAAGTACAAAGGGCCTGGGGCAGGAACACACTTGGCAGGTTCCAGGAGCAGAAGGAAGGCTTCTAAAGTAAAAATACAGACATCATGGAGAGGGAGGAGGGAAGTGGTAGGAGATAAGGTCATTAGATTTCATCAACCTACAGAGAACTCTCTACAAAACACAGGCTTGAATATTTGAATTGTTTAATTTCTGCTCTGGCCACTAGATGAGAGAAACTAGAAACAAGAATACCAAATAAGACATTATATTAGTAACTCAAACCAGGGATAGCAGCACACACCTGTCATCCCAGCACTCAGGACACTGAGACAGGAGAATCATGAGTTCAGTCTCTATCAGTGAGTAGCCCAGGCTCAAGAAAAATCAGACAATGTCATTTATACCTCAAATTCTTCCCCCTTAAATTCCCAGAGTAGAGCTCTCAGACTCTCAAGGAGGCTAATAACAGAAGGCTGGTCAACAGGAGAGGCTGGGTGACATTCCAACATCAGACAAGGAGAGCCGGCACAGGCCCTTCAGAAGTGGCAGGACCCAGCCTCCCCTTACAAGAGAATAAGCCACCATCTGTTCTGGAGCAGGGGAGTGGACCAGCTCTTGCCCGGTGCCCCTCCAAGCTCCGGGACTCTGGAGCTCTGAGGCCAGGACTCCTGAATGCCCCACAGCTCAGCCCTCAGGTCCAGCTAGTTCAGAGGGCCATCCCCAAAGGCAAGCCTCCTCCTGAACACCAGGTACGAACCCCAGAACAAAGCCATCCATGGTCATCAACCCCACAAAACAGAATGTCAATCTCCACAGTCTGGCCAAGACAAGGAGGAAAAGACAAAGATGAAGAAGAAAGAGAAGGGGAAGAAAAGGAGGAGGAGTAAGGAGAGGAAAAGAAAAAAGGGGGGGAGAGGGAAGAGGGAAGAAGGAGGAGGAGGAGGAGGAAGAAGAAGAAGGGGAGGAGGAGAAGGAAGAGGAAGAAGAAGGGGAGGAAGAAGAGGAGGAAGGAGGAGGAAGGAGAAGGAGGAGGAGGAAGGAGGAGGAGGAGGAGGAGGAGGAGGAGGAGGAGGAAGGAGAAGGAGGAGGAGGAGGAGAAGGAGGAGGAGGAGGAGGAGGAGGAGGAGGAGGAGGAGGAGAAGGAGGAGGAGGAGGAGGAGGAGGAGGAGGAGGAGGAGGAGGAGGAGGAGGAGGAGGAGGAGGAGGAGGAGAAATAGAAAAGCAAAGTGATGATGCCTCTAGACCTGTATCCCAACTTTGGTGTAAGTTGAACATGTCACAAGGCTGTAGGAATGTCACAAGGCTGGTGATACCATCCTGACTGTGGCACTCTCCCCAGAATAAAGAGTGCAGTGGCTGGGTGAGGAGCTCTGTGGAGGAACATTTGTTTGTTTGCTTGTTTGTTTGCCTACAGATGTGAACACACACCCTCTTCCTAGTGCCATGAAAGAAAACAAGAAGGACAATCTAACTTTCCAATAAATAGATTATGAGGGAGACAAACAAGGAGTTGAGGAAAAAAAGTTACAGATTAGGAGAGGTAGGTTGATCACATTTGACTACGTGAATCCTCTGAAAACCTTTCGAAAACTTGTATGAGACAGTACAGGACAGTTGAATTAACTAGATATGAAATTAAGAAATTACTGTTCATGTGGAAGGGTATGATACAATTTTTTTTAAATAATCCTTATCTTGTACATGCAAACTGAAGTAAGAACAAACTGATCCACTGGCCAGGTGCCCATGGCTCACACCTGTAATTCTAGCTACTCAGGAGACTGAGAGCTGAGGATCGATGTTCCAAACCTATTTGGGCAGGAAAGTCTATGAGACTCTTAGCTCCAATTAATAGCAAAAAAAAAAAAAAAAAAAAAAACCATAAGTAGAGCTATGGCTCAAGTGGTAGAGTATCATTCTTTAGTGGGAAAACTAAGCTAGAGTGGGAGGTCCAGAGTTCAAGCCCAAGTACTGGCAAGAAAAAAAAATGAATTTATCAAATGTCTGGGATTTACTTTGAAATAATTCCTGGGGAAGTGGGGTGGTAGGTAAATAACTGCAATAGGACAGACCACAAGGGCTGACCATGAGTTGAGAGTGGCTGGAACTGTGGCCATACCAAGCTATCCTCTGTGCCTGACACCCCCAGTGAGGCTGGGAATCGCAGGCAGGGGGATCGGCAGGGCTAACCCAGGCATGAACTGAGATTATGCCTTGAACATAACCAATGCCAAAAAAAAAGGACTAGAAGCGTGGCTCAGGTGGTACTGCGCCTTCCTTCCTCACAAGTGCAAAGCTCCAAATTCAATCCCTAGTACTAAAAACAGAAATAAAAACCTAGGGGACAGACTTTTTCTAATCACACACACACACACACACACACACACACACACACACACACACACACACACGACCAACCCTACACATTCCACAACCAGGGCCCATGCAGCAGATTCACATGCACTTGGGTACCTGCCACCAAGAAACTGCTAATTATAAAACAATTCTTTTTTTTTTGTCAATCATGGAGCTTGAAGTCAGGGCCTGGACACTGTCCCTGAGATTTTCTGCTCAAGGCAAGCACTCTGAGCCACAGTGCCACTTCCAGTTTTCTGTTGGTTAACTGAAGAAAGGGTCTCACAGACTTTCCTACCCAGGCTGGCTTTGAACCACAATCCTCAGCTCTCAGCCTCCTGAGTAGCTAGGATTACAGGTATGAGCCATTCAGCACCAGGCAAGAATCCTTATTTGTTTCCTGATAAACCCCACAGTGGGAGAGTGGTCTCAAACCATACACAAAGAGGATTTCTTTTCCTTTATTCAAACTGCTCTCTGGTTCAGAATGTCACACCCAAAGCCTCACTGACTTCATCCCCATCCTTGAGAACATCCGTCCCTGTTGTACGCCACAGCCACCTTCCTTTCTACCCAAGGGCCCACTGCCCCCACACACAGGGTGGACTCTCCACCATCCATTTCTGCCACTCTGGAGGTCCAGAGTGGCAGAGGTCCTCATCCACCTCATGGAGAAGAAAGTACTGCCATGGTTTCCCAACCTAGGTCATTCCAGCACTCGATCCCCCTCCCACTGAAACCCTGGAGACCCCTGAGGGAAGGGCAGAGGCTCCCTTGTGGCAATCCCACAATTCCAGCAGAGAACTGCCAAGCCAAGACATACACTCATTTCTCCAGCAGGTAAACTGAGGCTGGATCTCTGATCACAACTCCAGGATCTACCAAGGGAATCTAGGAGTCCTACTGATTCTGGGCCTCAATGTGACATCCATCCCATTACCTTCCACCCTGGCACACCCACCTGCCCCCCCCCATGCTCATTTCTAAGTGGCTCAGGGTGAACAGAAGGATGATGAGGACCACAGGGACATCCCTGCCAGCCAGCCACATGTGACCATTTCAACCCTGAAGACAAATAGCCCAGGGTGTTATCTGGACAGGCCTGTCAATTAGAGGTGCTGGGAAGATCGATGGATGGATCGAGGCTTCTGGAAAGATGAGGGGGAGGGGCGCTAAATCTGAGTTTACCCTCTGATGAGGAGGGAGAGGAAGGAAGAACTCAGCAAATTTAACACCCAGCACGAAGTTTGGGGGAAGCTTAAGGAAAGCTGGCAGCCACAGCTTGCTCCTGGCCCCTGTCTGCTGTGGGCATCTAGCACCCGCAGAGCAAGGGTCAATAGTGTGCACTGCACTGATTTCAGATGCTTAAAGCGTTTAAAGACACAGAAACTCCAGATAACTGGCAGAGAAGCAAAGGTCAGTTAGCAACAAGATGAAACCAGCCTATCTGAGAGAGGGGGTAAGTTCATGGCCAAAGCATGAAAGATGGCTATAAGAACAGAAGACTGGGATGAAGTTGCTGAGGACCAAGAGAGCCAGTACTGTCATCATGCATTACAGGAAGAAGCCCAAGGCATCCCAGGAGAAAGACAGGCTGTCACAGGGCATCATGGCCTGACCTACCACTGTGTCCCCTATCCAAGCCCTCCCTGTACCTCACTGTACCCTCTTCCTTCTCTCTTGGAATTCTTGCTTTTCAGGCTCTGGCCTAGCTGATGGCTGCCTCCTTGTCCTGCACATGGCTAGCTTTGACCATCAATGAATGAGGTTGTCACCACCAGATATCTTTCCTTAATCACCAGTGGCCCCAGGCCAATGGTGGAAGAGGGGAGCAGCTCTCATCAAGCCTCTCCATCAAATCATCATGCAGCATTTTCAGACCCCACTTGGGCCTCACAAGTCCTTTGTGAACAGGCAGAAACTGAGGCTTGGGGCATGTGACTAGGCAGTGTCATGGATACTCAGGGCTTGGGGCTCCAGCTTCCTGCAGAGGGGCTTTTCCAGCCACACCACTCCCTCTGTCCCCAGTACAGGGACTGGGCTCATGCATCTGCCTTTGTGTCCAGCAGGTTCGCTTGCCAGCCACAAAACAGCTCCAACTTGTCTCAGACCAACCATCCCAGGCAGCCTCTTGACGCCAGAGGGCTGGGCTGTTCATCCCAACACCACACAGATCAGACAGGGAATGGAGGGCAAGGAATGGAAAGGAATCAACGTTCAGGGACAAATGAGGCCCAGGCCTGTTGCACTGGGCCCCAGAAGTCTGCAAGAAGCTTTTTCTCTTAAACACATGTCCTCAAGGTCAGCCACTTCTATCCCACCTGTGAGATTTCTGCAAAACTCAATGCTACTTGTACTTTATTACTATTATTTCCATATAATACACCTATTCTAGTAACTGCCTATATTTAATTTTTAAAAATGCTTTAAAGCTGAGCACTGGTGGCTCACACCTGTAATCCTAGCTAACTCAGGAGGCTGAGATTTGAGAATCGTGGTTCAAAGCCAACCCAGGTAGAAAAGTCCAAGAGACTCTTATCTCCAAGGAACAACCAAAAAGCTGGAAACAGAGTTGTGGCTCTAGTGGTAGAGCACCAGCCTTGAGTGAAAAAGCCAAGAGAGAACATGAGGTCCTGAGTTTAAGCACCAGTGCCAACACCAAAAATAAATAAATAATAAAGCTTTATATTACTGCCACAAATAGAAAAACTATACCACCACAAGTCTCCAAAAACAAAATGAGGTACCCTTTCTGACTTACAGACTTCTAGCCTGCTTACACTCTCTGTTACAAAAGGCAGCATAACAAGTGCTATAAAGAAAAAAGAGAGGGCAATTAAAATGAAAAATAGAAGAAGAAGAAAAGAAGTGTTGAAGCCAGACGAGCATCAACCTGCAGCTTTCCCCTTGGAGAAATCAGGAGGGTTGGTAGATAATGCGAAGGGAAGGGCTTTTGCCCGAACTGACTCAACGTAATTTCAGGCTTCCCGGGCATAAGTCATCCCCCCGGGGTAGCGTCCTAGGCGGATATTTGGGAAGGGAGGAGGAGAAGATGGGAAACAAGCCCACCCCAAGGGCACCCACACCCACTCCTGTCCTCCCACTGGTCCTCCTCTGCGCTGCCCAACACTGCCCCAGGCGCTCCAGTCACCACCCAGGTGGATCTGACGCCCGTGTGCCCTTGTCCAAGCCCAGGTCCTGAGCAGTGTGCAGCTCTAACCACCGTCAAACTCCTCTGAAAATTACTATCCAGCAGGGCGGCTGCGAACCGAAGCAGCAGCTCCCACCCCCCCTCACCCCCCCCCACGCGGAGCAGCTTTGCCACGTGCCTGGCAGAAGAGGGAGGCCGGTGCCAACAAGCTGCTCCCTGGGGGCTGGTGGGTGTCACACCTGCCGCTGGAGACTGGAGCCCAGGAAGCTGCCCCCCCCGAGAACTGTCTCTCCCCCAACTCTATCCCCAACCCCTCACCTCTCACCAAGGAGAAGGGCTCTGCAACACCCAAGAGGGGCAGACAGGAAGGCAAACGCAAGGCGCAGGGCAAACGGAAACCCCGCGACCAGAGAGAAAGAGAGAGAGCCAGGGCGTGGGGGCGAGAGAGGGGTAACCCCCAAACTCGGTCCTCACCTCGGGGCCCCGAGCGCAGAACCGGCGGGGCTCGGGCAGGGCTCAGCCAAGTTGCCGAGAAGCAAACGGTAACGCCGGCGCCTGGCGCCGCTCGGGCTTAGCGGTGGCCGGCGGTCCGGGCGGGAGCTGAGCTCCTCGCGCTGCGGGGGTGCCGCGATCTGCAAAGGCGAGGTCTGGGACGAAGGACCTGGGGTCCCTCTGTCCGCCGGGAGTGAACCCCGAAGCTCCCTCCCGGCCGCCCGACTATTCGGCCAATGTCCTTCCAGGCTTCTGAGGCGCAGGTCCCAACTCGCTCGCCCCGCGACGGCGCCTGGAAAGGAACCTAGGGCCGGTGGGCGAAGTGCATCCCAAAGAATTTCCAGCGAGAGAGCCGAGCCGGGGAGGCGCTGCGGCCGCTTTACCTTTTCTCCTTATTCTGCCTTCGGGATTTGTGCAGGAGTCCGATGAGCACCACAGCGGCGCGGATCCCCGCCTTCCGGCAGTGCATCCTCCCGGCCGGCTGAGACATGGCGAGGCCGCCGGGGCGCCCGGCCGCGCCCTCGCCCTCTCCCGCCCGCGGTGCCCGCCGCGCCCTCGCCTGCCGCCCGCCGCGCGTCCCCGCCGCCCGGCCCCGCGCGCTGCACTCCGCGCCGCCCGCGCCCCGCCCAGGTGCACCCCGGCCCCGCCGCCCGCGCCCCGCCCCGCCCCGCCGAGGTGCGCCCCGGGGTCAGGTGACGCGGGCGGGCGCGCGGGCGCTCACTTCCCCGCGACCTTCAGCGCCTCCCGGGGCCCGCGGGGCCGCCGGCGTCCGCTCCCCGGGCGCGGGCAGATCTGAGGTTCCCGGGGCTCTGGCGGCCGCGCGCCCGGTGCCTCCCCAACCCCGCCTCCAGCGCCCCGGCCGCCTGGGCCCCGCCGGACGGTGGCGGGGCGGCCGGCTCGCGCCTCCCTGTCCTGCTCCAGGCGGAGGCGGAGGGCGCTACACAGCCCGGCCCGCCGGGATACTTCCCCGATGCTGTCACCGGCTTAAAACCGGAGAAAAAGCAAGGACCGGGAGCTAATCCAATCCCTCGTCCCAGCGAAACTGCCTACGCGCGCGCAGCCTCCGCCGCGGGCCGCCCCTGCCCCGGGCCGGGCATGGCATGGCCATAGGCGTCCTCCCCAGGCCAGGTCCCAAGCTGTGGTGAGGCAAGACGTTCTTCCCTGCCCCCCTCACCCCGATCCTGCGAGACGACTGTCGCGAGGGGCTGCTGCGACCCACTAACTTTTGCAGTCTAGGGCCAGGTGGCCCCGGAGACACAGATTGGGGGCGACCCCGCCCCCACAGCGCTGACCACCGTGGAAGCCACGGAACCCAGGGACTTTGGAAAAGGACAGCCCCTCACTCAAAAGCCCTCAGCGCAAAAGTACCCACCTCCTCTCCCATTTGCTCAGACCCCTCCCACCCTTCCGAAGCCCTGACTAACTGCTTTGCCCCTAGGGAACAGGAACCGGGTGGGGGGCTGGAGGGAATTAAAACAAGCCAATTAGTCCATCTTTGGAAACAGTCCTGTTGGGGCCAAAGAGGTCCCTGAAGCAATTTGCCCTGTTTCTGTACAGTCTGGTGTTCAAGCAAACAAAACACTGGCAGGGAAGGGCACCGCCCTGGAGAGGGGAGGGGGCAGCAAATGAATTCCAGGGCCCTGGGGCAGAAGCCCTGTCTCTCCAGCGGGCACAGCTTCTTGCCAACTCTGAAGCGGCAGTGATAGGAGGGAGCCTCTGAGGGCTTCCAAATCGCACCTGGTGCTCTAAAGCATCATTAGCAATGGCCTTGGGTCCCCCTGTCCCTGTGGGGGAGGGGGATCACAGATATAACCATGAACATCTATTTATAACCAGATTGAAGTGACCCAGGACCCACCCCTGGGATGGGCAGCTGAGGCCAGCTGCCAGGAGTACATCAAGAGTGGCTTTAGAGTGTATCTGGGAAAGAATGGCAAATAGTGTCCTTAGAGGGACGAACCCCAGCACTAGGCCTCCAGCCCCCAGTATCACGGGTATCACAGGTAAACTTCAGCTGGATGGCAAGGAGGGTGGTGGAGTCCCAGGCCAGAGGCCTGGCTCAGCGTGGGTGTACTTTGTATATCCTAGTGGATTTCATGAAACCGCTGCAGCAGGGGATAGAGTGGATGGAAGACACCCACCCATCCTCCACTGTCAGGTTAAGTGCACAACTGGGAACAAGACATTGAAATCTTTCCATCAAGCAAGTTCCACTATTCATTCTTGTTCTAGGCCTTCTCCAATCCTCCCCAACTCCAACATGATGGAAAACCTCTCTGATTATGATTACACTAAGAGGTGGGTCTTTCCTTCTGCCTACCCTACAAGCCCTCTGCCTTTGGGGAACTGAGAGGACCCCCCACCCACCCCTACTGAACAGCTACTCCAGTCCCTGCCAGCATACTCCACACCCCACGCCCAGAGGAAACAGAAACACAAGGGCAGTAAACACAATGCCCCTCTACCCAGGGCACACATATACATATATATGTGATGTAAACTAACACAGATTTATTAAGTTCTACTTCAGTGCAGTTTCCCAGTAAAGATTAATAGCCAGGTATTGGTGGCTCATGCCTGTAAGCTACTCAGGAGGCTGAAATTCACAGGCCCATGGTTAGAGGCCAGCCCAAGCAGAAAATATGAGACACTCTTATCTCCAATGAACCAGCAAAAAGCCAGGCTGCAAGCATGGCTCAAGTGGTAGAACACCAACCAAGAAAGTCAGCTGAACAAGTATGAGGCCCTGAATTCAAAACAGATAGTCACATGTAAAAGGTAAGCTAACAAACCCAACATGCTTGAAGAAATCAGTTTGGAAGAGAACTGAAAGGGGATCATTTTTGGAGGTGTCCATAGCCACTCTGGGGGAAACCAAGAAAAGAAAAAAAAAATAGAACCACAGAACAGGAGGTCTGGGAGGACTACAGCAGTCAGGCCCCAGCCCACCCCATCGCTAGCCCCAGCATCAACCTCACAGGCCCCCAAGCCCACAGTGCCAGAGGACAAAGTGCCAGGTGGCTGCCAGCTTGAGTCTCTGCCCCAATGCAGCCTGAAGCCTGCGGAGCATGGGCGGGAGTCAAGGGTGAGGGCAGGGACAGGGGAGTTAATCATGAACCCAGGGCAGACAGCTGCACAGCCTGCTCCTCGGGGGCCACTGGGATGAGGCATGGACACGCATGCTTGGTCCTGAAGAAAAGGGCCTTCTGTGCCTGGGAACCCACTCTAGAAACAGGGCTGCATGAAAGCCAGACAGTGCCCACTGCCAGAGCTTCGGACGGAGCCCCTCCCAGCCCCACCTGATCTTACACTCCTGGTGCAGCAAAATGACTGCAGTACTCCTGGCTAGGACTGAGGCAGACCAGTGTGACCAGGGCGTTGATGAAAGCCACATAGATGTCTTCTGATGCCTTGCCTAGTGGGGGGTGAGGGTGAGGGGAGGCCCCAGCTATCCTCTGGATCACAAGACCACAGTTACACTATGAACCTCCATCCACTCTCTCCTCCTTTGGGGAGTAAACACATCCACATACTTGCTCACTCAGAAACCCCCCTCTCACCCTCCACACTGGTACTAGGCACTCCCATACAGACTTGTAAGGAACCAGCCTGATATTCGTTCTTGGCAGGTGCACCAGTGCCCTCTGCTGGGCCCACGGCACAGCCGTGTCTCTGGGAGAATACCATATGAGGAAAAGAGATGGCGAGAGGGTGTAGAGACAGCAGAGGCAGGCTGGGGAGAGGCAAAGACTGAAAAGGTCATTTGAGGTGGGAGAGCAGTTTCTATTTTGAAAAGAGAGAGAGATGCAGGAACAGTAGTTGCCAACATACCACGTTTCCTCCCAGCTTCTAACATCCCCTCCCAGAGCTTATGACCAGCTCCAGAGGGGCTGGCCAGTCTGACAGGGAGAGCAGAGGGCATCTGGCACACCTCCAGGCAGAGCCCGGAGGCCTTAAAGCCAAACCTGAGGAGCCGAAGCTCAGCCTGCCTCTCCTGGAGCCATACATCTATTAAGCAGAGGTTCTGAGGATAAATTGGCTCAGGATTTGGAAGCAGATCCTAGTAACTTGTGTGGTGTTTCCAAAGCCCAGGGCAAGGAAGGTTCTCTGAGGAAATTCAGGCCCTGCTCAACAGCAGCATTCAGCCCTGAGGCTGCACAGGATTTGGTACCCAGAGTGACCAGAGGATGCCTGCAAGGCAGGATGTCCATCACAAGTGTGTTGCTTTCCTGCTGGGAGTCAGCACAGGAAGAAGATTTCTTCAAATACTGCTTGACTGACTGAAGGTATTTCAAATATTTTTCTCAGTGGAGAGCCGGTGTCTCACGCCTGTAATCCCAGCTACTCAGAGGCTAAGATCTGAGAATCGCTCTTCAAAACTAGCCCGGGAAGAAAAGTCCATGAGATTTTTATCTCCAATTAGCCAGCAAAAACAAACAAACAAAAAATAGGGCTGGGGATATAGCCTAGTGGCAAGAGTGCCTGCCTCGGATACACGAGGCCCTAGGTTCGATTCCCCAGCACCACATATACAGAAAAAAACGGCCAGAAGCGGTGCTGTGGCTCAAGTGGCAGAGTGCTAGCCTTGATCGGGAAGAAGCCAGGGACAGTGCTCAGGCCCTGAGTCTAAGGCCCAGGACTGGCCAAAAAAAAATAGCCAGACACAGGTGTGGCTCAAGTGGTAGAACATCGTCCTTGGGGGGAAAAAAGCTAAGTAAGAGCTTGAGGTCCCAAGTTCAAGCCCTGGTAATAGCACAATTTTTTTTCTTTTGTTCATTGCACACACTGTGTGTGCACACAGGTATTAGAAGTTGAGCTCAGCCTGGGTGCTATCCCTGAGTTTTCTGGCTCAAGGCTAATATTCTAGCACTTGAACCACAGTCCACTTTCAGCTTCTTTTGCTAGTTAATCAGAAATAAGAGTCTGGTGGATTTGTCTGCCCCCAGCTTTGAATCTCAATCCTCAGATCTCAACCTCCTGAGTAGCTAGAATTACAGATGGGAGTCACCAGTGCCTGGCTCATTGCTGGACTTTTAAAATTTTTGTTCTGTTGCTTGGCTATAATTTCTCCCATCATGGAAGCAGTAAAAAAGATTCCCCTGCATATGAAACTCCTGGTGAACATAGAGAAGGGCTTGGGGGCATGGAGGCCCAGCACCCTGACCCCCCCATCTGACTGGTTACCAAATTTCCTAGCTGCTGCTACCCCTAAGGTCTGCTCCCAAGCTGGAGTTTCAGGGCTGAGAAACTGATCATGAGGGACTGTCTGCTTGTGTCAACAGCAGCACGGAGCAACAGCAAACACCGGCAGACTCTCCAAAACCCTATTCTGTTTGGCTCTAAAAGAACAGAGCAGATTCTTCTACATGTATTATTTATATCCTATTTTATATGCCCAGTAACGCAGTCTGAGCCTTGGCATCTTCGGGAGATGACGAATGACACTCGTAAGCGGTTTCCAGACAACCAGAGCTTTGGGTAGCGCAACTTGGTGTGTGCTTGCTCACTTGCTGTTATTGTAATGACCTTCGTTAGACATTGCTCTCCAGTGTCTTACACACCATCGTCCTTTTCAAAGACAGGTTTCATATAATCAGTTATCACAACTGCAGTGGGCCAAAAATGCAGATCTGACCTGATAGACCATGGAAGCAAAGGCCTACAGGTCCCTCTGTACTTACTGGCCCCAAATAGTTATGGCTCCAACCCACCCCTGGGAGGGAGTATAGTGTAGACAGACAAATCTGAATTCAAATCCCACCTCCAGTCTTCACTAGCTGTGTGACCTCAGTCTAAAAAGGAATTTTCTGTGACTCAGTCTCCCCATCTGCAAGTTGGAAGAGAACTATAACACAGGCCTCCTTGGGCTACTGTATAGACTGAATGAACAGAAATGGTCCACACAAAACCCCGGGTCAGTGACACACATCTACTAGTTACTCAGGAGGCTGAGATCTGAGGATCATGGTTCAAAGCCAACCTAGGCAGGAAAGTCCATGGGACTCAGCTCCAATTAACTACCAAAAAGCTAGAAATGGTGCTGTGGCTCAAAGTGGTGGCACATGAGCCAAAACTCAGGGACAGTGACCAAGCCCTGAGTTCAAGCTCTGGACCCACGCAAAAAAAAAGGGGGGGGGGGGGAGATGGGGAAGAAATGGTCCACAGACTTGTATGACCATATGAACAGTAGTTTAAATCAAAATAGCTATTCTTAGAATAGCCCAGGCATCTTTCAACTACTTGTGATACATGTGCCAGTGGATTATTACTCAGCAATAAAAAAGAAAAAATTAGTGATCTGGCAGCTATCAGGAGAAATTTCAAAAATGTTATGCTAGTGGGAGAGAAGACAAATATAAAAGATATTCCCTTTATGACTCCCCTTCTAAGAAATTTTTAAATAGCCAATATAAGGTGCAAAACATAGAACATCAGAAATGGAAGGAAGTACTCTGAGCCAGGATGGAATGGAAAATTCACTTCTTTAAAATGTAAGATTCCAATTTTTGTATACATTTGATTTGTATGTGTGTGTATAATTAAATTTGTGTACATCTCAATGTATGAAAATTATACTTCAAAAAACTGAGCTGAGGACTGGGGATATGGCCTATTGGCAAGAGTGCTTGCCTCGTATACATGAGGCCCTGGGTTCAATTCCCCAGCACCACATATACAGAAAACAGCCAGAAGTGGCGCTGTGGCTCAAGTGGCAGAGTGCTAGCCTTGAGCAAAAAGAAGCCAGGGACAGTGCTCAGGCCCTGAATCCAAGCCCCAGGACTAGCAAAAAAAAAAAAAAAAAAAACTGTGCTGAAACTAATAACCATAGTAATAATGATAGAGTGGAGATGGGCTGGGTAGTCAGATAAATAAAACTAGGCTGGCACACTAGCCAAGTGGTAGTATACCTATAATCCCAGCACTTGAGATGGAGACAAGAGGATCATAATAAGTTCAAAATCAGACTGTGCTATATAGCAAGATGAAGTTGGGTGAAGGAGCAGAAAGTTCATAATATTCTTTTATTATTATTAATATACTGGGTAATTCTCACAATAAAAAAACTAGGCCAGGCACTGATGATTCACACCTATACTCTTAGCTACTCAGGAGTCTGAGATCTGAGGATCGAGGTTCAAAGCCAACCCCAAACCACCCAGGGCATGTGTTCAGCTATACTTTGCAAGTTGTCTCCCAAGCCTGCTTTCCCAAGCCCATCCACCAGGAAAGTTCTTCCAGTTGTCTAGTCTGCTTTGCTCCTGTAGTCTAAGCTCTCTTTCTGTACATAGCAACCTCTCAATTCTGTGGAGGGTAAGGGATTATTCTAGCTACTCAGGAGGCTGAGATCTGAGGATCATGCTTAAAAACCAGCCCTGGCAGGAAAGTCTATGAAACTCTTATCTCCAGTTAACCACAAAATTCCAGAAGTGGAGCTGTGGCTCAAATGGTAGATCAGTGGTCTTGAGTAAAAAAAATAAACAAATAAGTAAATAAATAACACCTCAGGGACAGCACCCAAGCCCTGGGACTGGCATCAAAAAATAAAGAAAAAGAAAGTGGTTCCTACTTTCCCCACCTTGCCCAAATCCTCAAGCAGCTTCAGACACAGCCCTGGCTGGTTAGGCTGGGCATTTCCTGTTCAGCCCAGGGCACCAAACTCCTTTCTCTTCATTTCCTCCCTCCCCTGGCCTCTCACTCACTGAGCCACAGCACAGGACCAGGAGGTGTGCAGAGGAATAAAATGCCCCACCCCCACAATGTGGGCTGTCCTTGAAGTGCCAATCATTGCAGACACAGGACTGGCCCTACAAAGCTGTCCCTTTGGGGTTTCACGGGGTTTGCCGTGCTGGGGGAAGTCAGGGCCTGGCTTCAAAGTCCTAGACTCAAACAATCCTCCTGCCTCAGCCTCTTAAGCAGCTGGAACTATAGACGGGCACCAACAAGTCCAGCTTGCTGTGGGGAAATTTACTGATCTGCTTTCTCCATTGTAGACCTGGCACCTCCCTAGTGAAGCCTTCTGTTCCCTCACCTAACACATACTCATTTGCTTATTCTTGGTTTTTCCTCCCCCAATCTTTATTAGTGCACATTAATTATAACACTGTGACAATTCCTTACATGCATATGGATACCCTTCATGCATATCCACCCCTGCATTCATTCATTTGTTTATTTACTTATTTATTTTTGACAGTCCTGGAGCTTGAACTCAGGGCCTGGATACCATCCCTGAGCTTCTTTTTTTCTATTTTGTTCAAGGCTAACACTCTACCACTTGAGCCACAGTACCACTTCCAGCTTTTTTCGGTTTATTTTTTCTTAGCCCCTTTCCACTCCCCTTTTTGTATCTTTCTTGGATTATTACATGGGCTTCATTATGACCTTATACATGCATACAACAGACTTCCTTTCTCTCTTCTCACCTTCCTCTCTGTATTTCTCCCACTTCCTGCTGGTACTATGCCCTCAAGTACCCTCCCATTTAATTAGTTCATGTCCATTTTTTCCCTTCCTTCTTTCCTTCTTTCCTTCCTTCCTTCCTTCCTTCCTTCCTTCCTTCCTTCCTTTCTTTTGCCAGTCCTAGGGATTGAACTCAGGTTCTGGGCACTGTCCCTTAGCTTCTTTTGCTCAAGGCTAGCACTCTACCACTTGAGCCACAGCACCACTTCCAACTTTTTCTGTTTATATGGTACTGAGGAATTGAACCTAGGGCTTCACGCATGCTAAGCAAGCACTCTACCACTAAGCTACATTCCCAGCCCATTTTTTTCTTTAGATCTAGCTTTTACCTATGACAGAAAACACACAGCACTTTTCTCTGATCTTGGATTATTTCACTTAACATGATGATATCCAGTTTTATATCCATTTTCCTCCAAATGATGTAATTTATTCCTCCTTAGGGCTGAAAAATGCACCATAATGTATATTACCTTTGTTCATTCTGCATCTTGTCCCTGGCCTATTTCTTTCAAGTCACCTATTCCAACTCAACACTTTTGGCTTGATTTTGTTTTTGACAGTACTGGGGTTTGAACTCAGGGCCTGGATGCTGATCCCTTAGTATTTTCACTCAAGACTGCTTGGTGCTCTACCACTCGAGCCACAGCTTCACTTCTGGCTTTTTGGTGGTTAATTGGAGATAAGAATCTAATGGACTTTCCTGACCAAGCTGCCTTCAAACCATGATCCTCAGATCCTCATATTGCCAGGCCCATAATCCTAACTACTCAGGAAACTGAAATAAAAAATAAAATAAAATAAAATAAATACAGATACTCAGCAGAGTGCTGGTAGCTCACGCCTATAATCCTAGCTACACAGGAAGCTGATATCTGAGGATCACAGTTCAAAGCCAGCCCAGACAGAAAAGTCTGTCAGACTCTCACTTCTAATTAACCACCAGGAAAAAAATATGGAACTGGTGCTACATGTAGCTCAAAGTGATAGAGCACCAGTCTTGAGTGAAAATGCTAAGGGATTGATGTCTAGGCCCTGAGTTCAAACCCACAATAAACCAAAAGAAATCAGATACTTCCTAGTTTAGGATAAAATGGGATTGCAATAACCCACTGCAAGCTTAAACTGCTGCAGGTTCCAACGCACTGAACATACTCACCTACTGCACAGCCTAGCTTAGCGACACTGAGGCACTGAGTACTGGCCGGTAGCTGGGGCTGCCTGTTCACACCCCACCTGGCAAGAGAGGATCAGAGCACAGATACCATTTGCCTAGAAAAAGACCAAGTTCAAACTGTGGAATGCAGTCTCTACTGAACACAGGTCCTTTTCACATCATTGTAAAATTGAAAATTCGTTTTATATGTTAAAAATATTAAACTGGGACTGTCCTATAAACTTTCCTTTTATAATAAGAAGTGAAGTTAAACCAAGTAGAATAAAGAAATCAAGCTCTTAGCTGGGCAGTAGTGGCTCACACTTGTAATCCTAGCCACTCAGAAAGCTGGGATTTGTGCTCGGTGCCGGTGGCTCACATCTGTAGTCCCAGCTACTCAGGAGGCTGAGATCTGAGGATGTGGTTCAAAGCCAGCCAGGGTAGAAAAGTCTCTTATCTCTAATTAACCACTCAAAAACCAAAGAGGTTCGATTCCTCAGTACCACACATTCAGAGAAAGCCGGATGTGATGCTGTGGCTCAAGTGGTAGAGCACTAGCCTTGACCAAAAATAGCCCAGGGACAGCACCCAGATCCTGAGTTTAAGCCCCATGATGGAGGAGGAGGAGGAGGAGGAGGAGGAGGAGGAGGAGGAGGAGGAGGAGGAGGAGGAGGAGGAGGCGGCTGAGATTTGCAACTTGTAGCCTTGACCTTGGCAAAGGACAGCAGGAGTCCATAACAGTCTCTGGCCAGGGCCATCTCCACTGACAAGTCAGATCCATGCAGGCAGAGGGCATACTTAGCATGCTCAAGGCCCTGGATTCAATCCCCAGCACTTAACAGAGAATGGAAAGGAGGGATGGGCACTAAGCAAGAGACAGCTGCTTCCTCACCCTAAATTACACACACACACACACACACACACACACACACACACACACACACACACATCTGAGCTGCAACAGGAAAGCCAGTCATTATCCTGGAGGGGTCATTGGGAGGGAGTAGCAGAGAATAAGACAGGCAAAGAAAGAAGGGAAGACATCTCCAGAGCAGGAAGCAGGTAAGGAGGGCCACCTCCACCATCTGGAGGGCCAGTACAGTAGTCAGTACAGTAGTCACAAATCGAATTAGTCCTATCTTCTTCCTCATAACCCCATACATTCCCTTCCCAATGCTCTTTAATGCCCCCCCCCTTTGTGCGAGTTAGAGCTTGAACTCAGAGCCTGGGCACTGTCCCTGAGCTTTTTCCACTCAAAGCTGATGCTCTACCGCTTGAGTCACAGCTCCACTTCTAGCTTTTTGGTGGTTAATTGTAATAAGAATCTCGTGGAGGGGCTGGGGATATAGCCTAGTGGCAAGAGTGCCTGCCTCGGATACACGAGGCCCTAGGTTCGATTCCCCAGCACCACATATACAGAAAACGGCCAGAAGCGGCGCTGTGGCTCAAGTGGCAGAGTGCTAGCCTTGAGCGGGAAGAAGCCAGGGACAGTGCTCAGGCCCTGAGTCCAAGGCCCAGGACTGGCCAAAAAAAAAAGAATCTCGTGGAGTTTCCTGCCTGGGCTGGCTTTGAACCATGCCCCCATATCTCTGTCTCCTGAGTAGTTAGGATTAAAGGCATGAGTCCCACCCCAGGGCTCTTTACTCTGTTCCTGTCTATATCACATCAACCAGAAAAGTGTCACCAGCCCCGACCAGGCCTGACGTGGTGGTGTGATTTGCACTCAGGACAGGCTCTGGCAATGAGGATTCCATAGTCATCCATCTGAGCTCTCCAGGACTTAAAGACTCACTTTGAAACTTGTGTGAGTGGAGCTGTGGCTCAAGTGGTAGAGGACCACCCTTGAGCACAAAAGCTAAACAAGAGCACTAGCTCCTCAGTTCAAGTCCAGTACCAACACATACACATACCAAAAAAAAAAAAAACATGTTCAAAGTCAAAAGCATTACTACTTTTCAAATTCTCTGGAACCTGTGATGCCATTTCCAATTCCCATGGTACTCCTCCTGTCACATTCCATGTGGACTGGATGGGACACTTTTATGGCCCTGCTTCACCCATCCCTAGCACAGCCTCCGGCTCTGCCCTCCTCAGCAGCATGGCCACGCTGCCCTGTCCCCTGCTGGTGGAGCATGGTAAATTCTTATGTACTGTTAGACATTTTACATCCCCACCCTCACCCCATTGTTTGTCCCTGGCAGGTCCTCATTCGGTGACTGCCCCTTGTGTCCCCCTCCTGGGAAATCCCCCTTCAATCTTCACAGGCCCCCCTCTTTCAGGAAGCCTGTCCCAACTGCACCGGGAGGAATTCGTGATCCTCCATGTCTCTCCAGGACTGCCAGGTACTTTGCCGATGGCTATGAAATGTCTTGCATCAGAGTCCATTAGATGCCAACACCAGACCCTGTTCCCACATGACCATGCTGTCTTCAGTAACAGCCAGAGTCCTGAGCACTAACCATGCCAAGGACCATGCGAGGTGCCTATGGTGTGTGATGTGAGCTCATCTAACCCCCAAACATCCCAGTGAGTGAAGGAATAGCTCAGAGAGGGTCACTGCATTGCCCTGGGTGACCTCAGTGTGGACTGGGAGCCAGGACTCAACAAAGGGATCCCAGACCCCAAGGGTACCTAAAGCAGTGGCTGGCTAAAAGTGGTTGCTAATGAATATTCATGAGCTAAAGGACAGGCTTCATTTCTCTTGCCTCTGACCTGCGGTTGACAGCCCAAGGGCCCGCACATCAGCATTCTTGCTTCTGTGCCAATTCTGACCCAGCTACCACGCAGCCATGTGTCTTCCCCTCCCTCCCTCCTCCTGCCAAATTGTGAGACCAAAAACAAACAAAAAGACCCTGCTGTAACAGGTGAAAGAAATGACAAGGTTTATATTATCTTATTCTTTGGGCAGTACTGGGATTTGAACTTAAGGCCTTATGCTTGCTAAGTGGATACTCTATCACTTGCACAAGCCTTCAGTCCTTTTTGCTTTAGGGTTTTTTTTTGTTTGGTTTGGTTTGGTTTGGGGGGAGTAGGGTCTTGACTTTTTCCTGGGACAACCTCAGGCTACAACCATCCTACCTCTGCCTCTTGAACATTTAGGATCACAGATATGCACCAGCATGATAGGCTTGTTTGTTGAGATGGGGTCTCAATAACTTTTTTTGCTTGGGCTGGCCTCAATTCACAATCCTCTTGATCTAGCCTCCTGAGTAGCTGAGATGACATGCATGTGCCACCATGTCCAGTAATTCTTAGGAGAAATTAAACTATATATAGGAGTCCCCATCCCAGGCATTCCCTTCCAAACTATAGGTGGCCCTGCCTAGCTCCTCCTGCTCCTTCTCCTCCTTACTTCTGCTTAAACAACAGAATTCCTGCCCAATCCACTATGTCTGGTTCCATTCATTTCCCATTTTGTGGGCTCACTTACTCCCCAACCATAGCCCTGCTGCCACTCTTTCCAGCTGCCTCACTGGTTACAGAACAGAAGCCTCTTGCTCTGACCCTGATTTAGTAAACACATACTGGACAGTAAGACCAGCCATATGACCAGGGCAGGTTGCTTCCATTTCAAAATGGGAAGGACAGAAACCACTTTGGAGGAAGTGAGAGAGGGAGGAAGGGGGCCTGGCAGGCCCTGTGGAACTACAGCTGTTTTGTCACCATGGGAATGGAATGCAATGTTGCCGAGTGCTTAAGGAACTATGTTTCTGGGATAAGGTGTAACTGTGTGTATGGCCTGACTGACCTGAATGATCGTATCTGAATGAAGCATGTGTCTGTGTGCATGTGTGTGTGTATGTGTGTACATGATATATCTGAATGTGTTTACAGGAGGTGCCAGGGCCAGCCTCCATCACACTGGGCCTGGACATAGGCCAGGGGCCTAGAACCCTCAGGCCCCAGAAGGCAGAGGCTGTGCTGGACCATCAGGTACCAGCAGCGGCTGCCTCTTTGGCACCACCTAGTGGCAATGGGCCTGCACAACTCACACACCTCTTCTTGTGGGTGGAGGAGGCCTTCCTGCAGCAGGTGATGCACCACAGTCTGAGCAAGGCCTCTGGGCTCCTCCAGCCCTTGGAAGTTCTCAGGGGAGTCTAGTCTTCAGCCTCAACCAGCATTGTCCAACAGGACGGTCTGCAATGATGGAGGTGTTCTGCCCAATACAGTAACCCCAGCCACGCCAGGGTTCTGAGCACTTGTAACTGGTGCCACTAAAGATTGAATTTTTGCTTTTTGCCCTCTCTCTCTCTCTCTTTCTCTCTCTCTGCCAGTCCTAGGGTTTGAACTCTGGGCCTGGGCACTGTCCCTGAGCTTCTTTGTGCTCAAGGCTAGCATCCTACCACTTGAGCCACAGTGCCACTTCCATCTTTTTCTTGGTTTGCTGAAGAAAAGAGTCTCAGAGACTTTCCTGCCCAGGCTGGCTTCAAACTGTGATATTCAGATCTCTGCCTCCTGAGTAGCTGGGATTACAGGCATGAGTTAGGAACTGAACTTCTCATTGCACTTGCTTGTCACCAGAGGCTGTGATACTAGGCAGCCACAGTCAGAAGCACAGCTGGAGTGCTGGGCTGTCTGGCTCAAGGCAGAGAGCCCAAGTCTAAACCTCCCAGGCATGCAACCAAGATGTCTTCTTTTTACCTAGACTTCAACCAGACAATGACCACCTGATCAATTAAGTCCTTTTCTGGAGCATTTGAGTATGAAATACACTCAGGGAAGGCACTACAAAGCACAGACCGCTGGTGCTGAGGCCTGGAAAGACAGACCTCCAGCAGGGCTACAGTCCCGGCAGCACGCAATTCTCCTAAGGTGCTGAACATTCCAGTCCTGGAGAAACAGAGATGCAACATGGCTGAAGGCTACTGCGGACATGTTGTGCCTCCTTCCTCTAGATACCAGCCCGTGTGTGGACACGGGCAACCTGCTAGGAAGTAATAACCTCTGGGAGACTCATTTTTCTCATCTGCAAAAGAAGAATCAGTGCAAATATCCTGCAGAGATAAAATGAGGATCAGATGGTCCGTGTAAGAGCATTTCACATGCTTTGGTTGTGGTGTGGGAGCACACACCTGTAATACCGGCCCTAGGGAAGCCAACACAGGAGGAAAGAGAGTTGCTTTGGGCCCACCTGGATGACATAGCAAGATCTTATCTCACAAAGAAAATAATAAATAAATAAACCATTTTACACAGCTTCATTTTAGCTAACATGATTATCATTCCAAACTTCCACAATCTAAAGAAGTCCTGATTAGGGGCTGGGGATATGGCCTAGTGGTAGAGTGCTCACCTCGCATACATGAAGCCCTGGGTTCGATTCCTCAGCACCACATATATAGAAAATGGCCAGAAGTGGCGCTATGGCTCAAGTGGCAGAGTGCTAGCCTTGAGCAAAAAGAAGCCAGGAACAGTGCTCAGGCCCTGAGTCCAAGCCCCAGGACTGGCCAAAAAAAAAAGAAGTCTTGATTAATGAAACAAGAACCCCAGGTACACCAATGGCCTGTGGAGGACTCTGCTTTTCTCTTTCTTTTCTCCTTGCTTTCCATGGGGTGTGTGTGTGTATGTGTGTGTGTGTGTGTGTGTTTGTGTGTGTGTGTATCTTCCACTCTCTCTCTCTCTCTCTCTCTCTCTCTCTCTCTCTTTCCCAGCAGCCATGCAATTTCCTAGAAAGGGAAGAAGGAAAGAATTCCTTCACCCCGGGTTCAAAGCCTCCCATTGTCTTCCACAGCTCAACAAACACATATGCCCATGTTGACTCAAGGCCCCCTGCCAGAGCCAGAACCCCCTCTTTGGACCGCATTCCTCACTCTTCCCAGACTCCAGCCTCACCCCCTCTTCTCTGAGCATTCCTTGCTCTTTTCACCTCTGACCATATACATTCATCAAGCAGACCAAATGGAAGCAAGCAGAAACCCAGAAACACAAGTTAGGATGTGTAGAACTTTGTAGCGGAACAATGTAGCAAAGTCTAGTCCTAGAACAACCGAATGATTCTTCAGAACAAAATTACATTTATAATGTAATCTCTTGTCTTCTCTCCAACTAAATTTCAGATGGACTAAACAAATATGGGAATGGAGGCCTGGTTCAAGTGGTAAGATATCATCCAGGAAAGAGAAAAAGGCAAGTGTAAATGTGTCAGGCGTTGGTACCTCACACCTATAATCCTAGCAACCCATGAGACTGAGATCTGAGGACTGCTGTTCAAAGCCAGCCACACAAGAAAGTCCAGGAGACTCATCTCTGATTAATGGTGTGGTGGCTCAAAGTGCTAGCCTTGAGCACAAACACTCAGAGACAGTGGCCAGGCAATAAGTTTAAGCTGCAGGAATGGCACAAAACATATAATAATAATAATAATAATAATAACAACAACAATATTTGTTCAACAAGTCTGGCTGTACTTAAACACAATGTATGAAGGATTTGGGGACATGCTGTATACACTTTTAAAATGCAGGCCTGTCTGCCTGCCTGCCTGCCTGCCTTCCTAAGCCTTAGTACCTGAATATTGACCTGAATTTCCATGAGGTTGTCTATTGAGCAGGCAAATAGCAAAACTTGCATGGAATTTTTATAAATTAGACTTGAAAAAATGTACAACAAACATGGCTACTATTATGTCATTATGAACATTGTTTTCTCAATCAATCTGGCTCCCTTAATCATATTGTATAATGAATTTGGGGCATGTTTAATACACTATTAAAAATGCATGCCTGACAGAAAAAAAGTGACAAATGAAAAGACTTGCAAGCTTTTACTACCTAAATTTTGAAACCTTTGGCTCTGTACTATTGGTCAGGGCATAGTTATATACTCTAGAATCCCACCTACATGGGAGGCAGATGTAGAATGATCAAAGTCCAAGGCTGGCCAAATCATAAGACCTTACCTGAAAAGCTAAAAATAAATAAATAAATAATAAAAAGAACAGGAGTTGGAGGCGTGACTCAGGTCACAGAGTGCCAGGAAATGAGAGAAAGCAAGCCTCAGATATGGAATTCAAGTCCCAGTCTTGGACCAAAAAACAAAACAAAAAGAAATAATAAGAAAGAAAGAAAAAGAAAAGTACAGAGGAATGGAACAAGTGGTAATAGAGTGCTTGCCTAGCAAAAACAAGGCCCTGAGTTGGAATCCTAGTACAGAGGGGGAAAAGAGAGCCAAATTTATGGGCAAAGAATAAACTGAGAAAGATTACTTGGGAATCTATTGTTTAACAGGAGATTAAAAACCAGAAAAGTGCCAGTGAGACTCTTATTTCCACTTAAGTACTCAAAAACCACAAGTGGAGCTGTGGCTCAAATGATAGAATGCTTAGCTTGAGCACAAAGAGTCTCAAGGACAAAGCCCAGATCCTGAGTTCAAACCCCAGTACCTACAATAAATAAATACAAATTTTAAAAAAAAGAAGAAGAAAGAAAGCCAGGTGCCAGTGACTCACACCTGTAATCCTAGCCACTCAGGAACCTGAGATCTGAGAATCGCAGTTCAAAGCCAGCCTGGGAAGAAAAGTCATGAGACTCTCATCTCCAATCAAGCACCAAAAAACTAGAAATGGCACTGTGGCTCAAAATGGGGGAGTAAAAAAGCTCATGAACAGAGCCCAGGCCCTGAGTTCAAGCCCTATGGCCAATCAAAAAAGAAGGGAGGGAGGGAGGGAGGAAGCCCAATTAAAAAAATAAGCAATGCAGTAGTGGCTCAGTGCTTGCCTAGCATGCATGAAGCCCTGGGTTTGATTCCTCAGTACCACATAAACAGAAAAAACTGGAAGTAGCACTGTGGCTTAGGTGGGAGAGTGCTAACCTTGAGCAAAAGAAGCTCAGGGACAGTGCCCAGGCCCTGAGTTCAAGCCCCCACACTGAGGAAAAAAAAAAAAAGGCAATGATATTAAAATACATTTTCTTAAAAAAAAAAAAAAAAAAGGGCTGGGGATATGGCCTAGTGGCGAAAGAGCTTGCCTCATATACGTGAAGCCCTGGGTTCGATTCCCCAGCACCACATATACAGAAAATGGCCAGAAGTGGCGCTGTGGCTCAAGTGGCAGAGTGCTAGCCTTGAGCAAAAAGGAAGCCAGGGACAGTGCTCAGGCCCTGAGTCCAAGGCCCAGGACTAGCCAGAAAAAAAAAAAAAAGAAAGGAAGGAAGAAAGAAAGAATGAATGAAAGAAAGAAAACCAAGGATGTGATAGGAAGAGAAGTGCATGTAGCTCAGTAGTAGATCTCTTACCTAGCATGAAACCCTGGGCTTAATCCCCAGCACCAAAAGGGAAGGGGGTGGGTGGGTGGAATGTAAGTAGTTACCTTTAGTAGGAGCTGCCCAAAAGAAATAATCAAATCTTGGTTAAGTAACATTTCTAACAACACTGTGTGTGTGTGTGTGTGTGTGTGTGTGTGTGTGTGTGTTGGTATTGGGTCTTGATCTAAGAGCCTTATGCTCTCACTTGGTTTTTTTCACTCAAGGTTGTCACTCTACCACTTGAACCCCAGCTCCATTTCTGGCTTTTTGCTGGTTCATTGGTGATCAGAATCCCACCGTGTCCCGCCTGAGCTGGCTCTGAAACTTACTCAGCCTCCTGAGTAACTAGGATCACAAAGTGTGAGCCACCGGTTCCTGGCTGTGACATTATTTTTTAAGTCCAAAATTGAAAACAGCCTTAATAATAATAATAATAATAATAACAATAATATCTAAAGTCCGAAATTGAAAACAGCCTTAATAATAATAATATCTAAAGATAAAGCCATCATTACTAAATTTCCAACATAGTGATGAGAGCATAGTCCAGCACATTTGAAGTCAGGTTCTAGAAGAACAGCTAAGGTTTCGCATGCCTTTATATAACAAGTTTTAAAAGGAAGTGAGAAGCATGCGAGACTCGCAGAGACACATTGAAATGATAACATTCGGGGTGGTTGATCGTGGGTTATTTTTATTTTTGCATTGCAACATGCATACATATTTTCTAAATCGTCTATTGTGAGCATTTACTATTTTTATAATGGGGGGGAACCCTATTTTTAAAAGAGGGAAAGAGACTATAAGCAATAATGCTGTGGTGTGTGTGAGGGAAGAAGCCAGAACAGGAGCCAGCAGCTCCTCGGCTGCTCTGGCCCCTCCAGCCCCTTGGGGAAACGGGGGGATTTGGGCGGCCACAGGCACTGAGGTCAGGATGTGTGCAGGCAGAAGCGCTTTCATTCACTTATTCAGAATTATAGAGGAAATAGAGGCCAGGAACTCTTGTCAGTCCAAAGTGTGAGCGTCAGTGTGTGGGTAGGGACTGGGCACAGGGCGCTCGTAACATCCTCCTTGTGCCTAGAGGAGCTGAGAGGGCATCTGGTGACACCCGGAAGAGTGGCAGCCCACCCCTCCCCCAGCTCCTCTGGGCCTTCCTGAGGCCTTGCCACAAACACACACAGGGTCAAGTAGAAGATGGAAAGTGAACACCTGGAATCCCAGCACTCAGGAGGCAGAGACAGGAGGACTGAGGATTGGAGGACAGCCTGGGCTACATAGGTTCTGTCTCAAAAAAAGAAGAGACAAGGGAAGAAGAGGAAATGATGCAAAGGTCAATAGAACAATAATGGATTCAGTAAGGAATACAAATAGGTGGTAAGGAATAGCTGGGATTACAGACATGGGCTACTGAGCCCTGTTCGTAAGGAGACTTGACAGATGCCAAAACCTATGTAGAAGGTACAAATGTAAAACTATAACAGTAACGCTGGGAATATGGCCCAGTGGCAAGAGTGCTTGCCTCGTATACATGAAGCCCGGGATTCAATTCCCCAACACCACATATATAGAAAACAGCCAGAAGTGGCGCTGTGCCTCAAGTGGCAGAGTGCTAGCCTTGAGCAAAAAGAAGCCAGGGACAGTGCTCAGGGCCTGAGTCCAAGGCCCAGGACTGGCAAAAAATAAATAGAAAATAAAAAATAAAAACCACTATAACAGTAACAACTCATCCAGCTGATACACTGTGTCCATGCACTGTCCTGGCACTGGACATATTCAGACTTTCTTCATTCCAGAAACAACACCTCAGGTTTTCCTATGATTCCTCTCACTTTAAAATGAAGAAATCAGGCATGGAGAGATTAAGAAACCTGCCCAAGGTCTCAGAGCCCTGAACCATAGAGCTGAGATTCTAACCTAGGTGATATGACAACAGAAAAATCACAGCAAAGTAAAAATGTAAAAGAATGTTACAGATGTAAGTTTTTAACACAGTTGCCCCTCGGAATCCTCAAGGTATTGGTTCTCGAACCTCCAGAAATTCCGAAATCCAAGTCTCTCTCCTAAAGCACTACATCATTTCTCTACTACTTGAAATGCATGAGCCAGGGAGATGCCATGGGTGTCCTTGTTTGCTGCAGTGTGTAGGGGATAATGGCAATGAAAAGCTTCTGGGGATGGGATGTAGCTCAGTGGTAAAGTGCTTGCTTAACAAGTACAATGCCCTGGGTTCAGTCCCTAGCAACAAAAAAGAAAAGAAAAGAAATGCAGTTAAAAAAAAAAAAAAAAAAAAAGCTGGGTGCTGGTGGCTCACACTTGTATTTCTAGCTACTTAGAAGGCTGAGATCTGCAGATAATGGTTCAAAGCCAGCCCAGGCAGGAAAGTCCATGAGACTCTTACCTTCAATTAACCACCAGAAAACTGAAGTGGTACTGTGGCTCAAGTGGTAGAATGCTGGCCTTGAGCAAAAGAGCTGAGGGACAGCGCCCAGGCCCAGAGTTCAAGCCCCACAACCAAAAAAAAAAAGGAGAAGAAGAAGAAGAAGCTAGGTGCTATTGTCTCATTCCTGTAATCCTAGCTACTCAGGAGGCTGAGATCGGTGGATCCCCGTTCAAATCCAGCCCAGGCAGGAAAGGCCGTGAGACTCTGATCTCCAATTCACCACCAGAAAACCAGAAGGGGTGCTGTGGCTCAAAGTAGTAGAGTGCTAGCACTACAACTCAAACAAAAAGAGCTCAGGGACAGTGCCCAGGCCCCAAGTTCAAGTCCCACAATGGACAAAAAAAGCTTCTGAACATATTCAGTTCAGACACAATTTAAAACAAAACATTTTCAAGCTGGGTGCTGGTGGTTCGTGCCAACAATCCTAGTTACTCAGGAGGCTGAGATCTGAAGATCAGGGTTCAAAGCCAGTTCAGACAGATAAATCCTCAAGACTCTCCAATTAACCAGCAAAAAAAAAAAAATCAGAAGTGGTAGAGTACTTGGGAAGATACCCAAGTCCTGAGTTCAAGCCCCAAGACCAACACAAAAAGCAGAGGAGGAGGAAGGAGAAGAGGATGAAAGGGGGGAAGGAGAGGGAAAGAAGGAGGGAACCAGGGGAACCAAGGGCTGTCACAGACAGGGTGCCCTAGGAAGCTGGCTGGCTTCTGCATCTCTTCCCTCCTCCTGTTTTTGCTGCACAGTGGTTTCCATAGAAACAAGGGGCACCTTGGGCTCCCAGTGCTCAGCCCAGGTGCTGCTAGCTCCAGGAATAATGTCTGAGTAAAGAAGAGAAGAGCTGAGATCTGTGGGGCTTTGTGCATTCCCATATATCTGTATTTATTCAATTTCGTGGCCGTGTGCATCCAGTGACCATGTGTCCTGTGTATCCGAGTGTCTGTCCTCAGTATCACTCCAGTTAATCGGAGTGGGTATATGTGCATATGTGTGCACGCAGGAGGGCATGTCACATGGCTCCATGTGTGATCAAATGCCCAGCATCATTATTAAGAATATTAGAGTAAGATATCACAAGAAATGTATTCACTGCTTTATTATGTAACTGTACCCACTTTGCACAACACCTTGTCAATAAAATTTAATTTAAAAAAAAGAATACTAGGAATATTAAAGCAGGTAACATTTGCCAAGTATGTGTACTGGCTGGCACCATGCTACAGGCCTCACCTGGTTTATCTCATTTAAACATCCCAATAGTAAGTTGATGAAGATGCTGTTATCCTTAGGTAAAGAAACTGGGCCACAGACAGAGGGGGCGGCCTGTTCAAGGTCACCCCCAGCACATGAACCTAACTGCCAAATTGGCATCATAGGGGGAGAGAGGTGGGGTTTTTTGTTGTTGTTTTTTGGAGGTTTTTTGTCGCTCATGGCACTTGAACTCAGGGCCTGGGCAATGTCCCTGAGATTTTTCACTCAAGGCCAGAGCTCTATCACTTTGAACCACAGCACCACTTCCAGTTTTCTGGTGGTTAAGTGGAGACAAGACTCTCACAGACTTTCCTGCCTGGGCTAGCTTTGAACCGCGATCCTCAGATCTCGGCCTCCTGCGTAGCGAGGATTATAGATGTGAGCCACTGGCGCCTGGCTTTTTTTTCCTTTTTGGTTGAGATAGGATCTTTCTATGTAGGACAAGCTGTCCTCAAACTCTTTTTTTTTTTTTTTTTTTTTTGGCCAGTTCTGGGGCTTGAACTCAGGGCCTGGTCCCTGAGCTTCTTTTGCTTAAGGCTAGCACTCTACCACTTCAGCCACAGCGCCACTTCCAGCTTTTTCGGAGTATGTGGTACTGAGGAATCGAACCCAGGGCTTCATGCATGTTAGGCAAGCATTCTAGCACTAAGCCACATTCCCAGCCCTGTCCTCAAGCTCATGACTCTCCTGCCTCTGGCTCCTGAATACTGGGATGATAGGTGTGCACCCCCATGCCAGGCTGAGGGACCTTCAAATGGACTGTTCCCAAACAGCTGCCTCACAACCATCTCAGACCCTGGTGACAGGCAGGTTTCCTGAGCCCCACCCAGGTGTGGCAAAGCAGAATCCCCCCCACCCCACCCCACCCCCCACAGGATCCTGGAGGCTACATCTGAACCTAGTCTCTCCACCATGGGCAGCAAATTGGTCCAGCCAGCTGTTTAGGTCACAGCTGGGTAGAGTCAGGGGCTGTCCCTCCTGAGTCCAGCTCCTGAGCCCATGGCCAAAAGCTCCTCAGTTAACAATTAGTGTCAGCTAGTGACAATGCAAGAAAGGGACATGGCTGTCACCCCCACCTCCCCACAGGGTGGCGCCCCAGAAGTCAGTTATGTGGCTTTGTGGTATGCCAGGCACCGCTTTCCGCCCACTCCACCCTCTCAGAATGAGTTAGGCACGGGCGGCAGGGTGACACTGTGGTCACACGCAGATTCACAGCCCAGCCAGAGTCAGGGAGGGGGCAGAAACCTCCCCTGGGAAATAAACAGCTTCCCCCTCCCCAGGGAGCCAGGGCACCTTAGAGGCTCAGACCTCTAGGGGGAGATCACACAGATAGGAGCCGCCTGACCCCCACAGTGTAGGCAGGGCTGAGATTCTCCTTGCTCCAGCCCCTACCCCCACTTCCACCCTAGGAAGGGATGCTAGGGGTACAGAGTCTAAGCTGGCCCTGGAAGGTTGGTCAGGTGTTGTACAAAACCAGACACTCATATGAGAAGGAGAAGTAAAAGTATTTCTTGCAGAAAAGCTGGAGCCAAGCCCATCTTGGCCAGGCACTCAAATCCAAAAGGAGACACCATTGCAAGAAAACCAAATCAAACTAGAAGCTGGCTAAGGCGCCTCAGGTCATTCAGCTGGTGGAGTCAGGGTTTCAACAGAGGCTGCCTGACCCCGAAGTGCACACACTACCCGCCCAGATGGGACTTGCTGGGTGAGGCCCTTTTCTTCCTGCCCATGTGCAAGAATGCTGTGAAGGATTCTATTCTGTCACCCCAGAAGTTCAGCAATGAAAAATCTGGAGACATTTCCTCACGTCATAACTAGTGGGTGGAGGCTTGAGCTGCCACCACATGTTGTCAATACTTGAACTCAGGGCTTTGTGCTTTCTAGGGAGGAGCCCCTTTTTGTGCTACTTATTTTTGAGGTAGGGTCTCACTTTATGCCTGAGCTGTACCCACACTGTTTGAACTCAGGGACTGGGTCCTGTCTCTGAGCTTTTTTGCTCAAGGTTAGCGATCTACCACTTCAACCACAGCTCCACTTCTGACTTTTGCTGGTTAATTGGAGATAAGAGTCTCACAAGAGTTTTTCGCTTGGGATAACTTTGAACTGCGATCCTCAGATCTCAGCTTCCTGAGTAATTGGGATTACAGGCATGAGCCACTGGCATGGTTGATTCTTTTTTTGCTGCTCCTTGTAGCTGGAATAACAGGAAAATGTCCCCGCTACCAGCTTCCCTCTCAGACTTCCCCCAGACTTTTCTGCCTGGACTGGACTGGAACCATGAGCCTCTGAATCTCTCAAGTAGGTAGGATTTCAGTCTTAAGCCACCAGTGCCAGGTTGGTTGGTTGTTTTGGGATACGGCGCCTTTCTATGTAATGTAGTCCAGTCTGGCTCCAAATTCTCCCTCTTCTTGTCTGGGACTGACATGACAGGTGTGTTCTATCACATCTGGCTAAGCATCAGATGTTACCAGAATTCCGAAGACTTTGGGGGTCATTACCTTGGGGAAAAGAGCTAGAAGCAAACTGTTGGCTGTGGTTCCTAGGACTTCATATGCTTATATTATAAAGAGAAGTCTCTGGGGGTGCACACAATGTCACAGCCAGGCGCCCCACTGGCGGTTGGGGGCCGTCCCCACACCAGCAACCTGTGGAAGTGGCACTAATGAGGTCGCCATGGATCTGGCTCCTTGGAGGCACAGAAGGGCAGAGTTGGGCTGGCTTTGGGAATGAGAAATTAGTCAGAGCTGGCAGAGACGGAAAGAGGAGGTTAATTAGAGAGCCTTTGTCACTGTCTGGGAGGGAGATAATGGGCTGAACCAGAAGGCAGGAGAACCAGCCCCCCCATGACTCAGAGAAAGAAGTGGATCTGAAAGAGAAAAGGTTAATTGAGAGGGAGCACAGCCTGGGAACAAGAGCTGTCTGGGAACAGAGCGGAAATGACCAGGCTGAGACTGAAGGGACTGGAGTGGGAAAGGAATGGGACAACCTGGAAAGTCACAGAGAAACAGAAGTCTGGTCCTAAAGGGAGGTGGCTGGCCAGGGCAGAGGTGGCCCGTGTTGACCCCAAGGGATGAACTCCATAGGCAACACACAACTGCTTTTGCTCCATCTTGAGTTTGTTGTCAGGTTTTTGCCTAAAACTCCTTATCTCCAGCTCTTCTTGGAAAGTAAGTAATTAGGGGCTGGGAATATGGCCTAGTGGCAAGAGAGCTTGCCTAGTATACATAAAGCCCTAGGTTCGATTCCCCAGCACCACATATATAGAAAACAGCCAGAGGTGATGCTGTGGCTCAAGTGGTAGAGTGCTAGCCTTGAGCAAAAGGAAGCCAGCCAGGGACAGTGCTCAGGCCCTGAGTCCAAGGCCCAGGACTGGCAAAAAAAAAAAAAAAATGTTTGCTAGAAAGTAAGTAATTAGTGGCCAGTTAGTGGCTTGTGCCTATAATCCAGCTGGTCCAAAGACAGAAAGAAGGATCGTGGTTTGAGGCCAGCTGAAACAAAATTGAGAAGCCTTATCCAAATAATAATAATATGCTAAAGGGGGCTGAGGATGTGACTCAAGTAGTTGAAGGCCTGCCTGGCAAATGCAAGGCAAAGAAAGAAAGACAGAAAGAAAAGGAGGGAGGGAGGGAGGCAGGCCAGGCACCAGTGGCTATAATTCTAGCTACTTGGGAGGCTGAAATCTGAGGATCATGAATTGAAGATATGCTGGGAGGAAAAGTCTATGAGACTCTATCTCCAATTAACAAGAAAAGACCAGAAGACCTGAGTTCATGCCTCAGGCAGGAAGGAGGGAGGGAGGAGGTGGAGAGAAGGAAAGAGGGAGGTGAGAGTAGGGGGAGAGTGGGGAGAGGTCAGGTGAGGTGAGGTGAGCCACATTAGGGAAAGCACCCAGGGCCCAGCCAGGCTGCTGAGTCTCAGACAAGGCGTATGCTTTCCAGCGTCCCCAGACCCCCTCTCCATGGCTAGATCCCTTTGGGTAGTCTGTTTTCAGAAAGAGAAGGTGAGGTCCTAAGTCAGACAGAGGCAAAAATGGAGTTGTGGATGGAGAAGCAGGAAAAGTGCAGTGGCTGGCTGGCAAGCAGCCATCTCCTATCTCCCGAACTGCTCTGCATCCTCCACCTTCCTGCTGTGCTGTCAGTTAAGAACATCTGGATGGGGGCTCTGTTCACTGACCTCTAACTAAGGAAGTTGAAGCCTGTGACCTTCAGCCATCTGTCCTCTCTCGGTGGGGCTATCACAGGCTACTTGGAAAATCTGAACCCTTCCAGCAAAGCTCAGCCCAGACACTGAGAACCTCGGAGTCGTGATGGGTGCAGAGTTGGTCAGCCAGGGGAAAGGAGAAAACTCAGGCCACAAGAGTTGCCTTCCAATATGAAGGAGACACTGGGATTCGTCTCATTCAGGAGTGGGACTTCAGAGGGGGCCAAAAGATAAGACTGACTAAGCGTTGCGGTTTCAGAGATTTCAGAAGAAACAAAGGTTGACGTGGAGCTGCTGTGTTTCTGTAGACGAGGCATCCTTACAAGGTAATAAGATTCCCCATCACTAGAGGTAACCAAGCCCAAGCTTAGGACTAGCTCCAGAAGCATAGGAAACCACATAAGGACTTGTTTGTTTCAAGCCTTCAGACTGCTAGACTGCAAAGATCTGGAGGTCTCTCCTGAAGGTCCCCTTTTCCTTTCCTTCTCCGAGAGCTCTTAGGAATTAAGCTCTGGCTTCTGCCTCCCAGGGAGGCCCAGATAATGTCAAGAACATGCTCCCCTTGGCCTTCACCAGGACCACAGACACACAGCTAGACCCATCAACTCCTGCCACACAGCCTCCAGGCTCCCTACGAGACAAAGGGAGCAACTCCTGGAGGAAGGCCCCACCCAGCACCAGCCAGAGGCACCCCCCATTCCCTATTCCTCTACCAACAAGAGGAAGGAGAAGAGGGACCATTGGTCCCAGCCCCCAACCCTGCTCTGAATGGTGCCACCTGAACCCCTATCCATTAGGAAGGTCTCCAGTGCTGGCTGGGGGATGAGGGGTGTGGGTCGTGACACACCCCAGGGTCCACAGCAAGTGGATATAAGGATGTACAATCTGGAACAGCAAAGGCCTTGTTCCAAAGCCCCAAGGGAGCAATTACTCCCCCATCCCTGACCAAATCCAGCCCCTGTGCATAGGGCAGGGTCCTGCTGCCTCCGCCTCTCCCACAGAACCAGGAGCCTCTAACTCAGTCCTACGCCTGGGAGACATGGGGGGGGGGGGGGCACAAGTGCACAGTCAGGAGCCTGAGGTGGGGTGTGCAAGGATTTGGGGAACCCCCTGGGCTGTGAGGCAGGCCATACCCTGTGCACGCACACTCCTATCCTACACCTCTGCCATGTCCCATTCTGCTTCATCAGCCCATGAAAACACCCTCACAGGACTCTAGGAACAAGAAGGGCACCTCCTGTCAGCCAGTCCACACCCATCTCAGAAGAACCTGAAGCCCCCAACCCCCTTGATCTACCAGCCAGGGTTGCCAGCCGCCTGCTGTCCTCACATCAGACATCCACCAGCCATGGCCAAAGCCCAGAGAGCCATCTGTCCACCCAGAAACCAGAACACAGACTCACCAGAGCTTCCTGGGCATGGTGGCCTCTAGCTAGGTTGGAAGGCCAGGAGCAAATAGGTCCGTAGACTTCGCAGACCTTGTCGCCTAGGAAATGGCCCCTGCAGGTTGCATCCCCAGTGCCTGGAGATGAAATCAGGCCACAGCCCGACTGCCAGCTCCACGCCCGCCTGCCTGGCTTCTCCCCATAGTCACTCACGCCCCAGACTCCAGATCCCAAAACAGACATGTTCGTGGTTACCATAGGAACTTGCTAAAGCCAAAAAAGGCACCACACAGGCCCCCACGTGGGCACTGGAGGCTCATGTCCACCTGCACGGGTGAGCGCACACATGCACACACACACACACACACACACACACACACACACACACACACACCCCTTTCTCAGGCTTCTGAAGGAACAGGTGACCCAGGGTCCCATGCCAGGCACAGCACCAGCCGGGCTCCCCTACTGTGCTCCCCTGGTGGGTGGGGGCCGCCTGGAGCAAGGCTGCTGCAAAGGGAGGTTCCCAGGCTGCCCAGGGGACCAGGGCTCACCTCAGGCACTGCAGAGTGAGGGCTGGAGCCAGGCCACCCCACTGTGTCTGCAGAACCAGCAGGACACTGCCTGCCACATCCCTGCCCTGCCGTGCACTGGCTCCAATGCCACAACGATCCTCTGCCCCCTTCCAAGTCAGCATCCAGGAGAGACACATGGTGCACAGAGTGGAAGGTGCGGAGTCTTACGCCACCCCCACACAGTCCCAGCTGCTGAGTCCCTGCCTCCACAAATGGAACCACTGTCCACTTGGTCCATCTGTCCACTGTCTCCAGCCTGGTTGTCCCACCTGAATTACAGTCCTAGGAAATCCTCCAATCTTCCCACTCATACCCCTGCCAAAATCCCTCCACAGTGCCGCGTGCTCCCACAGCCCAGCCGGGCTCCAGTACAGCCCAGCCTGCCCTGCCTGGCTCATCGGACAGGCGGCCCCAGGTCTGCAGGAAGGGAGGGCATCTGGGCACTTGTCACATGCCACAACTGTCCATGTGTCTGTCTCCCCGTGAAGGCAGAGATTGTCTTCTTTACCTCCGTCCTCACCCCCTCCACCCCTGACCTGGCTTTGGACTTGGAATATAAGAACCTTGTGAATGTCAATTGAACAGACTGAAGCTTCTCCTCCCTCCCCTCCCGCCCCCGCCAAAATCTAGCTTTCCCTGCCCTTGACAACCCTAGGAAACTCTCAGCAGAGACCCTAAGTATGTAAGAGAGGAGTCGGCCACAAGAAAGTTCTAGAACACCTTGTCAGTTGTACCTGAGGGATACGATGGAAAAATGAACCCATGATCTTGGCCTTCAACCAATGCATGATCACAGCCATTAACTTGGAATCCAGGGGTGAATTGTGAAGAGACCAGTTTTCTGAGAGGTTTTGATTTTGTTTTTGTGCCAGTCCTGGGGTTTGAACTAAGAACCTGTGCACTGAGCCTTAGCTTTTTCCACTCAAACCTAGCAATCTACCACCTGTGCTACAGCTCTACTTTTGGCTTTTTTGGTGGTTATTTGGAAATACGAGTCTTACAGAATATTCTGCCTGGTCTAGCTTTAAACCATGTTCCTCATATCTCATCCTCCTGAGTAGCTAGGATTACAGCTGTGAACCACTGGTGTCCAGCGAAACCTACAATCTGGAAAGAAAGATGGAGACAGACTCCAAGCCCAGACAGCAAAGCTCCAATTCCATTCACTCCCTCTCAGAAGAGAACATGGCTAGCTAACACTGGGGGAGCCAACACAGGAAGAAACCAACACAATCACCTAGACTTTGCATGGCATTCTCAGAGGGGTGGAAATCTTGAATTTAAAAGGCTCTCACGGAGCAAGAAATGGAGCTTCCTAGAGGTGACAGCCCTTGTCCTTCGTGGCCAGCATCCTGTATAGCTTCCATTAGTGATTCAGGGCCCAGGGGAGCTACCCTGACAAAAGGCCTGCCCCTGCCCTATATGGCCTCCTTCTTTCTAATAGAATCTTCCATTTTTAGCTGGTTAAACTGAAACTTAAGTAGAGGGCAGGCTCTCTTGTGGCCAAATCACAGTATATCTGAAAGGCCACTCCTCTCCAAGACCCCAGCCATCCCCAAAGGATAAGAACCCTCCAGGTA
Source organism: Perognathus longimembris pacificus (assembly GCF_023159225.1). NCBI lineage: Eukaryota > Metazoa > Chordata > Mammalia > Rodentia > Heteromyidae > Perognathus > Perognathus longimembris. The sequence continues at coordinate 15,777,619 of NC_063177.1, forward strand.
CTGAAAATATGTTCTAGGATCTTCTTTTTTTTTATAGTCCTGGGGCTTGAACTCAGGGCCTGAACACTGTCCCAAAACTTCTTTTGCTCAAAGCTAGCCCTCTACCACTTGAGCCACAGTGCCACTTTCGGCTTTCTCTGTGTATGTGGTACTGAGGAATCAAATCCAGGGCTTCATGCATGCTAGGTAAGCACTCTACCACTAAGTTACCTTTCCAGTTCCTGTTCTAGAACCTCGGAGGCTGACTCGTCTCTTACACACACCTAGGGCCTGTGCATGTTCTCCCTACCAGGCATGCTATTTCTAAGGACCAAGCCTAGTACCCACCAATTAAAGAGCTGTGGAAGAGGCAAAACTTTAAAGCTACTTGTGCTGTGCCTGTGAATTAACTGAACACGGGGCTGCCAGCCCATACTTTGCATCTGTGCTCTCTGACCAATCTCCTCCTGCAGTCACTTAACAACTATCTTGGAGGCGAGGAAAGGTAAGGTTATTGATAAGCTTGAAGTTATAGGAGACAATTTGCCCTCAGATAGACAAGGCCAGCTTCTTATCACCTTGAAGAGGACAAACAAAAGCTCAGGACCACCTGCCAGGCCTCTAGAGACAAAGACAGAGCTACTTATCAACCAGGCTACACACCTGTGACCTGGGGTAGCTTGAACCTTGTGCATATCTTTCTCATTCTGTGCCTCCAAATCTGCCCTGTGAAGATGGTGGAAGATGTACTGAAGTGCTGTCTTCCCATGGCTGCCATAAAACAAATCTCCCTTCTCTGTCCTTCACATCTCTTTTATTTGGCATATGGAGCAAGTAGCTGGACCTAACCTGGGACTCCTAGACTTTAAGCCTGAAGTCTAAAAAACCCAGATTCAGTAGATTTCTTCTTCCCACTCTCATCCCATGCCTGTATCATGCTGTGTACCCTGCAAAGGAAACAGATGCTGTAACCACCTCCAAGCTCTTTGGTTCCTGTGGCCAGTCCCTGGCTGGAGCCAGGCATCAGCCAGGCAGAAACACACACACACACACACACACACACACACACACACACACTCACATACACACACACAGCAGGGGTCTCTGAAGGAGGGCAGGGAGCAGAGGAAAGTACCTGAGGCCCACAGTTGGTCCTCACTCTCTGCACTCTGCCTCAGGATGTGGAGGAGGAAGCCTGGCCTGGCCCGGCCTGGCTCACCTCTGCAGGAACCTAGGCTGACTATGACTCAGTGACTGCCGGTGCCCTTGTCCCCAGCTGATGCTCAGAACAGCATGGAGAAAAGGAAAGGCTCACATTTGGACCGCTCCACCCCCGACCTGTCCCTGCCTCTCTCCACCCCTTCCTTTTCTCTTCAATGCCCTCTGCCCTTTGCTTTCCATCCATCCACATGTATGTAATGGGCTGTAATTGAGTCATTCAGCAAATACCAAGCAGAACCTGCTGTGTGCCAACCCTACTGCATTAGACCTTAGAGAGCCAAAGCTGGAGGAGGCAAAGCCCCTGCTCCCAGACACTGGATTGTGCATATCTCAGCAGTGAGCACCAGCCATCCCCTGCTATCCCCTGCTGTCTCCTGCCACCCTGACAACATGTAAAGCAGCATGGTGAAGCTAGGGGAGAGCAGGTAGGTCACTAACCCAGTCCCCTTCTCCCATTTTACACATTGGAAAACCAAGGCCCAGAGAGGTTAATGATTTTCTCATTTGTTAACCTGGGCTATAAGTGCAGTCTGCCGAACGACGGCTCACACCTCTTTCTCCTGCGTGGCGCAGCCAGCACGCCCCCCCCCCCCATGTTCCTGTGTGGCCCTGCAGTTAAGGCCTTGCCTCAGGACCCCCTCATTTGGGCACACAGTCTTCCAACCCGGACCTCCTACAGAGAGATGGGCCCCAGGCAGCCACTGTTAAAGGGAGTGGTGCATTTGGGGGCCAGGGAGTCTATACAAATGCCCCCTCTCCCAAAAATACATGGAACAGGTGGAGGGGGAAGGAAGTAGGGTGAGAAGCAGGTGCTGAGAACTCCACAGACCCATGCTGGACAGAGTAAAACTCAGACCCAAATTCCAATACCAACTCTATGGCTTCCTTGCTGATGGCCTTGGACACATTTCCTGGCCTCTCCAAGCCTCTATTTTTCTGTGTCTCAAATTCTCAGTGCCAAGGTCCCTTTCTCTACAAGGGGGCAGAAAGGCATGGATGAATCTTAACATAAAGCATGTGCCAAAGAGCAGCAGGGCTAGAATTCGTGTTCAGAGCTGTGGCCCTCAGGGGCACCTCCAGGACTAGCATGTCTGGTCAGATTTGTGTCAAAGACACAAGTGCTCCCTGGGTGGGAGCCAAAGCAGCCAGGTGGCAGAGGCCATAGCCCAGGAGTACTTGCTGTCAGCAGAGAATTCAATGGGCTATAGGAGGGAAGGTGCCGGGGGCAGCCGAGGCTGGAGGAAGGAAATACCTTAGTGCCAGGGGGAAGAGCTGTAGTGTGCACTGAACTGACCAAGTGAGCTGCCCAGATGAGCTGCCCTTAAGAGAGCCAAATCCTACAACCAACTTTAGTCAGTTTCAGATGATCCCATGCCAGTGGTGGGGAGAGGAAGGTAGAGAGAGGGAGGTGGGAGAAGCAGTCTTTTTAGTTCCAAGGACAGTAGGGACAACTGGACACAACCTCTTAGGGTATCTGCACAGCCTACAACCAATCCTTATTCTGAAAACTAACCCTTCTCACATAAAGAGGTAACCTGGTATACCATGTTTTATTCATAGGACCATCTCGTAGGCTAATTGGATTGGACCATGATTACATAACTGACAAGGGCTGGACCAATCAGATTCTTCCCCCACCCCCACCCCCACCTCTGTGTGTGTGTGTGTGTGTGTGTGTGTGTGTGTGTGTGTGTGTCCTAAGGCTTGAACTCAGGGCCAGGAGACTGTCCAGGATCTTTTGTGTTCAAGGCTAATGCCCTACCACTTTAAGCCACAATGTCATTCCCAGCTTTTTTGGAATTAATTAGAGATAAAAGCCTCACGGACTTCATGCCCAAACTGGTTTGGAACTGAGATCCTCATATTTCAGTCTCCTGAGTAGCTAGGATTACTGACATGAGCCACCAGCACTTGGCTCAGATTTTCCTGTTATTTATTTTTTAGAAGCTATATATATACATATATGTATGTGTGTATATATATGTGTATATATATATATATATATGTATATTTGCCAGTGCTGGGGCTTGAACTCAGGGCCTGAGCACTGTCCCTGGCTTCCTTTGCTCAAGGCACTTGAGCCACAGCGCCATTCTGGCTTTTTCTGTTTCTGTGATGCTGAGGAATCAAACCCAGGACTTCATACATACTAAGAAAGCACTCTACCACTAAGCCACATTCCCAGCCCTAGAAGCTTTTCTTTTTAGACACTTTATTGAGACATAATTTTTAAAAGAAAGAAAGAAAGAAAAAGAGATAACCAATAGGGTTGGAGGTGTGCCTCAGGTAGCAGAGTTCTAGCCAATGAGCAAAAGCATCAGATACCAAATATGATTCCTGGTTTCATAAGAGAGAGAGAGAGAATTTACATAGTACTTCAAGTGTACAATCCCATTGTTCTTGGAATATTCACAGGTTTCTGCCACCATTACTGCTCTCATTACCATGATATCTAGTTCCAAAACATTTTCATCATCTCCAGAATAAGCCTACATCTTTTAGATGTCACTCCCCTGTCCCCTTTCCCAACATAGCCCAAAGCCCTATGCAACCACTCATCTACTAATAGCCACTAGGAAAGTGTAGATAAAAACCACAGGGAGTGGGTGCCACTTCTCACCCTCTAGGAGGGTGACAATAAGAAAGGCAGAGAACTATCGGTGCTGTTGAGGAGTTGGAGAGACTGGACTCTCAAACATGACTGGTGATGATGCAGAATGGAGCAACTGCCTGGGGAAACAATCTGACAGCTCCTCAAAAGGTTAAAACAGAGTACCATATGATCACTCTTAGGTATACACTCAAGAAAAACAAAAATGTATGCCCATACAAAAGCTTGTACATAAATATCCATGGCAGCATTATTAATAATCACCCAAAGTGAAAACAACCCAAATGCCTATTAGTAAATTAATGGAAAAGTAAAATATAGCATATCTATAAGTGGAATATTATTTGGCCATCAAAAGAGATGTATACATGCATACATACAATAGCATGGACAAAGACATGTGCAATGCCTAGAAGAGGAAAATCCCTAGAGATGAAATAGATTAGTGGAGAAGGGAGAAGAGAAGAGGAAGAAAGGAATGTGGAGGGAAGAGGAGGGGTGGGAGGAGAAAGGAAGGAAAGAAGGAGGTAGATTTTCATGCAGGAGGTAATTCACATGTAACGAGAATATTTCAGAGCTAGTGACTAAGGGTCACCTTTACCCCTTTTCAATTCACTCAGTTTAGAGCAGTGGTCAGTAAGTCTTCTTTGTCTCAAGAGAAGGATGCAAATGGAAGTTTCTTAAACTTTGGTTAAGTCTCAAGAGAGAAAGAGAATGAGGATATAGACAAAATGAGGATATAGACAAAATGGTGTGCAGGATCCGAGAGGGGAACAGAAGAAAGGCAGAAGTATTGAGGGACAGATGGGAGGGCACAGTTCCAGGACAGATTTGTGTCTGCCTATAAGGCTCACAAACACACCAGCAGCCACAAGGCAAATGGAGGCAGGTAATTCCCAGCCCCAAGACTTCTGGCATGGGAGCCTCATCGCAACTCAGGGCTGAGCTGGTTGACACACATACAAGCAACAAGGACCCAAAATCAGCCAATCCCTGTGCGCGCGCGCGCACACACACACACACACACACACACACACACACACACACACACACACCCCAAGGGTGCTTTGTGAAGGTCTACAGCTGTGTAATGGGAAATGTCAGGAAGATCATCTGATGATGATGAGTATAGTGTTAAACAAAAAAATAGATTCCAGATGCCGGTCAGGAGGCTGAGATGTAAGGATCACAGTTCCAAGCCAGCCCAGGCAGGAAAGCCCATGAGATCTTATCTCCAATTAACTACCAGAAAACCAGAAATCATGCTGTGGTTCAAAGTAGCAGAGCTCTAGCCTTGAGCAAAAGAGTTCAGGAACAACAGCCAGGCCTAGAGTTCAAGCCCAAGACCAACAAAAGAAAAAAAAAAAAAAGATGAAAAAAAGTATGCTGGTACTGGGGCTTAAACCTCAGTCTAGGAGCTAGCTGTTCCTTAGCTTTTTTGCTGAAGACTGATGCTCTACCATGAGTCACAGCTCCACATTTGGCTTTTTGAGAGTTAAAGATAAGTGTCTCATAGACTTCCCTATCTGAGCTGGCTTTGAATTGCAATCCTCAGACCCCAGCCTCCTAAGCAGCTAGGCTTTACAGGCGTGAGCCACCAGAGCCCAGCTAAAAATTAAAGAGATAGGAAACACAACTATCTTTCTCACTGCTAGGTCTATTGACATTCCCACCATCTGGATCCTACAGCCCCCATCCCAACCAAAGTGGGTTGCATAGAAGCTCCTGCTTTAGCTTGGTGGCTTGGCTTTGGTTGATTTTGTGTTTTTTTTCTGTCAGTTGTGGGGCTTGAACTCAGGGCCTGGGCACTAGCCCTCTACCACTTTGAGCCATGGTGTGTGTCACTTCCAGTTTTCAGGTAGTTAAAGAGTCTTACAGACTTTCCAGCCCAGGCTGGCTTCAAACCACATTCCTCAGATCTCCGCCTCCTGAATAGCTAGGATTACAGGCATGAGTCAGCAGAGTTCCGTTGCTTCTTGTGCTAAAACAATATCAGCAAGTGGGGAAAGGAAAAGAGGAGCTGCTTTGGGATAGGGAAGGATTTTTGAAATGTAAGGCTGTGTCTTAACTAGTTTTTCCAAGATGGAATTCAGGTATGCCTCAGAAGGCACACCTCAGTTTGTTCAAGAAATAGCAGAGGGGGCTGGGGATATGGCCTAGTGGCAAGAGTGCATGCCTCATATACATGAGGCCCTGGGTTCGATTCCCCAGCACCACATATACAGAAAATGGCCAGAAGTGGCGCTGTGGCTCAAGTGGCAGAGTGCTAGCCTTGAGCAAAAAGAAGCCAGGGACAGTGCTCAGGCCCTGAGTCCAAGCCCCAGGACTGGCCAAAAAAAAAAAAAAAAAGAAATAGCAGAGGGTGTGAGTATGCTTTGAGATTACTTGTGATGGTTAATCGTATTTCAGTCTTTTAATGGTCACTTTATGTAAATACCCTATTCAATCTAGCCAATCCTGAGCAGATTATGAACTGAGCTCAACCAATCTGAACGAGAGGGGGGGCAGGGTCTGCTGTGGCAGGGATAAATAGAGGAGCAGCCTTCCCGCTCTGTATACATGCTTGCCAGATTTTTGCCCGGTTGCACATCCTGTCATATAAGTAAATTTTGCCTTGATGAGACAATTCTTTGTTCTTCTGCATGTTTATAACACAGATAGCCAGCAATCAGGATCCCCACTCAGCCTCCTCCAATCCAGAAGACCAACAGCTGGCACTGAACTATCCACCATCTACTATGTTCCTCACAATGGGGAGGAGGAGACGCGACACATCCCTGCCCCAGCTGAGATCTCCTGTCACATGCAACCTCCACAGAACAGAAAATGGCACTTACTTGACCTTCAGACTGGCCAGCATGGTCTTGTCAATCCTGAAAAGAGAAAAGCAAAGACTGTGATCAATGGTGGGGGGGGGGGCTGAAGACTCCATCAGAGAGGGAGTTGGCAGGAGAGGGGTCCCTGGGTCGGCCTAGCACACGAACTGGCAGGGCCCTGCTGGGGACAGAGGCTACGGGGCAAGATTTCCTCCAGCCCAGCAAAGGAAGGCTGAATCTGGGAGGGCAGAGGCACACGTAGCCTTGATGATGACATGTCATTCTCCTCACCTTATTTATTTATATTCTTGTGTGCCGGTACTGGGTTTGAACTCAGAGCTTTGCACTCTTCCTTGGCTTCTTCCACTCACAGTTTGGCACTCTACCAACTTTTTTTTTTGTCAGTCCTGGTGCTTGAACTCAAGGCCTGAGCACTGTCCTTGGCTTCTTTTTGCTCAAGGCTAGCACTCTGCCACTTGAGCCACAGTGCCACTTCTGGCAGTTTTCTGTATATATGGTGCTAAGGAATCAAACCCAGGGCTTCATGTATGTAAGGCAAGCCATATTCCCAGGGCTTTACCAACTTTTTGCAGGGTTAACTAGACATAAGAATCTCTCGGATTTGTCTTCCTGGGCTGGCTTTGAGCCTCAATTGTGAGATCTCATCCTTCTGAGTAACTAGGAGGATAGGTGTGAACCACCAGCACCGGGCTCCTCCCCATTTTAGAGAATGAGGATACTGCCACTGACCCTCTTCCTCACACAAGGGGGCTCTGCCACTGGTCAGGGACATCATCAACCCAGCAGGACTTCTTAGCCTTCAACACCGGGAAGATGCAAGCCCCCCTCCCCCATCCTTAGTGGGAAACCTCCCACCTAGGTACTTGCCAGTCCCAGGACAGAACCAACAGCAGGCCCCAGGGAGAACTGGCAGGTGGACTCCAGCAGGCAAGGAGCTGGGATCAGGGAAGATCAGGTTTGCAGCAGCCGTTCCCACAGCCACTCCCCCGCCCAGCCCGCGCCCACCCACACTGGCAGAGGAGGCGTGTGTGAGCTGCTATTTTACCCCCACATATGCCAGCCCTTATGGCTGGAAAGACAGATCCCTTCCCCCTCCAGAGACAGAGAGGGCCCATGCTCCCACTGCTCTCCTCCAGCTTAGGGGTCGCCACCACCTGCATCACTATCACTAACTGTGCCACGACAGTGTCACAACCCCAGCAGTATCACCATTACTTTCAGTGCTGCTAAAATTATCACCATGCAGACAGGGCGAGGTGGCTCACATCTGTAATCCCACCTACTCTGGAGGCTGAGATCTGAGGATCATGGTTCAGAGCCAGCCTAGGCAGAAATGTATATGAGACTCTCCAATCAACCACAAAAAAGCAGAAGAGGAGGAGGCATGGCTCAAATGTGGAGTACCAACCCTGGACAAGAAAGCTAAGGGGCAGAGCCTAGGCATTGAGTTCAAAAGAAAAAGAAAATCACCACCATCTCTGGGATGCTCAAAGCCCTGAGAAGTTCTTTCAGGGCTACCATCTAGGGAACTCAGCTCTGCCTCTAGCTTCCCCAGAGT